>NW_017731404.1:1736559-1742551 GCF_001890085.2 Hipposideros armiger
TGGGGGAGGGGAGTTGGCAATTAGGAAAAAAAGTATCTAAAAGGCTCTTGGGGTAGGGTAAGTTGCAAAACACTGTTTGAGAGGGAAGCATGAGGATATGAGAGCACATAGTAGGGGCCCTTAACCCAGCTGGGGAAATCACAGAATGCTTGCTGGAGGAAGGGGTGTTTCAACTCATTCTTAAGGGATATGGGAAAGTTAGTAGATGAGGGGTCAGCATCTGTAAAGGGCCACACAGTAAATATTTGGGCTCTACACATCTCAGTTGCAATTACTCAATTCTGCTGTTATAGATCAAAAGCAGCTATAGGTGACCCTTAAATAGAAGTGGTTGTGTTCCAATAAAACTTTATATATAAAAACAGGTGATGGGCCAGATTTGGCCCCCAGACCGTGGTTTACCAACCCCTGATCTAAATGATGGGAAAAGGGAAGCCACAGAGGGAACAGCTTGAGCAAAGGTGTGGAGATGTGGGGGAGCGTGGAGAATGAGAAAAGAGCCAACATTGTGGTTTTCCTCCTCCCTGGGGCACGAAAGAGACCTCTATGTTTTTACACTTGCGCTGTCACACAGGCTGAGCACAGGATCCCCAATTCATTCAATCCATAAGTATTTATTGAGTGCCTACTATGTGCCAGACATTGTACAAGATCACTTCTGTGTCCTCGGGTCCTAAAGCCCACCCAGGCATAGAGTTTTTATTAAGTAAATGTATTGACTAGATGGATGGATAGGTGATTGGATGGATAGATGAGTGGGGGAGACAAACACTAAATACTCAGACAAATGAACACATGACTAAGCAATTAAATACAGCTTCCTCACTAGCTGTGTGGCCTTGAAGAAATTACTTAACCTCTCTGTGCCTCTGGAGGTTACTACATGCACTGTGCAGGACTGGCACATAGCGGCTGCTCTGTAAATGTAGCCGCTGTTCTTTAAAGTCTATATGCTATTTAACAAATACACGATTTAAGAAGTTGATAAGTGGTACACAGACACAGAGCAAGTACATGAGAGAGAAGAGGGGCCTACTTTGGATCAGGTAGTCTGGGAGGGCCTCTGAGGAGGTGGCGGTCAAGGCTGCTCTGGCCACATCCTGTGAGTATATCCTAGAATTGGCGGTGTTTGCAGCCCCATTGCCCTGCGGCCTCACAGAGGTGGTTAATTACAAATACCTGCCTCTAAGGAGTGCAGGAAGGTGTTTTCTCTAATTAGAGCGTGCGCTAAAGTGCTTTGAAATCTGAGGATAAAAGGGGAAGAAGGGGTGAGGCTCTGGTCACAGGGCCAGGGCTCCCACTGGAACCTGTCCGTGAACCCGGAAAATTAGCCTTACACCCTTACAGGTCTGCCTGGAGCCGATCCTCTCTCACAGGCAGCGGGCAATGTACCCTCTTAGGGCAGGGGTCGGGGGAGCCAAACTCAAGATAATGTGCTTAAAGCAGGAGGTCCAGCATGGGACAACTCGAGGTGCTCAATCCGTCTTAGATGTTTCCAACCTTATTACATTATTGCTTTTGTTGTTGTTGTTAGCTGCCACTTACTGGCTGGGTGACCCTGGACAAATTACTGACCCTCTCTGAGCCTCAGTTTTCTCCTCTTGAAAATGGGGTATTGTAATAGTGCGAGATGCAGGTAAAGCATGTGGCACGGAGCAGAGATAATAACCTTCCTCCTGGTGGCTGCTTAGGAAGCCGTGACCTTGTGCCAGGCACCGCTCAAGCATGTTGTATGTGTTAACTCATTTCACCCTCACAGATATTATCCTCATTTTCCAGAAAAGAACCTCAGGGCCACCAGGGACAGCCATGCATGGCCCCGCTCAGGAGGTGCCAATCACACAGACCTGCAGTCCTGCAGTTCGGATGCACAGACAGGTGAAGGTGCTTGCTCGAGGTCACACTGCTAGTACATGGCAGGACTGGGATTCGACCCCAGGCAGCCTGGCTCCAGAGCCCAGCTCCTGACCCTGACTCACTGTTCACCCTCCTCAAGGTGGCTGTGGTAATGGAGGGCTTCTGGGATGCAGGGAAATTGGTTTTCCCTTTGCCCAGCCAGACAGGCATCAAGTCTCAACCCACCAGTCTCTCTCTTCTCCCTACCCCAAAAGCCTGTATATTTCTGGGGATTTTTTGATGTTTTTATTGTCTTCGAATTTTACAAGAGCAATACATCTGTGTTTTGGTTTGTTGTGCATACTGCAGTTTGAGAGAACTTATGAAAAGGCCAGGACTTCAAACCTCAGAGATTGGCCCTGGGTGGGTCCCCACCTCCATAATCACATGTTCAAGGTCTTCACTTCAGATGGGTTCCGAGAGGCCAGGTGACTAGCCCAAGGTCACACAGCTAGGAAGTGGCAGAACTGTAATAAATCTTCCAGATTCCAACCTCACCCTTCTTAATCCCCAGGTCTGACGTCTCAAACTGGTGGCCCACCAGCCAGAGGTAGCCTGCAGTCTATTTGATTTGGCCTGCATGGTGTTTTCATAAAATTAAAATTTATCATCAGCATTTAAAGAAAAGGATAGTTCCAGGAATAATATTCAAAATATTTTACCAGTCTGGCATGGGCACCGACCATTCAGAGTAGATGCTGGCAGTCCAGCTGAAGCCATAGATGTTACAAGAAAAAGCAATAAACATGGAAATTTCTAGAAAAGGCAAAACTATGGAGACACTAAAAAGATCAGTAGTTGCTCGGGGGTGGAGGGGAGGGCGGGGGAATCAGCAATCACGGAGGATTTCTAGGGCAGTGAAACTGCTCTGTCTGACACTGCAATGGTGGGTACCTGTCATTATTTATTTGTCTAAACCCATGGAATGTACAACGCCACGAATAAACCCTAAGGCACACTATGGGCGCTGGGTGATAATGACGTGTCCGTGTGGGTTCATTGATGTGACAAATGTCCCACTTTGATGGGGGAAGTTGATAGTGGGGGAGCCTGTGCATGGAGAGGGCAGGGAACATAAGAGAATTCTCTGTGCTTTCCACTCAGTTGTGCTGTGAGCCTAAAACTCTCTAAAAAAAATAGTCTGTTTAAACATCAGATGATCTGGCTACTGCGTCCACATTTTCATGGGGCCACAGTAGGCTGCAATGGAGTCCCAGTCCCCCTTAGACTGAGAATGTGCCCAGCCTGCCAGGCCTCTGCGCCCACATCCATCCAGGTATCACCTGCACAGACCCTATATGTGACTCAGGCATAAAGAGGGTTCTTTGGACATTCTTGATAAGAAAGCGAATTGGGTGACTGTGGGGCCTGCTGGAGCCAGCCACTGACAAGGAAAGAGACCCGGTGACAGCTGCCTTGAAGACCCCGCTTATCATCTCCCTGGGCTGGGGCCTCCTGTGCATTTTCTGTGGGGGCAGAATGAGCCACTCTTGAGTCACACGTCATCTTCCCAGGCCCGCAGTGGGCAGAGACCTGCTGTGGGACATGGCCCGTGAAGCAGCCTCGCTTTGCACTGAGGCAGGCGGAACCAAGCCTTTGAATTTTGAAATAATGACAGCCTGTGAGCTTAGGATAAAAATGAGCAGGACATGGAAAATTGGAAGCTGCTTCACTGCCCCTAAGAAATTATCCCTAAGAGCACGCCCTTCCTGATAAATCAGATGAACGTTTTTTTAGTAGTTTCATTGTACAACCACTCATTCATTTAACAAATGTTTATTGAGCACTCAGCCTGTCCACAAAAGACCTTGCGTAGAGATAGCAGGACTGTTGAGAGGGGTGTTCAGTGGCCAGCTGTTGTCTGTGCTTGACCACTGTCCGTCCCCCCATCTTCTGGTAACAGCACCGTGGTTTTCCTTTGGAGAACCACTCCTCCTCCACTGTCACTCTATGTGACTCAAGAGGGAGTGGGCGTCTCCCCAACAAGGGCGGTTGATGGATCAGGCCTGGGCAATGGACTTATTCCGCCCCCCAGCTCCGGGATTGGTCCTGGCATGTGACCCAAGTCAGGCCAACCAGGGTCCACCCACATACTTGTGCTGGGACTCCATAGGAAAGTCAACTTCTATCCACTTGGCTTGCTGACCTGGCAGAACGGAAACCCAGGGAAAGCTGGGGACTATCTTTGCCACTGTATGGGGTGACCCTAACTGACACAGAAGACACAGAGCTGACAGTTGGAGAGAGCACGATTCCTGAATAACAGGTGCACATCCGGATCCAGCCATTCCTAAAGCTCAACCCATCTTAAAGCTTTTAATTTATATAAGCCAATGTATGTTTTCTCTCNTGCTCAGCTCGGGCTGGACTCGAACCGCTGTTGCTCAGAGCTCAAACTCTTGAGCGAGCTCTTAACCAACTGAGCCACTCGGCCGGCCCCCCTTTTGTTTTTAATAATTTAATTAATCATGCTCCATCGATGTGATCACTATGAGCACAGGGTTGCAGATCCCTTAGTTCAAGAAAGAATGAAACTGGGCTTCGCCATTTGTATTACAACGGATGTGCCCATATAAATTCTCCCCACTTCCCCGCCGCCTTCAGTTTGGCACGAGCCAAGGCCAGGCTCAGGCCCCTAATGGGTTCTATATCGAGGGCTGGGAAGGTGCCAGGTTTTATCTTCGGGCCTCTCAGTTCAGGGCCCATGTCTTGCTCCTCCCAGCAGTCAGAAAAATACTCCAGCTGGACGCGCAAGCCTCCCCTCCCCTGTGCAGCCTCAGCAGTATTGATCCCGCTCCACGGCCCCATCTCATCCAAGTGTCCATCACCAGCAACCCGACAAGGGCCTTTTCCCCCTGCTTCACCAGGGCCTCCAGTAGAGTCTGCCAGCTGGGCTCTTGGAGATCAGAGATGCTGCTGTCCCTTCCCTGGGTAGCCCAGCAGCCGGGAGTGGCCGGAGGACTCTGAGACCATCCAACCTGATTTCTTTTATCTCCCAGAAAAGAGAAGTCACTTGCTCTCAGGCACATACTCAACAGAGGGAGTTTAACATGGGGACTGGTTACATATGGTGGAGAAGCCACAGGAGGGCCAGATAATCTAGAGCAGGAAGGAAGCTGCCGCCATCCCTGGGGCTGGAGGGACAGGAGACAAGGTGGTGTCACTGAAGCCCGGAAGCCAGGTGGTAGCTAGAACCAGGGGAAGGTCGGCAGTCACCGGGGAGCACGTCTAATGCCCAGGGCCCAGAGGCGGGGAGAATACCCGGCTTCTCTCTTCTCCTCCTCCCCCGCCCCCCAGTGCCTCCTCCCACAGGCCAGATCCTGGAGGAAGCCAGAGGGCAGGGAAGTGGGGAAATGCAGCTCTGCATGGAGACATGGAGATACAGAGCAGAGCAGGGGAAGGGCTGGGGCTGAGAGCCAACAGGCTGTCACAGCCATAGACGTGACCCTCCTGCCACCACACCCTGGGGATCAAAACTCAAAAGCCTTTCTGGAGCCTAGCAGCCTAGCAGGAGTGAAGGGGGCTGGCTGTGAAGAAACCACGTGGTGCTGAACAGCAACTGCCTCCTGCCTCCAGGTCGAACAGACAGCAGGGAGGGGTGGAGACTGGGGCACACTGGTGAGTGTATGTCCCATTTAAAGGGGCAGCTGCTGGTCAGCGCCATCTGATTCCTACCAGTGAGGAATGCAGGCCCAAGGCTGCCAGATTGTTCCCTTTTTGTTCCCGAGAAGACACAAGTTCAGATGTTTGAATCTCCCCATTTCTAAAGGTTGCCAATCCATTTAATTTCTGTATGTGTGTTATCTACTGTAAAGAACAACCAACATACACATCCATAGTTGGGACTGGCACTTTGTGACATCTAGAGCACAGAGCCCTGGGAAGGATGGCGCTCAACCACAGCCTAGTGATCCACTTATGCAATCACTAAATGTTTGTTGACTGACTGAGTGACCGGCAGTAGGCTCACTGAAAATCTCCAAAACAGGACCACCAATCTGACAATCCCTGTTTCTATTCCAATGCAATTTTGTTTTTTTGATCATCCTGTCCTTCTGGTGCCTTTATCTTTTCATAAAGACTCATGTTGGCAAAT
>NW_017731404.1:1746301-1755216 GCF_001890085.2 Hipposideros armiger
CACACACACACACACACACACACACACACACTTTTCTTCTTAAGCCAGTTTAAGTTGGGTTGGTTTCTGTCACTTACAACTGGAAGACCGAGACTATACAAGGGGGTACCTGGCTATTTCCAGACTAGAAAACAAATAGCTGCAGCAAAAGCAGACCAGGAGAAATCCACATAAAGTACTCTGGGAGTTGAGAGGAGAGGAAACCAGAACTGGCTTCAGGGAAGAGGCAGCCTTTTGTGTTGATTCTATAAAAATTCATTATTCATTCAGAGTTTCGATATTCTAATAGCAATGACTATTTGCTGAATGATTACTAGGTGTCAGACCCTGTTCATCCTCACGACAGCACCATGAAGTAAATACTCTTGTCCTTACTTTGACATAAAACAAAACTGAGGCTCAGAGAGGTGAAATGACTTGCTCAAGGCCACACAGCAATTAAATGATGAAGTGTTGACGCCAGAACCCCAACTGTTCACCTGTCTGTTGCACAGCCTCATTTCTGCACTGCTGACATTCTAAAGTTTTGCCCCAAAATGTGTTACCAAGAGATGGTAAACAGATATTTATTTAAAGACAAAAATAAAGTGCAACATGGAAATGTGCCGCCCAGAGCTTCTTCCAGAAAGACCCTGCTGCTCGGCCATAGAGAGAGCGGTCAGCAGACAGCTTCCAGAAACTTCAAGGGCTGCCCCAGCCACACAGTCACCTCATCCCAGGTCACGCCCTCCTGGGGTGAGAGTAAGCTTGGAGCATTTGGGAGGAGAAGGGTGTCTCGTGGGAACTGAGTGAGGAGGAAGAGGAGGAAGATGGCAGGAAATGAGGCAGAGAGGAGCAGGGAGGCGGGTCATACAGGGCTTGACAAGCCATGCAGAACCCACTGAGGATTAGTAAGACCTAGTGTGAAATGGAAACACAGGGCGCCTTGCTCCGAAATTATGGAGAATTTCAAAATGGCAATAGCAGAGCATTAAACCAAGTGCAGGGCCCTTCAGGGCGTCGGGTGCTCGTGACTACACAGGTTCCTCACCCATGAAACCATCCCTGAAGCTGCAGTTAGGAATTGGATTTTATTTTCTGTACAGGTGAGACAGGAAGTCTCGGGGACATGAAGTGACTCTCCGACAGTCCCACAGACAGCCAGTGTTGGAGTCAGGATCTGAACTCAGGTCTTGTTCTCACAACTTAAATATAGCTGGGGGACGGGCACAGGTGGACAATAGTGGCTCCAGATGCCTGAGGCCATGGGGGACCAGTATTAAGGGTTTGCTGCCCTGAGACCCTGTAGTCGGCAGATCCAACACCCATTCCCTTTCACCTTTCATGGCGGTGCCCACAGACTCACTTACCCAGCATCCCTTGCAGCTGGGACAGGCATGTGATTAGTCATGTAATCAGTTCTGCCCAATGAGATGTGAGGGGAGCTCTTCTGAGGGTCCTGGGACAGCTTTTACTTTGGGATAAAGGGGACAGATATGGCTGGTGCTGCCCTTCTTCCTTCTTCCTACCTTGAGAAGGACTGAAGCATCCATCCTGAAACTGTGAGGGAGAAGCCAAAAGGATCGCAGAGATGCCAGCAAGAGCCCTGATTCTCTTGAGCCTCTAAGTCAAGACTTAACAACTGCCTCCCTCTGAGCTTTGTAGTATGTGGGGGAAAGAAACCCTGGCTTGTTTGAGCCACAGTCTGTTGGATTTCCAGTTACTTGCAGCCAAATGCTGACAGACAGCATTTCTTTCTGTCACGGTCATAGGACCATAGGGAGCCCTGGATCCTCACTATACATGGGGAGCTACTGGGGTCTGAAATGGAGAGGAATTTCCCTGGGTCACAGAGAGGAGTCACAAGTTTAGTGATTCACCATCCAGCGCCCCTTCTGCTCGTACCATCCCTCCTGTTCTATTTCCTTCCAGTCAGGCTGCTGTGGACCTGACCAACAGCTGCTTCGTAAATTAAACATAAGGCCGTGATGACCTCGCTCTTGAATCCTTCTCCTCTCTTACGTAAATAGCCCCTAGACCACTGTTTTCATGCCTTTGGGCCCCGGACCACTTCCCACATCCTTTAAAAAGATGAGTTGACCAAATGTAGAGTCCATGCTCCTGGAAAGGTGTGCGTCATGAATTGTGGAGCAGAGGTTCACAGCCAGGAGCCTGCCCATCACACTCGGAGTCCAGTCCCCCAGGCTTACATTGAGCTTGTTTACTGAAACACTGACTCATCGGCAGCTTGCGGTCAGCTCTGACACTCGGATCATTTTCTACCCTTCTTGTGCCCAGCTGGTGGCCTTTAATTAGGTGCTGTCAACTTCCTGTCTCTGTCCATGTTGCCTTTTCCCCTATTTTTAGAGGATTTATATAAATACTATAGAAATAATTAATAATAATCGCAGCAACAATAATAATAACAGTACTCACTATATTTTAAGTGCTTCAAATGAATTTAATTTTTTTTCTCGAAAATCGCTAAGTAGCATTACTATTTATATTTTATGGACAAGAAAACTAATGCTTAGAAAAGTTAAGTCACTTTCCCAGGGTGACAGAGCTAGGTGTATTGGATGGAGCTGGACTTTGACCATGAGTGTGTTTGGTTCTGAAGTTCAGCTCTGAAGGACAAAACCAATTGGATCCGTTAGGATAGCCTCAGAGGCTCCACTATAGAAGTTCAGACTATAATAACATTTATTGTTTACTTCAAAGACATCTGGAGATTGGAAATCCTGGGGTGTATTTGGCATCTCAAGGTTGCACCCTCCTTCCCCACCATCATTAGCAGGTTACAAGCTTGTCCTCAGGCTAGTCACCTAATGTCACAAGATGACTGCCATAGCTCACTCATCACCTCTTCACACAACGATGTCCAAGCAGGAAGGAAAGGAAAGGCGCAAATAAGTCTCTCTTCATGTGCCTCTTTCTTATCAGAGAGGAAATTCTTTCCCAGAAGCCCCCAACAGAGTTTCCCTTTGGCCTCAGCTGGGTCACATGACCAACCCTAGACCAATCACAGGTCCAAGAGGATAGAATGACTATGGTTGGCTTAAACCAAATATGATTTACTTCCAGGGCTGGGCACGTGGCCAGCTGAAAAAAGTCAGGGTTCTTGTCAGCAGGAAGGAAGGGGGAAATGGCAGTTGGTAAGGCAACCCCCAGTGTTTGACACCCAGCATTGTTAAATATTTAGCACAGGCACCACTGTTGGTTTGCAAGAATATTGTAGGTAGTACATGGATGAAGTTGTGTGTGTGTGTGTTTATTTTAGTATTTATGAAGTATTTATATGGCTTTGAAAACATACATATATAGCTAACTCATATGGATATTACATCTCCAGATGCAACAGCTATATTTAAGGTTTTTTAAAAAGAAAACTATATGAGTTAATGAAAAATATTAAGTAAATAATAGTTCATTTACTTCAAGATTTGGCAATTTTAAGGGTAGGAAACACTGTTCTGTGTTATCCTGCTTGGCATTTTTTCCAGCTTCTCAGAGGCATTCTGCCTTCAACCTCCCTCTTGAGGAAAATAAACACCCACAAAGATTTTTGCATCATCTGCAAATATGATTCAAATACAGCCTCCAGCTCAAATTTAATCCAGGCTTCCTTGGCCGGGAAGGGCAGGCATCTTGACTGCAGTCTTTTCCTGGTATTTCACCTCTGTCTTAGTGGTTTTGCAGTTTTATGGGGCCTGCCCCTCTTTTTGGAAGCTGCTGCAAATGCTGTTTCTGAAAGAACAAGATATAAATAATAAACAGAGTGACCACTTGAGATTCTTGTCCTTGCTGGGAATTTTCAAACTTTCCTAAGATATGAACTCTTTTCATTTAATCCAGAATTTGGGCGTCTATCCTAAGAACTGGATAAATAAATTACAGCCCAGCGATACAATGAGATATGCTAGAACCTTTGTTGAAAAGAATGAAGTCGAGCAATATATGCTGATATCAAAACTTCTCCAGGGTCTACGATGACATGAAAAAAGCAGAACAATATGTACAGCATAAACCAGAAGTGGGCAAACTTTTTCTGGAAAGGGCCACTTAGTCGAAACGTTGTGCTTTGTGGGCCGTGCGGTCCCCGATGCAAATATTCAAGTGTGCCTTCATAGCACAAAAGCCACAGACCGCACTTAGAAAAACATGGACAGGACGGTGTTCCAATAAAACTTTATTGAGGGACACTGAGATTTTAAATTTCATGTATTTCCATGTGTCATGAAGTATTATCCTTCTTTTGATAATTTTTTTAACCATTTAAAAATGTGAGAAAATGTCAAAACCATTCTTAGTTGCAGGTTGTACAGAAATGGATTTTGCCTGCGACTATAGTTTGCTGATCCTTCATATAAACCATTCGTGCTAAGAGACATGATAGAGAAACATAGGAAATAGAGAGAGGTTACATGACATATGTGTGTTGTGTGTATGATATATAAGTGGAGAGAGAGTGAAAGGGAGATTAGTTTATGTTTATATATTTAAAAGCACAGGCAAGAAACTGGCAATTTTAAGTGCTTCTGGAGAGGGGAACTGGGAAAGATCAGACAGACGCGGAGGAGACACATTTTCACCACAACCCTTTTGTACTGTTTGATTTTTTTTCTCCATGTACGTGTGTTACTTTTACAAGGCAGAAAACATTTGCCAAAGCCAAAAGGATTCCTCTGCCCCAGTCCATGAAAATGAGATGATCTCAATAAATGCATAGAGGCAACCAGGGTACAACTCCAGGGGGCGCCGTTGCTGGGGTCATTTACAGAACAGAGACCCTGGAGCAGTGCAGGGTCCGTAGTGTTCGCAACAAAACGAACGCCGAGAATTTGTACAAAGTGAAATTAATCAGTAAATATTGAGGGAGTCGGGTCGGGGTGGAAGTTGTGGGAGGAGCAATAAAATCTCGCTATTTCCGTTTTATGCTGTTCCTTATCTGGGTCACGGTAAAACCAATGTTCTGCCAATATTTACTTTTGATCTTTGCTCCAGAGTGGGAGAAAGATACCCAGGCTCAGCATAAATACGAGGGTGGAGCTGAGAGTTATGAGAAGAGAAAGGAACTCACCCTGAAATAAAATCACCTCGAGAACCTACATATGGAAATGCCACTCGTTTCACAGAAACACTTAAAGGGCGAGTCTGCTTGTTCACCACCCTCTCCAGGAACTCCAGTCAGCTTTCCCAGAAATTTGGGGTTCTAGGAGGCCCATTTGGAAGCATTTTTACCTAAGTTAGAGGCCATGGACGCAGCCTCACACCTAGGTAAGCAACAGGTGTGGAGTTTTGATCATCAGTGGTGTCAAAATCGAGACGATTCACATAAATATGGGAATTTCGGGCTCCCCTGAAACACTCGGAGCTCAGCCACATTGGGCTCACATTCCTACATGGAAACTTGAGGCTTTAGCCAGGTGGCCGTTGCACCTGCCTGCCGGGACAGGGGCTACCGGTTAGCCACAGTCCTCACCACTCCCTATCACCCTCCATCAGAGCTGCTTCACTCGCTTCTTTTTTTCATTTGTACTTCATTCACTCAGTCAATATTTACTGAACACTTACTGTGTGCCAGACAAACTGGGATTATGTCTGTGAACAAAGCAGACAAAAATTCCTCACTGACGGGATGAAAAGAAAAAGAGAGAGAGAGATAGAAAATGAGGATGGGAGGGGGAGAGAGAGAGAGAGGAGATGATCTAAATAGCACTCGTGACTCCACCTGGCAGATCCTATCTTTGTTCAGCATGTCCCCAAACACAAGAAAACATTCCCTTCATTCAGTGGCTACTTTGATTTACTAAGAGTTCATAGTGCACTATGGTTGAGAGAAAATCTAATGTATTTGCTAGGATCGTTTGGACTCTACATAAAAAGAGAACCTTTCCCCCCAAAATGAGATTGACTTACATGTATGGTTTTGTACCTTTTTTTTTCACATGACAACATACTTAGAACTGCTTCCCGTGTAAGCTACTTTCTCCTGGCTTTCTTTGTAAGAGAGAAGCTTTCGTGCGGTTCACACGATATCCTGGGCTGGCCTGTAATACAGTAAAAGTCTACCAAATACTGAGAATTTTGCAGTCGTAATGTTGAGTTAAAGAAGCCAGACATGAAAGAATGTATATTGTGTGATTCCATCTATATAAAGTTCAAAAGCAGTAAAATTAATATATGGGGTTAGAATTTAGGACAGTGGTTAACCTTGAGGGGGTGGGATATACTGGGAGGGGACATTGAAAGTGGCTTCTGGAATGTTCTGTTTGTTCATCTGGGTGCTGATTACCTGAGTTTGTTCACTTGGTGAGAATTCACTATATGATGTGTCCACTTTTCTGTGCAATTAAAAAAAAAAACCCCACAGTGTTCTCAGAACACGGGCTGTGCTGTATGGAAATGCTTTTCATGTTTTCGCCACATAGAGACATATGTGAATGTTGACAGGACTGGATAGGAAGTTGAGAAACCTGGGTCTGAATCCTGGCTTGGCCACTGTTAAATGTGTGACCTTGAACAAATTACTTAACCTTTCTGAGCCTCAGTTTCTTCACCTGGACCCCTTACCAAGCCTACAAGGCCCATAGGCTCAGCCTCTGCTGACCGCTCCCATTGGGTCTCCCAACCCTCTGCTCTTTCTCTAAGCTCCAGCCCCACTGGACACCATTCTGTTCCTCCCACAAGCAAAGTTTAGTGTAGCCTCAGGGCCTTTGCACTTGCTATTCCTGCTACCTGGAACTATCCTCTCCCTGCTTTCATTGTAATTGGTTCTTTTCCCCCACGCATGTCTCATTTCAAGTGTCACCTCCTCAGAGAGCCCCTCACTAACCACTCCCCACACTAGCCCTCATCAATTACATTCCCTGGTCTCATTTTCTTCCCGGCGCCTCGAACTATCTGAAATTGGCATGTCTGTGTTGCTGTTTTTGTTTACTTGTGATTTGTTTGGCACTCCCTCTAGACCCATTGACTCCATGAGATCGGGATCTGGATTGTCTCATTCATCCTTATGTCTTCATCACCTAAAACAATAAATATTTGTGGAATTAACTAATCAAACTAAACGGTGACCTGATTCTATTTTATAGAATTTTCAAGAGGTTCAATGAGATGGTATTTTGAAAGTGCATTTTAAGCAGCCAGGTTTATAAAACACGAGAGAACTTTGAAAGCCTTGTTTGAATATGGTTAACTCTACTGAGAGGAATCTAAATAGGCTTAGGTTTCCCCTTGAGCTATACCTTCAATGATCTGACCTGTGCTAATAGTCACTATACCTTCTGCAGCCATTTCCCCCTCATCTTTTGTGCTGTTGGCCATTTGCCTGGAACAAAATCACTAATATTCTTAGTTTATTTATTTCTATAATATTACATTAACATGGTATTAAGTAAATCAAAAGATACAAGGAGTGTATAGTGAGGAGTCTGTCTCCCTCTGACTCTTGCTCCAGAGGCAGCTAACATTTCCAGATACCCAATAAATGCTTCCAGAAATTTTCTATCCATCATCAGACATGTAGAGAAGTGTACCCCACCTTTTCTGTTTATACATAAGGGATCTGATGATACACACCGCTTTAGATCTTTGCACTTTCTTTTTCCTACTTTATGATCTGTTTCCATATCACTGCACATGAAGTGGTTTTGGTCTTCTTAGAGGCCATGTGGTCCATCGTTAGGTATTTGTCCTTCGTGATCGACACTGAGGGTGGCTGAGACTTTTTCTGCTGCAAACAGTGCTCCACGGCCTCCCCTGGCACATACATCTCTGGGCCCAGAAACGTCGCTGGACTCCTTTTGAGTCTGTCAAAGGAACCTGAGAACTCACCCTTCCCCAAC
This sequence comes from Hipposideros armiger, assembly GCF_001890085.2. Taxonomy (NCBI): domain Eukaryota; kingdom Metazoa; phylum Chordata; class Mammalia; order Chiroptera; family Hipposideridae; genus Hipposideros; species Hipposideros armiger. The sequence goes on from NW_017731404.1 coordinate 1,754,128, forward strand.
CTCATCTCCACCCCCTTCCAAATGCCCTTTCTGCTGTTTGTGTTTTGGCCTTTTAAAGACTTTTTCAAAATTGACTTTGGCTTCTTGGCCTGAACTCTGAAGTGTTTGAGCTGATAAGATAGCGGGCTTGGCTGAGGGGGACAGGAGCAAATAGTTACCTTGGAGGCCCTCAGCCGGAGCAGAGGAGGGGGTCAGGGTCCCCCAAAGGCTCGCCCCACCTCCAGTGGTGGGCGGTATGGACAGGAGGAGGATGAATCCATGCTGGGTCCCAGACGGACCTGAGAAGGGGAGGAGATGGGAAGACAGCCCCTGCAGGCCGTGTTCCTCACCAATTCCTTTCGACCTTCAAGAACTGCATTGAGAGGGGGCCAGGCAGGGTTGGCTTATTTACCGGGGCCTCTCCTAAAGTAAACAAGACACTAGGGGTGAGTTGGAGCAAAGTCCTGGCAATCCTTGACTCAGGCACATCCCAAATTGGCCTTGCATTCTGAGGGGCCTGAGGGGGCCACCAAAGGGGCCCTGCCTCCACGGCTGTGGCAGAAACATTGGCACAGTCTGGACCCAGTATCACCACATGCTATTTACCGTTATCTCATTCCGGGACCTGCCCGGCACTGATCTCCGTCCCAGGCCACAGAAGTGAACCAATCAGTCCAGATTCCCACCTTCCAGGACTTTCTTCAGTCTAGAATGGCCGAGGAATGACAAACAGGCAAGAAGTACCCGGGGTGCTGGGCACCTTAATGGGGGACAGACAGGCTGTGGGGGCCAGAGTAGGGGCACTGCCTGGCCTAGGTTGGGGGAAGGCCTCCCCAGTCCTGCCACATCCCAGCTTAACACCCCTTTGGGGCTCCCCAGGGCCTCAGCCCATGCATGGTCTGGGCCTGCCCACCTCTCCAACCAAGGTCAACGTCATCAGCTTGTCAGCTCTTCGTGCCGGCCCCTTCCTCGGGTCCTCATATTGCTGTTCCCTCTGCCCGCAGCGCCTTCCCCTCCCACCTCCTCAGCTGAGTTGTCACCTCCTCCTCCTGGAAGCCTTCCCTGATGCCTCTGGATGGGTCCGGAGTCTCCTTGGGGCTGTGACATGCT
>NW_017731404.1:1756176-1779338 GCF_001890085.2 Hipposideros armiger
TGCCCTTTAGAAGTGAAGCAAGAGTGGGCAAACCAGAGAGGTGCAGAGGGTGTCAGCCGACCGGGGGGGAAGTTGTGCGAATAATGACAAAGCACCCTTCTCCCAGCACGGGACATGGTGGGTCACTCTGGATGTCGCCATCCCCACAGAGCCTCCTGGGATCCCCCAGACTGGGCTAGCAACCTGCCTAACGCCACAGCCCCGTGTTTCCTGGCAGCCTGACATGTATCACACCACTGTGTCTGCACAGGGCCTGCTACGTGCCCCACGTCACAGGCATTATCTAACCCAACCTGGTCCTGACAGCCTGCTGCCTGCGAGCAAGCCGTAGGCTACTGCTGTGAGCCCCATCTCACAGAAAGGGAAGCAGGCTTGAAATGGTTAACCATTTGCCCAACGTTGCCCGGTTGGTAAATGGCAGAGTCCGAATCCAACCTCATTTGGTTCTATCCTTGTCTATGATTGGCTTTCTTCCTCTTGTTTCTACTAAACTAGACGGTGAGTTTCTAGAGGAAAGGGATTGGGTCACACTCTTCACCATGTCCCCCACCATGGCCTGGGCTAGGGGCTAGCACACAATAAGTGCCTAATAATGGTTGAGTAAATGAACTAACAAGTGGGTTATCGATGGATGAGTGGATGGATGGATGGATGGATGGAAGGATGAGTAGATGGGTGAAATGCATGAATAAAAGAGTGGATGGAGGATGGATGGATGAGTGGGTGTGTGGAATGCAAGCATGAAATGAATGTATGGCTGAATATGTAAAATAATTACATAAATGATGATGAAAGATAGAAGGCACTAAGAGGATGAAAGTGTTTGTTGCTGTACATTGAATGCGCCCTTCAGAAAAATTGCAAACTGGCAGCTTTAAGGCCATATCGGGGCTAAGACATTTTGTTTGGTCGTCACAGGGTTTTTAATTTTTAAAAATTAATTGTCATTATTTAAAAATTATGAAATTTCACATTAAAAAGTCTAGATTTGTGACTTCTCTTGCAAAATTGAGGCAGCACACACACTGGGAAACAATGTGCCAGGACTGACAGGGCTGAGCCCCCCGGGACACCCCAGTCCCCACCACTCTCCAATGCATTCCTGATGTTGAGGTTGGGCGTGAGCTGCCACTTATCATGCCACTCGCCTTGTGTTTTTCTCAGTACAAGTATAAGGAAAATGAAAAATCTCTTGTTCCTGACTCTCCATCAAAAGTGGGAAAATAAAAATAGGTGAAGAGAAAGCTGGGAGAGAAGGTATTTTTGTGGGTATGTGGAAGAGAATATTCTTGTGGATTGGGTACATGAAGAAGGCATAGTTTTTCGAGGGACAGTACATAAGAGTTCAGTGGTTAAGGGCACATGCTAAAGCCTGACAACCCAAGTTCAAGCTCCAGCTCTGCTACATACAGGCTGTGTGGCCTTGGGCAAGTCACTGAACCTCTCTGGGCCTCAATTTCCTCATCTGTAAAACAGAGATGGTGTCAGTCCCACCTCCCAGGGTGTTAATGAGTAACCTTATACAAGACTGGCTTCGGTCACTTATGTGACCTGCGTGGGCCCTGTGGGTCCACTACAGGGGTTCTCAACCAAAGGCCATTTGACATTGTCTAGATTTGGGAATGTCTAGACATTTGGTACTGTTACAACTTGAGGGGAGGTGCTACTGGCATTTAACGGTAGAAGCCAAGGAGGCTGTTAAACACCCTCCAGCACTCAGGGCAGACCCTCACCTGCAGTAAAGAATTGTGCGGCTCCAAGTGTCAATAGTGCTGAGTCTGGGAAACCCTGGTCTATAGGAATCCAGGCTCCCAGAGGCGGTGGGTTGGGGCCAGACATCTGGGAGGCTCAGAAGGCTGCCAAAGGTGGCTCCCTCAAGGGAGATCATGGCTGAAGAAGTTGCCTTGGGTGTCGCAGGAGACATCCCCTATGGCCCTGAGTTACCCATCCCCCAGGATGATCAGGCCCTAAGGACTAGCCCATGTCAGAGTTCCTGGACCTAGCCTGTTCCCAGCACCACACACTAGACAAGGTAGACAAGTGATGTGTCCCTGGCGCCCCCTGGTGGTCTCATCCTTAAACTACATGACATTCCCCAGCCTGAGGTGGTGGGAGGGAGAATGGGGATTTGCCCCAGAGTCTTCATTCAGACTAGTTGGGAATGTGGGGATTTAAGGTAATGGAAGGTGGCAGAAAAGGCTTAGGAGACAAATCGACATGGGTTTGAATCCCAGCTTGCCACAGATCAGTAGGAGACCTTGGAAGTCCCATGACCCTTCTGGGCCTCAGTTTCCTCATCTGTAAAATGGGGATGACGTTATTTACTTCACAGTGTTGTTGAGAGGATTAGATTAAGTAGCGTACATAAGTACAGGGCAAATAAAAATATCGAATGCTTCATAACCTTCTTCTCTGACACTTGGGTTCACATACATTTATAGTCATTTGCTTTTGATGAGCTTCCAGTGTACCCAGAGTGGTTTTTAAGTAAGTACCAAATAAATCATTTTGTTGCAAAGGCATATTTAGTGACATGAAAGGGGATCCACAATATCTTCTCAAATGATCACAGACCTCAAACACATTGTGCATAGTGGGATCCCATTTTTGTCTGCTAGATCTCTATTTTTAAATCTGTACATTTATAACACATATGAGAAACAAAGACCGAATTTTCTTAATATATAACAAGTTCTTATAGATGAATAAAAAAGACAACTATCCAATAGAAAACTAGACAAAGGATACGAATGCTTTGCTACTAGAAAAGAAATACAAATGGCCTTTAGATATAGTTTTAAATTCTCAACCTGACGTAAAAGAAAAGCATATCCAGATTAGAACTACGGTGAACACCTCTCCCCCTTTCTGGCAAGGCAGAGATGGAGAAATCTGACAATAGTTGGCCTTTCCTAGATTGTTGTTTTGAATGCCAATGGTACGTATGACCTTAGAGCGTATTTAGACAATTAGTGTCAAAGTTTCAAAATGCGTCTGCCCTGTGACCGGGCTGTTCAGTTGCTAAGAATTTATCCTATAGAAGTAGATCAAAAGACGTCTGTGAAAGTGACACTAATTGCACTATTGTTTGTCACAGTAGAAGACTGGAGTCACCTACATGGCTATCAACAGGGGACTGGCTAAATGAATTATTATATTCCGACAATGGAATATGCAAAGAATGCTCTCCTACTGCTGGTCTGAAAAGATCCCCTACGTCCGTTGTTAAGTTAAAAACAAACCAAAACCAAAACCAGTGCAGAACAGGGTGTGTAGTACGCTTCTATTTAGAGAAACAGCTACAGGAATCCATGTACATGTTTGCTTATCTACACTCTGGATATCTCTGTAACCATCCCCAAGAAACAATAACCAGGATGGCTTCTGGGGAGGGGCGCTCAGAGGTTTGGAGCTGGGGGAGCAGGGGGTTAAGGACTAGACGGATAATATCCACTGTAAATCTTTTGGTATACTCTCAATTATTTTTCATGTGCATATGTTTCCTTATGAATTTGTAAAGGTTTTGAGTGCATCGATAGATGAGTGAGAGAGAGAGGTGTGCTCCAAAGTGTCAGCGGCGCTTACCTCTGGGCGGCTGATGTGAATTAGGAATGACTTTCATTTTCTTCTTTTTACCATGGTAGATTTTCTAATTTCGATAAATAGCTATCAATGAATATTTGGTAGTTCAAAAAATTCTTAAAAAGTAGACCCTCAGTGTTTTCTTGGTAGTCAGAGGAAAACGAACTGTTACACCAAACAAACAGAAACGTGCACTCCCCCACATAGATTGTTTTTATGGCCAAGAATGTCAGAGAGTCTGAGGTTGGGTGATTGGAAATACATTCTAGGAAAAAATGAAAATACAGTCCTCCCACCACGTGCTTGCTGGGCACCAAAACTTCAAGCTTCTAGTTCAGATCTAGGTTTGAATTAGGTTCAGATGGGCCACCTGTTAGCTGAGCGTGTCATTCCAACTCTCATGGCCTCAGTTTTTTCATCTGTAGTGTGAAAAGACCACAGAGCTGCTAGGAGACTTGCGTGAGAGAATGCCCACAGAGCGGGACCCAGTTCTTATCCCACGCGTGGTGGGTGAACAGGGAACCGGCAGGAACTCTGCACATCTAAGGGCGAACGACAGGATGGGGGCCTTTGCCTCCTTTCAGGTCAGTTGGCAAATGCCTCTGCCAGTCCCCAATACCTGCCCAATTCCACTGGGCAAATCTTCCGACAGTTTGGCGAGGGTGACACCAAGTGGCCAATCCTGAAAGTACATGCTAAGGCTGCAGGTTTAGCGCAAAGCCCGGTAGTGTCCCCTTGTCCCCGCCAGCTGTGGCCTTGAGCGAGGCGCTGAATCTCTCTGGAACAGCTTTCCGAGCTGTAAAATGGAGATAATGCTGCCTACCTGGCAGAGCGGAGGTGAGGATTTAATGAGGTGACCCACAGAAATCATCTCCAGGTTCACTCGGTTGCACAACTTCAGGGGGTGCCCTTCATGAAATCGTGCAACCCAGCAAGCTCCTTGAAGCCGGTGCTCTCATAGTCATCACTCCCTCAAACCTCTAGTTCCCTTCCCCCTCCCCCAGGGTGATTCTGAAGCAGAGCCTCCCAAAGCACAGACCAAGTACTCAAGGTGCTTTGTGGGAAGATTTTAGTGGGCACAGGGCTGCACCATCAAATAACATTCTATTTTCTTTCCGTCGCTCTGATTACATCTAGGCAATGGTCTCAATTTGATATAATCTGTCTTGAATGCCTTTCTAACGCTCACCCATCTCCCTCTTGAACAAAAAGAGAGCAGGCCTCGGCCACAGAGCCTTCAGAAGGCAAGGTTAATACAGTTAAATGTTTTTACAGTATTTATTTTTTGTGGTCACCTTCCCCTGAGGGCAAGTGGTTTCCATTTACGATAGATTTGGGAGACCGTATTATTGTCACTGTTTATCGGTCCTTCCTACTGGCATTTCCCTGGTGACCCTCCCTACTGATGTCAGGCTTGGCTGTGTGGCTTCCTTGGACCAATAGAATGCGAGCTAAGCTTCCAAGCAGAAGTTCTGAGAGCCAGCTGGTGGCTCAGCTATTTGCTCTTTTATCTCTACTGGGAGAACGGCCTACCCCAGGGATCGGCAGTTTCTTCAACCTGAATCTCTGTGTAGAGAGGACACACGGTCCAGCCCAGCAGTCAGCCGGCAACCAGCATGACATAGGAACGAGAAAGAAACCTTTGTTTTTTATGACCCACTGAGATCCTGGGATTGTTTGTTATTGCTGTGAAACCTAGCCTGAGTTGACTGATACCGTAGAGATAAAACGTTTCCTTCAAAAATAAATACACTTAAGTAAAGTGAATGTGTTTGTTTAAAGAAAAATATGGAGCAGGCAATGGTGCAGGAAGTAGGAGGCATACATAATGAAGGTGGTGGTTGGGGAACTGAATTTTGGGAAACACTTGTACAGAGTCTTAAAGGTGAAAACGATCACTCCAGGTTGCAGGTGGTTCATCGCAGGACCCCCAAAACACTGCGCCACTCACATTTCAAACTCTGCTGTCTGATTCCCACCATGTAGCCAGGGTGAGTTTTCTAAAGTACAGATCTGATCAGATTCTTCCCCTGCTCTAACCTCTTTGGTGGCTCCCTTGTGCCCTCAGGATGAAATCCACATTCTTCCTCATGACCTAACAGGCTGTCACAGTCTGTCCCCTCATCTCCATCTTCTCTCCCTCTCTCTGCTCTAGCCACACTGATTGCTTTGTTATTCTTCACACAGGGCAAGCAGGCCCTTGCCTCAGGGTCTTCACATTTGCTTTTATCTCCCCCGAGACAGGAACCTGGCAGCTCCCTCACTCCCTCAGGTCTCTGCTAAAGTATTCCTTCTTCAAGGAGTTCTTTCACACCATGCTGTGAAAAGTAGCAATCCCCCATTCTCCTGCCCCCTTATCCTGGTGTTTTCTTCATATCATTTATTACCCCCTGACCATATTGCATATTTGTTCATTGTCTGTATTCCCCATTAGAATGTTAGCTCCTTGAAGGCAAGGATTTTGTCTGGTTTTTTCACTGCTGTGGCCCCACTGCCTAGAACCCTGCTTAGAGCATAGTAGGTGCTCAATAAGTATTTGCTGAATGAAGGAATGAATAAATGATGGCAAAGATAGACACCAGCAGCTTTAGGCCCAGGTTGTACTAGCATGGAGTCCAGCTGATAAAGAACTTCTCCTTCCCACTGGTTCAAAATTGAGTATCCTCCATTGGCTACCTCAGATCACATGTCTCTCTCCCTGAACCAATCACTGTGGCTGGGAGAATGGAATACACTGATTGGCCAGGCCTAAGTCACATGCCCATAGTTGAGTTCAGAAGTAGGCTCAGCCACATGCAGTGAGAGGGAGGCAGGAGTGGTCTATAAGAAAATTGTGATGCTATTATCAGAGAAAGAGAAAATGTATGCTAGGGAGGTAAAAACAATAGTCATCCACCACAAAAAGGTAAATTATTCACCTAGCTGAATGCCTAGGACTTAGTGTGGTTTCTGTGAGTGAGGGGCCTTATTTATAATTCAAATTATATTCAAGTGAGAGGTAGGAGGAACTCTACTAATACCACAGAGAGAGCTAGAATAAGGAGCAGGTGATTCAGGCAGTCCCGAGACACCAGTATATCCATGGCATTAAAACATTGTTGAAAGGGATTAGAAGTTTGGAGCCAAAGAAGTCTTAGTTTTCTACATGCAACTTCTTACATAATCAGCAAAATATTAATTAATCTCTCTTCTGACACTGAGGACGACAGCCTTGAGCAGAAATTTAAAATTAACCATTGCTGGCTGTAATCCATTCCTGTCGATTAGTTTGAGGACCCACATGTGCTTATTGCATGATACAACCATAAGGCATACCACAAACCCCACATCCAGCCAAGTGGGGCCTCCTGAAATTGGCAGTCATGGTCAGCTGAAACTCTGAAACCATATGGCATAGCGCTGTTACTGGGAATGAGTAATCTATTTTGTTCCAGAATCAAAATTCTAAACTCTTCAATAATACCTCCAGTGGTAGAGTCTGAGAGTTGTCCCTCAATATCAGTGTTTCCCTTCTATAATGTTAGAAGCTCCACAGAAGCACCTGGCTGCCCAGAATAAAAACTACATTCCCCAGCCTCCTTTGCAGCAGGAAGTGGCCATGTGATTGAGGTATGGCCAATGGGATATGAGCAGAACAAGGGAACGCAAACACAGTGGCCAGCCATTTGGACTTTGGGATGGGGACAACATGCTAATGATGACGGAGGAACAAGTTAGGGGCCTAAGTCCCTGACAAATTCATGGTGTAGAGCCACCACTCCAACCAGAAACTTGTGTTGTATTTTAGCCTCTACGTCTCTAGACCCCAGATACAATTGCATTTTAAATAATAAACCTCTGAAGAAACTAGCCTGTCTTGGAAAATTCCATAATATGTATATATACATGGAATGGATCCTTTTTCTTTTGAAACAGAAAAAGTATACAATTCTGATTCACTTAACATCAGTTTATTCAGTTCAACAAATACTTAAGAGTACCTAAGGAAGACACCTGGCCCGGGGGGGCCTATATCTTGGCTGCTTTAACAAAACCACTCTTTGGCACCTTTAACTTAAGTCCTCTGGACTTCTCATTCCCAAAGCTGGCTATCAGTAGCATATGGGAAGTCTTTTTAAAATACAGATTCCTAGGCCTTGGCCAGTTCATTTGAAGAAGTAGGATATTAGGAATTTGTCATTTCTAAAATACTCCCCGCCTTACCAGCGGTGTGACCTTGGGCGAGTTATTTAATTTCCCAGTTCTGCGATTCCCTCATCCATAAAATGGGGACAGTGATGGCACCTGCCACAATGGAGCTGTTGTGAGGGTGAGTTTATTTCATGTGTATGAAGCACCTAGCCCAGTGCCTGGATCAGAGTGAGCTCTATAGGTGTTAGTTATCTGTGCGCCTATTGGTGGGAGTATAAATTGCTGCAAACTTTCTAGAGGACAATTTGCACCGTCTACCATGATGTTAAATATGTACTTTTTGACCCAGCAATATGATGGCTGTAAATAGCCTATGATCGGTCTTGTTCATCCAGCTACGTGCCCAAGAATGCTCTTTGCAGGTTATTCAATGAGCATTTATTGAGCCACTACACTGTGGTCAAGATAAAAGAGGCTATGCTACAGTAACAAACCCCCAAATAGCAGTGACTTAATAGAGCAAAAGTTCATTTCTTGCTTTCACATTGTGATGCAGACTGAGTACCGCTCTCCATCTTGTTGCTGTGCCGCCTTGAACAGGTGGTCTTGGAGATGGACTTGGCAGGCAAAGAGACAGCTAGGAAGCCACATGGGATTTTCTTAAGGGCTAGGCCAGAAGTGGCTTACATTCCTTTGGCATGTTCCCTTGGTTAGAAATGAGCTACATAGTTCCAACCTAATTGCAAGGGAGGCTGGGAAAGGCAGAGGAGCATATGGATATCGAGTGAGTATTGTGTCTGTGATATCTGCTATGTTCAAGGGACTGTCCTAGGAGCTGGGGACCCAGAGTTGAGCAAGACCAATAAGATCCCTGCCCTTGCAGAGTTACCCTTGTAATAAACCTCTGTTGTAAACATGACCCTAGGCTACGTCATCTTATACTTGAGCAAGAATATTTGAAGGATACACTTTCAGAGTTTAGGGCTATTGCATCAAAGGGTATATGCATTTGTCACTTTGACAGATGTGGCCACATTGCCCTCCAGTGGGGCTGTGCCAATTTTCACTTCCACCAACAAGGTACAAGAGTGCTCCTTTTTCTGAAGCTTTGCCAACATGGGGTGTATCAGACTTTTGGACTTTTGCCAATCTGAGAGGTCATAAATGATCTTCCTGTGTACTTTTAATTTGCATTTTTCTTATTATAAAGGAGGTTGAACATTCTATCATATGTTTATGAGCTATTTGTATTTCCTTTCCTGTGAACTGTGTGTTCAGATCCCTCGTCCATTTTTCTCCTTCATTGTTACATGAAAAAATGAAGGGACAGAACAGGAGGCATATTATAATTATTTTTGTAAATTAAAATAAAAACCATATTTTGGCTATGTGGGTAAATATTCTTACAGATACAGAAAATTTTTCTAGAAGCAACCACAGGCAACTATTAATAGAGGGACAGACTTGGCGCCATTTTTTTGTCTGTGAGCTAAAAACAAAAAAACAAAAAAAACAAGGTATTATTTTACTCCCCTGAATTTGGGGGTGGTTTGTTATGCCTGAGTGCTATTTTTTGAGCCTTTCTAAAATGACTTCACTTTTTAACGATGTACAAGTATTACTTGTATTATTTTTTAAATGTCAGTAAGGGTTATCTGGCCTTTTTTTATTTGTCTTTATATTTTTTCTATTTACAAAACTGTAATATATGTTATTTTAATTAAAAACATTTTTTTAGAACCACGCTGTATCTGCAAAAACATCATCGTCAGGAATTTAGGCCAGTCTTCAGAATTCAGGTCAAGTCTCATACTTTATAAGTGCTCACAAAATATTTGTTGGATTAAAAGAAATAGAAGCTTCGCTTTCCCTGAATCGCCCAAGACCCCAGGTGAAATTATAATATTCTTTTGTTTTCAAGACCAACAAGAGAGAGATCAAAGTTGCTCTCTTAGGATGTTTTCTGTTTCTTTCTCTTTCTTTCTTCCTTCCTTNCTTCCTTCCTTCCTTCCTTCCTTCCTTCCTTTCTTTCTTTCTTTCTTTCTTTCTTTCTTTCTTTCTTTCTTTCTTTTCTTTCTTTCTTTAGATAAGGAGGCTGATCCCTTTGTCCCATACAGTCAGGACTGTTGCAGAAAAAACTAGAATGCATTTTCCTGTGAGGATGACTCCCAGTAATGCCTGTCAGTTCCAAGGCTGTATCTCATTGGTCGAGTTTGGGTCATGTGCCCATCTCAGCCAATCAATGTTGCCAGGGGGTGGGCTGCTAATTGGTCATACCCCATTCCTGAAGCCAGTGATGTACTCTACAGGATCCAAACCAGGGGAACCTAGAGCAATGGAGGTGTGGTTTTGCCCAAAGGAAAAGTGGGGTGCTAATACCAGAAGGAACAACAGATGCTAGAAGGCAAAAACAACATCACGAGTCTACCACAAACACCTACTATGTGCAGGGCACTGTGTAAGCTGAGGGGATATGATGGTGAACAAGATAGACATTGTCTCAGCCCTCAAGGAGCTGACATTTTAGTGGGAGAGACCAAAAAACAAGTAAACTAACAAATGTCTCAAAAATTACAAATTGTAATAAATTATATGAAAGACACAGGCAAAAGACTGAGGAAATATTTTGAATAGGGTGACCAGAGAGGAGGTGACATTTAAACTGAGACACAAAGGATGAAAAGGAACAATGAGTTAGCCATAGGGGAAAAAACCAAATTGGATTACTACTTCACACCTAAACCAGGACAAATTCCAAATAGATTATAGATTTAAACAATAAAGGGAAACCACAAATGTAGTAAAATAAGACTGGTGTAAGCCTTTCATAGCTTGAGGCTATAAAATAACTTTTAAATAATGAAGCAAACCCCAAATATCTTAAAATGAAAGATAGATTTGACAACATAAAAATGTTAAAAGCAATCTTTATGGATAAAAATAACCTTACTAAATCAAATGCAAAAAGACAAATTGGGCTAATTTGGGCTAATCACAAAGGGCTAATTTACCTAATATATAAAGTGTTCTGACAAATCAATAAGAAAAAGATCAACAACTCAGTGGGAAAATGGGCTAAAAAGATCGTTTGCAAAGAAGGAAAAACAAATGACTTTTAAGCATATAAGAAGATGCTCAATTTCACACATAATAAGAGAAATGAGATATCATTCCTTTCCATCAGATTCATAAAAATCCCAGTCTGACAATTCACTATGTTGGTTAGGATATCAGAAAATGAGCACTCTCATACATTGTTAGTATGAATATACACTGATGGAATTCCACGGAAAGACTTTGGTAATATTCATCAACTTTAATAAATAATTAAATTAATATTAAATGCTTTTAGGAATTTATCCCACGGGCTTATTCTTACATCTGCTAAATGAAATAAAAACAGTTATTCATGATTATATTGTTTTTAATAAAAAGAAACAATGCTTATTGATAAAGGATAAATGACAGCGTATCTATACAATGAAATACTATTCAGTGGTATAAAAGGAGGAGGAGGCAGCTGTGTGTAAATTGGTAAGGAAAGCACTGCCAGAACCTTCTAAGCAAAACAAAACAATGTGCAGTCATGTGAATAGCATGCACTCATTTGTAACATTGTAAGGGGGTGGAGAGAATTAGAATACATATTCATATTTGCTTACATATGCAAAAAAAATCTTATTATAGAAAGATATACAAGAGACTAGTAACCAGATGCAAGAGGGAGCAGCATATGCAAAGGACCCCAAGGTAAGAAAAAAAAAATGTGGTAAATTCCAAGGACTAAGAGTGCGGTTGGGAAAGATGACATGTGACAGGTGATGGCCAGATGCTACAGAGACTTGTAGACCACCATTTAAGAGTCTAGTCTTGAGTCCAAGTGCAGTGGGAAGACATTCAAAAGACAAACATGATTTGATTCACATTTTAAGAGCATCTTGCTGCCATTCGGAGAAACTATTGGAGAAAAGAAAGCCAGATGGAAACAGGGAGACCAGTTAGGAGTCTGGACAGTTATCTAAGGGAGAGATGAGGTAGGCTGGACCTGGAGGTGGCAGTGGAGATGGTGAGGAGCAGACAGGTTTAAAAGAGAGCTCGAAGTTGGAATGCCTGCATTGGATGTGGTGGTGAAGCAAAGGGAGGACGAGGCTGACTTCTGGCTTGTGCACTCCGTGGGTGGCGATGGTGTGGACTGAGCTAGGAAGACTAGGTAAAGGGCCTCAGGCTTGGCTCGGATGGGGGTGCTCTCCAGAATAGGGAACGTTAACTTTGAGAGGTTGGTAACACCCCTAAGTGGTAACATCAAGTAGGCAGTTAAGGGCTTGAGCTTGCGATGGCGGAAGCCAGTAAGAGCTGAGACGACTCATACAGAAAAACTAGGACAGATCCTGTGTGGATCCCAAATCAAGGCCCCGTGTCTACCCTAGAGAAGTACAGACGCATGTCCACCAAAAGTCATGTTCAAGAGTGTTCACTGCAGCTTTATTCATAATAGACCAAAACTGGAAATTGCCCGAGTGTTCTTCAACAGCAGAATGGAGAGTTTGAGATGGTAGATAGATAGATAGATAGATAGATAGATAGATATAGGTAGATAATAGATGGTATGTGCTAAAATAATGAAAAAGGAATGAGTTGATATACACAACATGATTGAATCCCATAGATATTATATTGAGCAAAAGAAGTCAGACACCAAGGAATACATACGGTGTTATTCCATTTATATAGGGTTCTAGAATTGGCAAAACGAACTTATGGTGATAAAAGTCACAATAGGTGTTACCTCAAGTGGGGGAAAGGGAGGGAATAGACTGGGAAGGAAATGGGGGAATCTTTGGGGGGTGGGGTGGGGGGGTTTGAAAATGTTCAGCATGAAAGACAGCGACCAGCACCAACAAACAGTAAAAGGGACCCAAGAATAAACCAAGATATTTTAGGGAGCAGGTGAAAAGGCAACCAAATAGAAGACTGGAGACTAGGGTTTGCACCTCAGCTTTGTCACTCCCAGCAGGGCTGCCCCATACAGTTGTGTAAATTGCAGACTGCCCAACTCTAGAGGGCGCCCTTCACATTGAGGTTTGCTTACATGGTGCGCCTGGGGCTGTATGTACAGTGCACCACTGTCTATGGGACCCTGGTCCACTGCCTGTCCCTGGAAGGTAATAATGACAGAACCTCACTTTGTGAGCTCCTAGAAGGCAGACTTCTTGGTAGTTTTCTTAGCCCATAAGTCTACTAAGTTGGCTCTTGGTGAATGTTTACTGATTAAATAAGCGAATTGATAGGGAATGAGTAAGCGAGGGAGGGAGTCAAAGTGTGTCCAGTGGTTTACAGTGTTCATAGCACTTCCATGGCCCTCGCAAGATCACGATAAAGTAGGCGGCCTAATGTAGTGGCCGTGAGTCCAGGCTCTGCAGGCAGGCCGCCTACTTCAAATCCCAGTCATTTTATCTCTTTGAGCCTCTGTTCTGCATCTATAAAACAGAACTGATAATGATGATGTCTGCCTAAAAGGGTTGTTGTGAGCATTAGCTGAGATGCATAAAAAGCACTTAACATGGGCCTGGCCAAGTTTTGGCAGTTGGAATTAGATTTGGCTATATAAAGCAGGAGACCCAAATAAGTGACTTAAGTAAGAAAGATCTCTCTCTCTCTCTCTCTCTCTCTTTCCCCCCTTCCTTCCCTCCCCTCCCTGTCCCTGTGCATATGCTTAAGAAATAAAAGGGTGTGGCATCTAGGGTTGGAATGATGAATACACAGTCATCAGGGTCCTAGATTCTATCTGTTTGCTCCATCATCATCCAGTATTGCCCCATAGACCAAAATGGCTGCCAGAGTGCCAACCATCATGTCCACATTCCAGGCAGGAAGAAGGAGAATATGAGGAGCGGCAAAAGATATGTACCTGTCAGCTATCAGCCCCACTCAACACCTTCTGCTTGCTTCTCATTGGCCACCCCTAGCTACATGGGAGGCATACTGCTGCCCAGAACAAAATCAGGGTTCATTCATAAGGAATGGATATTGGGAGGGCAGTCAGTCATCTCTGCCACATGAGAGCTCAATAAAAATTAGCAGTTATTATTGTTGTTGTTTTGCCCATTGGAGAGAGGAGAGAAGAAGCTCAGAGAAATTAGGTAACTTGCCCAAGGTTTTATTCAATTCGTTCAATAAATGTTAACTATATGCCTACTGTGTGCTAATCCCTTGGGATACAAATACTGCAAAGACATGGGGTCTGCTCTCAAGGATATGAAATCAAGTCATTTCAAAGAGTGTGGCAAGAGACTGAGAGAACACACATAAGGTAGCCCGATGGCTCAAAGCACAGTAGAGTACTCAGCCTGGGGTAAGGGTGTGGGACTGGGGTCAGGGAGGGCTTCCTGGAAGAGGTGGAGAGCCTCAACATCAGGATAATAACCTTACTTATTTCATAGAACTGTGGAGAAAGAGTAAATGAGGCATGCTAGTGAGGTGCTTAGCACAATGCCTGGCACACAGAGTGCTCACATCAGTGGCAGCTATGACATGACTACCACTGTCATCATCATTTTTTTTTTAAACTTTATTGGGGAACAGTGTGTTTTTCCCAGGACCCATCTGCTCCAAGTCAAATTGTTGTCCTTCAGTCTTAGTTGTGGAGGGCGCAGCTCAGCTCCAAGTCCATTCACCGTTTTCAATCTAGTTGCGGGGGGCACAGCCCAAAGCCATCCCATGGAGGAGTTGAACGGGCAACATTGTTAAGCGTGCGTGCTCTATCCAACTGAGCCATCCGGCTGCCCCATCATCATTATTCTTATTTGTTTATTATCTTGCTCACTTTGCAGAAATAAAAATGGCCACTTCTCAACTTTAGGATATTTTGCAAATGAAATTATTTTTAAAGGGTGCTGGCCTGCAATGTGTGTTTAAAAAGCAGAACAACAGGAAACAAAAATTCCTCATTTTCCGTTGACTCCAGGCCAGAAACTGATCTTGGAAATGATAAGTTCACACCCTCTCAGGAAGAACTGGATTTTAAAAGCTGGCATCTTAAGGGTTTTATCTCAAGCACTTAGCTGCCATCCTTTCTAGTCAATAATAGGAAAGAAAGACCAAGGGATTTAAAAATATATATATATATTTTTGACATCAAGAGAGTTCGGTTCTCCTGAAAAGGCCAGAAAAACTGAAGCTAATTCACATTTTATGACCCCAAGAGAAACCAAGTTTCCTGGAAGACCAGAAAACAAGGCAGGATCTGTTTAAAAGTAAATTCAGAGTGAAACCAGCTTATGTGGGGGCCACAGGGCGGCCTTGAAGCTGAACCTCAGAAATAGCATCTGTCCTCTAGATATTTAGGGAGCGTCCTCGGCAGAGCATGGCAGCGGCCAGGGGCCTGTTTTGACATCTCCTCCAAGGGCACACCTAAAGAATGCATCACTTGGCCTCCCCTTGACCCCACCTGGGGCCCCAGAGCTGTGTCAACAGCAGGATAAATGGTGCAGAGATAAAGGGAGATATTTAAACACCCAGAAATCATCCTCTAATTTAGGAACTGAGCTGCAAACTATCTTTCTCCCATGATGGCTTGAGTTGGGAATTTGGATTTTGAAACTCTTCTCTTGCCAGGCCACCAAAATATCTTCGTGTGTTGATGGAAGGCGAGGGTAAGGCTTCGGGGACAGGGTAGCTGTTGGTGGGTCTTAGATTGTCTGGAATCATAAAGATTAAGACCATCAGAGCCTTTTCTGGGTCTTTGTTTACTCTGTGCTTCCACTGGGGCTTGTAACCGCCTCATCATTCCTGCTATTGTTGCGTTGATTATAAGGCACTTTAATACTTGCACAAGGAATATGCAATCCTTTAATAATGGTCCTCCCTGTGTCACTGTCAGAGGCGAGCCGGAATTGTTCTCCTTGTTTTGCACAAAAGAAAACGAAGGGCTGGGTGAGTGAACAAGTTCAGGGTCAAAAATTAGTCAGCATGAGGGAGATGGCCGGATGTGGGTGGGAATCGGGAAGGCACTGGTTCCAGCCCAGTTTTAAATGCTTGCAGGTCTAAATTTAAGATGTGTGCTTTCTTCTTGAAGAAGTGATTGAGGAGTGCATGCGTGCGTGCGTGCGTGTGTGTGTGCATGTGTCTGTATGCTGGAATGTCTGCGTCTGTGTATGTTTGTGTGTCTGTGTATATTTCTGTGTCTGTGTTTGCCTATGTGCTTCCATGTGTGTATCTATATATGTGTCTGTGTGTCAGTTTATGTGTAAAAGGAAGGACAGAGGTGGGAGAGGGAGAGTGATCAGAAGACAAGGAGGAATATCAGTTAATAAAGCTTAGAATGACAAAGCTGGAAGCCCCTTAAAAATCTGGTCCACAGAGGAATGGCTAAGGGGGTAAACAGAGTCAATTCCATGGTGACAGATGGGAGCTCGACTTTTGGCAGTGAGCATGATGCAGTATATACAGATGTCAAATTATAAGGTTGCACACGTGAAACTTACATAATGTTCTAAACCAACATTACCTCAATAAAAAATAAAAGCTAATCATCACCTAAAAATCATCTGGTCCCCATGAAGATCTCACTGTTAACTTTGGTAGGTATGATAATAGCATGATGATTTCATTTTTTTAAAAAGTGATTATCAAGTATCTACTGGTGAAAAGACAAGAGACCTGCAAATTTGCTTTAAAATACTCTAGCAAAGAAAGAGCAAGTTGAGGGCCGGCCGAGTGGCGCGTTGGTTAAGAACTGGCTTGGGACCCCAGAGGGTCCTGGTTCGGATCCCACATATGAGGGCCAGTGACGCTGCCCTCTACAGCTAAGATGCTGAACAACAGCTCAACCTGGAGCTGGGCTGCCGTGAGTCGCCGGCGACGGCGTAGGCTGCAGCCCCTGCGGCAGTGGGTTGCCATGGGCTACCGTGTGTAGCCAGCAGCCAGCGTGAGCGGCCAGCAGCCGCAGTGAGCGGCCATCCAGAAGCCGGCGACTGATCTGCCTCGCCTGGGAAGAGCGCAATGATGGTGCCAACTTGGGCCAGTGAAGCAACGTCCTCCACAACTAGACTGAAGAATAAAAAGACAGCAACTTGTCTGTTCCCCTTCCTCCAATTCCCCAATAAAAATCTTTAAAAAAAAAAAGAAAGAGCGAGTTGATGAGAGAGAATAAAAATGAGATTGGCAAGATGTGGATAATTATTGAAGGTAGATACTCTATGTTTAATTATATGTTTCTATTTTTGTATATGTTTGAAATTTTCCATAACAATATTTTTCAATCATGTATACCAGTCACTGCAGACTTGTATCCTAGAGATCAAATATCCCTCCTAGAAAACTCTTTATAAAAATTGAACTAATTGCCAATATTTAAAAATGGGAGAGTGCATAGGAAAATCTTCCTTTCCAGATTTTCTTGGAAAATCAGAAGCTCCAGTGACTCTGGTCCCACACTCCTTTTTGGTGACAGAGCTGGAAAGCACCCCTTTTGTTGGGGTCTTTGCTCTCATTTGCCACAGTCCCCATCATTCCCTGTTACTCCTGATACTAAGACTGTTTATCATCACTCTTGGGTTACTGTTTCTCTTTTAACAGAAATAAGAGGGAAGCAAGTGTGTTCTCTTGGGGCAAAGGCTGTTATTTGCCACCCAGATGTCCAATCTCTACTTCTTTCTTACTAATAAAAGCTCCTACACTATTGGGGGTGGAGATATATTCAAAAATCATATTTTCCAGCTTCTCTTGACTCGGATAGTGCCCCAGCATTTCTCAATCAGGGGCGATTTTGTCTCCCACAGGACATGTGGCAAAGCCTGGAGACAATTTTGGTTGTCACAGCTGGGGAGGGGGATGCTGTTGACATCTAGTGGGTAGAGACAGGGGTGTTGCTAAACATGCTACAGTAAACAGGGCACCCGCCCTCCACAAAGAATTATTCAGTCCGAAATGCCAGCAGTGTCGACGTTGAGTGGTCAATGCATTGTAAGTGGAAGTTCACTGTGGGGCTCCCAGGAAAGCCTCTTTCGTTTTCCCTGCATTGCAAACATGATGGCGGAAGCTCAAGTGGCCATTTTGTGACCTTGAGGAGGGAAGTTCTGTGCTAAAGATGAGGAACTGAGGCCCTCAACAGGTTATTGATGACCTGGTGGCTCATCCACAACCTGGTCCTTCTGTTCTCATGTTTCCAAGCAGCCAAGGCTCCCGTGGTGGTAAATGATGTCAGCTCTGGAGCCAGTGTTTGCACTGGCGCCACCATGGACTAGCCCTGTGACTTTAGGCAGCTTGCTTAACCTCTCTGCCCCTCACTTTCTCACCTATAAAATAGAGGTGATGATAAAGGCACCTAATGTATTCACATCAGTCAGGGTCCCAGCAGAAGGGGGCGTTTATGAATGGACTTTTTCTAATGGTGTGGGCAGGGTGTAAGAAACCCACAGGTGCTGCAACACCCCAGGGCTAGTAACAGAAGGTGTGTTCTTACCACTAGGTGGTAATAGGGGGTCAGTCCAACTCCTAGATAGTAGCAGTGGAGGTGTTACCACCCTAGGCCTGAAGGGGCAAAGAAGGAAGTAGCTGCCTGATCTGGAGAGAAGGAGCCCTATGGAGAGGCTGCCCAAAGGAGCTGTGACCTTCAGTCAAGCAGCCCATAGTGACCCAGCAGGAGAACGGGGGAATAAATACCCAGACCCACTCTGCTCCCTTCCTCTCATCTCCTGCCAGTATCTCTCATTGGTGAAAACCAATCGGAAGGCAGAAGGCAAGAGAGCCCTTTGACACTGTCCATTCAGGTGACAGAGCAGAGCAGAGGAGGCTGGAGGAGGAAGAGGCTGGAGACCAGGGTTTGCATCCCAGCACTATTATTGAGAGTTTCTGGGTTGTGTCATTGGAAGAAACAAAAGTGCCCTCTTCCTCTCATTTTCCCATTTCCATTTACAGGAAGGAATAGGGACGTGATGGCAGGAGCTAAAGCAGCCCTTTAAAACGTGGAAGTCCCGTGTTGAGGGTTCCAAGCAACAAGATAGCTGGAGTCTGAATCCCAGATGATGTGGAACCACCATGGCCAATCAGACACTAACCCTTGGGCTGTTGTCCAATCCCGTGAGAGAGGATTAAAATTTTATTTTGTTCAAGCCAGTTATTTTGGCGTTTATTACAGCAACTGAACTGATATCCTGACCAATGCAAGATTTAAATCAGGTATTTGCTCAGCTTTTGGAACTATTTTAGGTTGAGCTTTTTAAGACAAGCAAAAGTGACTGGAAAGTTACAGACTCCGCTAATAAATTCCATTAAGGACATTCAACATAATACAGTAGGGAGCAGTGCCTGGTGAAGAAAAAAAAATTAACATTTGAAACTCCTCTGGAATGGAGGTGTTCACTAGGCCAAGTTCACTTGTCAGCAGCCCAGCTACTCTAACATCACAAGGGGCACAAGAGAGGGCTGCTTCCTATAGCTACCAAACAAATCCTGAGAGGAATTCTGATTGGACCAATTTGTACCATGCCCATCCCTGAGCCAATCATGGTGCTTATTATACCTCAAGTGCTCTGATTGGCTGGTGCTAAGTCACATGCTGTTTGTTGGGGGAAGGGAGGTCACGACCTCCTAGAGAGAGCTTCTAGAAGGGGTGGCTCCCAGTGGAAATGCGGGGTGCTTGTCACAGAAGAGAATGTAACAGTTGCAGAGGGACCCCAAATCAGCAAGCAACCTTCATATTCACCAGCATGAAAAGAAAGAAAATGAGAAAATAGCAAACTGTCATGGTCCCACGGGTAGTTACTGTGGGATTTCTCATCAGCCACTCTGCAAAATTTCTTTTTGGCAAATGAAAGGATTGGGCCAGACTAACTCTTCCTTGCCAACATTCAACATGTGTGACTATTACCCCAGAAAGGAACTAAATTAATAGAAGCCAGAGACGCCCCCGGCTGGAGACCCAAGGGACATTTCCAAAGTTACCAACAGAGCATCCTCTGTGTTTCAGTAATTCTCTGTGAAATACAACAGTGGAGTTCATGTGCAATAAAGGGGGTGATTATGTCCCAAAGGGTGGGGTGCGAGGCTTGTTAATGCCATGGGAACGATGAGGTCCTTCCACCCTGGGCTTTTGTTCCAACCGGCATTATTACAGGGGTGCTGTTGAACCAAAGAACAGCACATTCCACCCTGTTCTTTGGGAGCGAGTTAAGGCGAGACTGTTTGCAATCGGATCTATTAATAATTAATATCTTAGTTTGGAAACCCCCAACTGCAGGGTTTGTATCTTAGTTTGGGTTTCCCCAGAGGCACACCCTGAGACAAAGATTCAAGGACAAATTGTTTATTTGGAAGGCGAAAAGATACACCGATGGGAAAGAGAGAAGTGAGCCAGGAAAGGGAGGACCACCCAAATTCAGCACGTTATCAAGGCAGTTATTCCCATGGGTAATCCCACCAGTGTAGAACGTGTCTCTGAGTTTTCCTACCTGGGGGACCAGGGAGCTGAGGGGTTTATACACCATCTCCTCCCATGCATCCCTGAGAGCTGCTGCAGCGAGGGAGGGAGCAGAAATTTTCCAGCACCTCTCGTCGTTGTCTTGATTCCAACAGCCAGGAAAAAAACCAAACTCATGGGAAAAGAGGCAGATGCTAGCAGCTTCGGGCAGATGGCAAACGCTGAGGGCCATTGACAGCAACTGCTACTTCCTAGGTGCAAGTCGCTTTGTTGGGAGACGATCCCAGGAAGAACAGTGAGGGGGTGGGAAGGGAGGGCTGCCAAGAAAAGGTGTGTCTATGAGCTGCTCACCTTTATGGGCAACTGGGGCTCAATCCCAGTGGGGGCCAGAGATGGCGCGAGGTACCCTTCAGAATTGTCTTGCGAAGGGGCGGGGGAGCTGGGGCATTTATCCACAGCGCCCATCTCTCAATGGTTGAAGGTCGTGCCAGCAACTCCCAGGCCCATCCCTGGGGCCTGCTGTGTGTACACCGAGCACAGGGGCCTTGGGCAGAGATGCAGATGTTGAAAACCGTAGGCATGTACAGAACTGTCCCCCAAGCTCCAGGCTGTCCCCCAGCGTGGCCTGAGGGGGACGACAGTGGGCACCGATGCTGGCCAGGAAGCTCGAAAAGAGGAGGCAAAAGGAAAGAAGGTACAAAGCCAACAAACCAACATTTACAAAGTTCAGGGCACTTGACATCCATGAGCACATATGATATTGTTTTTATAATTCCCAGTTTACAGATGAGAAAACTGGGGTTCAGAGAGGGATAGTGACTTGCTCATGGTTAAGTGGCAGGTAAGTGTCAGTGCTGGAATTTCCGCTCAGATTTAGTCTACAAAGACAATGTTCTCGCTCCACCCCCATCCTTTTATTTCTTTCTCTCTCTTTCTTTTTCATATATTTTCCCCCCCAAATGATGTTTAGAAAGTTATCAAGACAGAAGCTAAGAGAAGCCTTTTAAATTTGGTGTCCTCACATTTAAAAGATGTTTTACAAAAGATAGTTTTCATTTGCACTAACGTTCTCAACACATTTATTAAGCACCTACTATATGCAATAAATAGAGAACGAGACAGACAAAATCCTTGCCTGTTACGGTTTATATTACAGCCGGGAACAGAGACATTAAACAACGAAATAGTTACACATCCGAGCAGCAAGGGAAGCCTGGATCTTCAAGTGAGGAAGTGAGATGGGGCGGGAAGCCATCCAATAAAGGGTGTTCCTTGATCACAGCTGTGATGCAGCATCAATCCCAGGCCTGTTGACATGTGGGGCTGGCTCTTTTTCTTGTGGGGACCGTCTTGTGTATTGTGGAATGTTTAGTCTTGCAGATCTAGACACTACATGGGGTAGATCTTACTGTAGGTAGACTATGTGTTCCTGAAAATATTAAAAAAAATTATTTCAGAAGGCTCTACAGTAGAACTATCAATTACATGTTTGGGGGGGCGGGAATCAAGCTTGGTGAGAACTCTGAAGAAAATCTTGACTCCGATGGGGGGACCTGTGGTACAGGAAGTGAGAGACCAGGACCATTTGGACCACACTTACCAGGAAGCCACTGGGGGAACTTTATGGAAATACAGACGTTTGGCGTTTCGTGTAAGGAATGACTCTTTTCCAGCACATGAAACAAGGATTATTCCAAACAGGGCAGTGCCAAAGCAGCCTAGGGGAACACAGGTGGACCCCACGTGTGTCTGTGAGCTTAGCTATGGAAAGACCAACCTTGCTGAGAGAGGGGGAGACTCAGCGGGGTAGAAAAGATTCCTGTTGGTTCCAACGCTTGGCCATCTTCAGACTAGAGACACATTTAGTCTTGACTCTATCTCAGAAGCTTTGTAGATCTTCTCCAAATGTGTCATTCAAACCTAGTCTCCAGTAGACGACTGGATTAAGAAACGGTGGTACATTTATACAATGGAGTATTACTCAGCTACAAAGAAGAATGAAATCTTATCGTTTGCAATGATATGGATGAACCTAGAGACTATTATGTTAAGTGAAGTAAGTCAGTCGGAGAAAGACCATATGATCTCACTTATATGTGGAATCTAAAGATCTGAATAAATCAGCAAAGTAAACAGAAAAAGTCTCAGAGATATAGAGGAAAAACTGATGGTTGCTAGATGGGAGGGGGTGGGATGAGGGAGAAGGGGAAGGGATTAGACAGCATAAATTGGTAACTACAATATTGCCACAGGAATAGGAAAGACAGTTTGGAGAATATAATCAATAATGCTGTAAAGATTTTGTAGGGTGTCACATGGTTACATCTCTTGTTAGGGAGATCACCTCATGGACAGCGTAGATGCCTGACCACTGCACTCTACACCTGAAGCTGAATAATATTGTATGTCAACTATAATTATATATATATATAAATATATATATAGTCACGGGATATGGAGTGACCATATAGGGAATAGAGTCAATGGAATTGTAATAGATATATACAATGTCAGAGCGGCAATAGATTGGAGGAGGGGGGTTATCACTTTGTGAGGGGTGAAATGTATAACTATTACATTGTTTTGTACACCTGAAACTAATTTTAAAAACCCCACAAAAACCCTAGTCTCAAAAGTAGGAGATTGACCTAACAGTCGAGATTCAAGCAGATCAAAATCACATCTGGCCCATCCAAACCCCACAGCAAATTGGGATTTCAATGAGACATTTCGGTGCCAATAGCAATAAACTCTAGTGAGTCAATGACCCTTGCAATTTCAAAACTGCGGTTTTTATCTTAGGGCTGGTGGGGACTTCCACAGAAGTTACAGTATGAACATTGGGACAAACCATTTTAAAAAGATGGCAACATGACAGAGGCCTAGAACAATGTCTGTGTGTTCACATGAGTCCAGATAAATTCTATACTAGTGATATTCGTAAGTATAACCATAAATGGCAGAGCTAGCGTAATGTCCCTGGCTCTGCCATTTGGTAGCCATGTAGCTGAAGAAGTCCCTCCCCCGCCCC
>NW_017731404.1:1780418-1782072 GCF_001890085.2 Hipposideros armiger
TCTCATGTGGGGTCTCTCATGCCATTTGCAGGCAGATGGCTACTAAGGTTGATGCCACTTTGACTTGGGATGGACATCCAAGATGACATCTCATTGCTGCCCCCGGAGTAGCATGGACCTCTTCTACAGTGTCTCAGGGCTACATGAGGCGGGAAGCCCAGAACTGGCCCAGCATCACTCCCACCATCTCCTATTGGTCAAAACAGGCACAAGGTCAAGGCCAATCCAGATTCAAGGGGGTGTAGGAGACCCCATAGCTCAAAGGGGAGTGGCACACACATACACGGAGGGAAGGTATTGATAACAGACATCTTTTAAGTCAAGCTAATGTATGTCTCCCTCTTCCTCTACCCACCCTTCCCCACATCACCCCAGGATGTTACCTGCTGTCCTCTCCCATATCCTTCTGGGATGCCTTCCTCTTCTTCCTTGAAGGGAGTATCACTGAGGAAGTTCATCACAGCTTTGTGGGTTTTCACTTAAGACATGAAACTTGTCCCCTCCAGCAACATCAAGAGTTCAAGCTTCTTAGAGAAGTTGAGGTAGGTTTTTTTGTTCTGCTTCGCTTGTTTAACATTCCTTCCTGCTTCCTGTGCCAGGATCCCAATCTTCCTGTGGAGGAACTACTGGTCAACCACGGAGCCTTGCGCTCCATTAGCCTATGAGTGGGCAAGTGACCCAAGCCAAGTCAAACAAACCCGTTCTGAAATTTGAATCTCAAACAGAGTGACTAAACAATTTTTGAAAAAAAGTTTTCAGTGGCCGCTGTAGGCGACTCCCCACCAGCTATCACACCCCTGGTGCAGGGAAGGCCTGATCAGTCTAAGGCAGGGTTTTCTAACCTTTGCACTGTTGACATTGTGGAACAAATAATGTTCTTTAGTGTGTGAAGATGGTGGGGCGCTGTCCTGGGCAC
This sequence comes from Hipposideros armiger, assembly GCF_001890085.2. NCBI lineage: Eukaryota > Metazoa > Chordata > Mammalia > Chiroptera > Hipposideridae > Hipposideros > Hipposideros armiger. The sequence continues at coordinate 1,781,335 of NW_017731404.1, forward strand.
TGTCAGATATTTAGCTGCATCCCTGACTTCTACCCATGAAATGCCACTAACACCCCCCACAGTTGTGATATCCAAAAATGTCTCCCGACATTTCCCAATGTCCTCTGGGGGCCAAATCACCCCCTGTACCTCTTGCTGATGATTGGTTCAGGGGTGAACAGACCCAAGCCAGTTTGGCCAATGAGACACCAGGACAAATTTCGTAGGGGCCTCTGGCAACAAAGCTTTCTTACTCTTAAGAGAGAGCCAGGGGAAGCTGCTTTCTCTCTTCTTCACAGGATGTTAATTCTATAACCTGGCCGCCACTGTACAGCCACAGAAGGAACAAGCTTTCAGATGAAGCCAATGTGGATGGCAGAGGGAAGAAAGAGAGAGAACCTGGGTTCTCAGTTACATTCTTGAACCTCGGAGCTGTCCTCCCTACATTCTTGAACCTCGGAGCTGTCCTCCCTACATTCTTGAACCTCGGAGCTGTCCTCCCTACCAACTCCCTTATTGCTTAAGCCAGTTTGAGTTGAGTTTTCTGATACTTGCAGCCAAAGCATCCTAAGCGACACATCATCAGAGCTGAAGAGAACCCCAGCCAGTTTATGCAACCAAGATACCCGAGGGTATCCTGTTTCCAGTCCATTCCAAAGCTTCAGGAGCTTTCTCTCTCCATTCCTTGCATCCTTCTCACAAATTCCTCTTCCGTTCCTGTTGTCCAGAGCCAATGTTTTGACTTGCAGTGGGAGAATT
>NW_017731404.1:1785272-1788824 GCF_001890085.2 Hipposideros armiger
ACCCAGATACAGATCGCGCTCATGAAAAGAAGAAGTAAGGAACGATAAGGGAGATTCTTATGTAGAAGGACAATGGTGACACACTGATGCAGGTGGTTTCCAAAAGAGCTTGACTTACAAAGTGACTGGTGCTCTAGGAAAGAAATATGGCTCAACTGGAGACCCACAGGGCTGGAGGAAGGCAGAGAGAGAGAGAGAGAGAGAGAGAGAGAGATAAGGCGGTGTATCAGTTAGCATGCTTTCGGCTGCAAGTAATAAAAAAGCCAACCCAAAATGGCTTCTCAAAAAAACCTGCATATGATCTTTACGAAGAAGCCCAGAGCTAGGTGGTTCCAGGGAGGGTCAATAATCAACGTGGTTATCAAGGACCCAGTTGCTTTCTGTCTCTATGCCCCTTCCTCCTGAGCCTGGTGAAGTAGAGGCATATTTCCTCCCATGTGACTCTTGTACAAGAGGGAGAACCCTTGCCCAGAAGCTCCTAGGCAGACTTTGCTCATGTTCCATTGGCTGGGATTGAGTCATAGGTCCATGCTCTCACTGACAAAGGTGACTTGGAAAAGGAGCATGCCATTGTTTCGGCCTCTGTTATAATGGGTGGGCTCTGGCAGCCAAGAAGAAGAGGGAAGGGAATGATGGGTAGGTAGGCTACCAACAGTGTCTGCCTCAGAAGGGAATTAACATTGACTGGGCACTGTTTATAACCCAATCTGTCCCCAAAATTTCCAGCTTCCCCTTTAATATCTAACTAACAATAGAACCCCATGACTTTGAGAAGATGAAATTTTTACCAGGTTCTTTCTGCAGGATATTACTCAGAATCTCTGAGGGATGTTCACATGTACCATGGACCACCCTTGTGGTTGCTTGGCAACCACAGTGCGCCATCTCTCCCAGGACTTCTACTGCCCTTGTCTCCCATCTCTTGCACCAGGATGCTCCCCAACTTCATTCTGACCTGGAGGTGGTACCCAATCCTCTTCCTTAACAGCCCCCCAAAACATGGCTGGGTTAATTCGAATAGAGGTTCAGCTGCTGTTACTGAGACCCCCACTAACAGTAGCTTAAACAAAGCAGAAATTTATTTCTAACAGAATGATGCCTCTAAGCAACTAGGATGACTGGACCCGTGCATATCAGCTGAATATCAGCCCTTTGTGTGTATCTCTCATGTATCATTCTGTGTGTGATCAGTCTGGGGATGATGACCACAGGTTCAGGATGCCAGGCTCCTTCTAGCTTGTTCTCTTCCATCCCTTGCATGTTGCCGTTGTCTGCACAGTTCATGTTGAAGCCCACTATGTCCACATTCCAGGCAGCAGAATGGAGGAAAAGGTGAAAAAAACTTCCCCTGTCCCATTCCCCCACATTGTACCCCCTAGGCCTTTAAAGGTGTGATTTTGAAGTGAACCATGTCACTTCCACCCACATGCTATTGTCCTGCATATAGTTATATGGGACATCTAGCTGCAAGGGACACTGGGAAATGTAGTCTTTAGCTGGGCAGCCATGTGCCCAGCTACAATCCTATTATTTCTAGGAAAGAAGAGAATTGATATTGGACACAATTAGTATGTGATCCCAAAACTAAGATGATTCCATAGCAGGGAACAAAATTTTACTGAGGCCGTGGGAATAACAGGTGTGAATTACACAATGCAGAAAACTAAAACCCAACATGAAATTGTAAGCAAATAGCTCGTAGAGCCCATGTATCTGCATTGTACTTTCCCTCGTGCTGGTCTTCACCCTCCTTTCTCTCTAGCTTGCCTCCATGTGGTGGGAGCCAGCCTACCTCCCATGGATGGAGGCTTCCTGACGCTTTCTCACTAGAATTTAGAGCCCTCCCCCCATTCCTTTCCTACCCCAGATGTGGGTAATGGGACTATCTAGGTCTTTTGGAAGAAAGATTCCTCTCTCTTGTGGTTCCCCATGGCCCAGGTGAGGCCAGCAAGAGAGTTGTAAACATAGTCCCCCAAATCTGGGTCCCTCTGCTTTTAGTCACATGAAGTGTGGGTCCTCGCCACTGGCCTCTCTCCAATGCAAGGGAAAGAAAATACAGTCAGCCCCTCCCTCTCTGCACAGTCGGGTCTCAAATGGAAGACCATTTCGTCTTCAAATACAAAATGACTGCAGCAACTGTTGGGTTGTTGAAAAAAGTCATGATGTATTTTGTCTCTTTTTCGTTGCAAAAATGCATCATGACTTTTCCGACAACCCAATACTTGATCAAAAAGACACGCGTCTCGAACACTTCTGTCTAAATGTAAACTTAGGAGTTCATTCTTTTTCTCTAAAAGGCTACAGTCTTGCTACAGACCCACTCAACTTATAGACATTCTCCCGACACTGCTGTGCAGTGGAGAAGAAGTTACATAACCACTCTGTTTCCTTATCTGTGAAATGAGATTAATGGCAGACCCTCTCACAGGGTTGTTGGGGGGAGATGTAGAGATAAAATGCTGGCTTAGCACAGAGCTTGGCCCATAGCTGATACCCAATATTTGTAGCTATAATTACTATTACTAAGTAATAGTAAACAACTCAATATGGAGAATCTATATCTGAATAATGTCACTGTTTTAGGGCTTCCCCCAAGAGCCGTGTTCATNAATCCTCACAGTGACCTAATGAGGTAGGAAGCCATATTACCCCCCAGTTTATAGAAACTGAGGAACAGGAAGCTAAGTCATTTGCCCAAAGTCATGCAGCTCTTAGGGGTGAGCTTCCTCAGCCTCCCTCCCTCCAATTCCATCACGTGGCAGCACTGAAAAGCTGTCTCATTTTCAGCTCTTACAACTCAAAACTCCTCAAAATAAAATGTCAGTCTCAACAAGTGAACCACAACCACACCCAGCGCGGCTGAGTCTCACGGTCACGATGTTGACCGAAAGAAGGCAGACGTGCAAGAGCACGTGTGATGTGATTCCACTGATGTGAAGTTCAAAAACAGGCAGAACAATTCCAGGGTGTTGGATGTCAGGAGAGTGGGAGTTCATGAGGAGAGGAAGTGACTGAGACGGATACAAGGCGCCTTTCTGGGTAGAGGTCTGTGTCTTCATCTGGGTGCTGGTTACGTGAGCATGCTCACTTTAAGCTGTGTACTTAAGTAAATATGTTATATTGCAAAAAAAAAATTTTTACTTGATAAAAACTTCAATCTCAGGTTCACGTCAAAGCTCTTCTACACACGTCCCCACCCTCCATTACCCAGTTCTAGCTTGGATTCATAACCGTAGGGGCTTGGAGCTGGGGTGGGTGTAGGAGTGGGAGTAGGGTGCCATTCGGCTGAAATGGCTTCACAGCAAGCCCCCAAAACAAGTGGCTGGCCCCCTGGACTTAGACTGAGTCTCAGAGGGCCAGAGGGGCCTTAACATCACTTTGTTGTATGTATGTGTAGAGGATCTGGCACAAAGCAGTGTAATAGGGGGTCCCTCGATGGAAACACAATATTTTTGATATCTTGAGGACTAGAGGTTGGGATGCACAGCTCTTTAAAAGATGCCAGAATGTTGTGGATTCATAGCTGGTCGAAGAAGACACTTCTATTTGAAG
>NW_017731404.1:1793409-1936587 GCF_001890085.2 Hipposideros armiger
GTACCTCCTTGAATCTTACTAGCTATGTAATTTGCAGGGCCCAGTGCAAAATGATGCAGTGCCTGCTTGTTCAAAAATTATTAAGAATGTCAAGACAGCAACAGCAGAGCATCAAACCAAGGGTGAGGCCTTCTGACTGCGGGGCCCTGCGTGACTGCCTAGGCTGCACCCAGGCCCCAAAGCTGGCCCTGCTCGCCTCCACCAGCAGGACAAAAATGAGAGATGTAAAAACAGCAGGTTACACCATATATGATGAAAACGCCTGGAGACAGATGGTAGACTGCTTTTTCCACTCAGGCGACCCACACAATCGTAATCACGACAGCTACCTGTATTGCGTCCTTGTTGTGAACTAGAGACCAGGCAGAGACACCATCTCATTTAACCATCACATTGTTGCTTTAAGTAACAGATGGAAAACCGAGGATCAGAGAGGGTAAGGAACTGGTCCAAGGGTGCAAAAGCCCAACTCAGCCCGAGATTCTAGAACCTACAGCCAGAACCACTGTGTGCTGGACAAAAGTGTCCCCCCATCCTGACCCTCTAAACTGAAGGGTGAGGGGAAGGCCCCGTGACCTCTGGAAACTCTCCCAGACTCCTCTTCTGCCGAGAGCATGGGGCCAGGTCTAGTTTCCATCCTTGGGTCTGACTTCCCTCTTGAACCTTCCCCCAAACCTCTGACCCTTCTTTCTCAGAACTCACGTGGCTCCCCTAGTTCCCCCTGAGCACCTTCTCCTCCCCTACCAGGGCAGTCACCCTTACAGGACAGGCAGCTCAGGGTTAGATTTATGTACTTATTTTTGTTTTATTTTGAAAGGCTTGGAGTAAAGTCTAAAATACTTTGTGGGGGTGGAGGGGTATGGGGTGGGGGTTCTTCATAAGGATGGGGAATTGCCCAGGGGAGACGTGAGTGAGGAGCTTCTGGGCGGCTAATCTTCCTGTGAAACAGCACAGAACTCACATATATTGATAGAATTTCAAAACTGGAAGCAGTTACCTAGAGCTAAACTGGGTTCAAATCCTGGTTTCACCATTTCTTAGCTGTGTGACCATGGGTAAATTGCTTAACCTTCCTGTGCCATGTTTCAAATGGGGGATAATAATAGTACCTGCTTCACCATGTTGCTGTAGTGATATTATCACTGTTATTAGCTCTTCATTAATATTTGTTGAGAGCTCATGGGAGTTTTTGGAGAGACCGTAAAGCATCATAGCTGAGAGCACAGGTGCCTGCCTTTAAATCCCACTTCACTACTTATAGCTGTGTAACCTTGGTTAAGAAATTGACTTCCCTGGGTCTCAGTTTCTTTGTTTGCCAATATTTCCCTTGGCTTAGAGGTGGCATGAGATACTATTGGACCAATGAGATTCCAGGCCAGGTCTTGTGCTGGGACGACCAGGGGAAAGTAGCACTCTTTCCATCGACATGGCTGAGTTGGCAGGATAGGATGTGAGCGTGGAGCTGCTGGGTCCATCCTGGTTACCTCCGGAGGGCAGCCTGCCTGCGAGTAAAGCTAACACAGGGGGAAGTAGATAAAAGAACTGTCGAGAGGCAGAGTCATGATGACATTGTCTGAGCCCCTGGATGTAGCTGTGCCTGAAGCAAGCCATCTTTGAACTTCCCAGTTTCATGAGCCAGTAAATTCCCCATTTTGTGAAAGCCACTTTTAGTTGGGTTTTTCTCACTGGAAAGCATCCAGGCTGACACCAGGAGGTTAAGCAACTTGCCCATGGCCTGAAAGCTGGGGAAGTAACCAACAGGATTTAGAAGCTTCTAACCCATTGTGACCATTGCTCCAACATCCAGGCCAGCGTTCTGTATTTGAGTATTTGTTGATTTCACCTCTCTGAGCAGCCATTTTCTCATCTGAAAAACGGAGTAACACCAGACTTGCGGAGCTGTTGGGAAATAGAAAATGCTAGCTAATACTGTTACCTACCATTGTCTGTGGTTGGTTATAGGCGAAAGTTCTGTGCATCAAGTTTCCAGTGCTTTGGACCTTGACTTTGCCCCTGGTAGTTATTCCTCCTCAGGGGTGTCTTTAGCTGACCACCAAATCAGCCAACCAGTCAAGATGCCCAAACTATGTTAGGAGAGCGTGTGTGACTCTCAGAAGGAAGGGCCATCACCCTTCCTGGCTGTGTGTCCTCAGTGGTAGACAGAGGCTGCTGGGTGACCCTGAGGACACTTAAGCTCTGAGCCTCTGAAGTGGAAAGAAGCCCTGTCTTGGTTTCTGGAAACTTCCAGGGACCGAGAATGAACTGTATATGGCTTAAGGAAGACAGCATTGAACCAAGCCAACTGTTTCTTTTCTTCATGAAGTCTACATTTAGTGGTGGAGATGGACGATAAACACATAAAACAAATGCAGAATATAATACCACGTGGTAACACTAGGGAGAAAATATGTCACCAAATGCCTGATAAGTGCTAAGAAGGAAAAGGGATAGAGTGACAGGGCACTGTTTATTAGGAGGCATCAGAAGGGCCCTCTCTGAGGAAGTGACATTTCACCAGAGACCAGTTTGGTCTCACTCTGGATCCCAAGCTCTTAACACTGAGCTATCTGCCAGGAAAAAGACCAGGACCGATTTTACCAGGCAACTTGCTGACTCTGCTAAGTCAGGAGTCGATGATCCTTGGTAAACAGCTATCCTTCTCCACTGACAACTCTTTAGGACATTTAAAAAAGTTTAATGGGCCATTGATTTCCTCCATTAGCTAAATCCATGAAGGAAAAGGCCAGAGAAACCATGTGAGACCATGCCTGCCAGGAAGAGGTTTCAGCTATCATGACACATGATCATTTGTTTATTTCTCAACCAGTCATCACTAAAGGATTCCCAGTCCCCATCATCACATCTCTGGGGGATACCCGGGTTTGGCTGGTTCTCAGCCAGGCTTTGGCAGGGAATCGGCGGGCCTTACGGATGAAAGCCAAGCCTCAGATGGGCATGGAAGTCTCTGGCATCACAAGCCCCTCCTCCTCACCAAATAGCAGGTGCTTGGGACATGGACAAGAAATCAAAGGAGATTAGACAGAAGGAAAGGAGAAGACACAGAGATGAAAACCATGTGAAGATGGAGGCAGAGATTGGCGTGATGCTGCCACAAGCCAAAGAACATGAGCCATCAAGAGTGGGAAGAGGCAAGGAAGGGGTTTTCCCCTAGAGCCTTCAGAGGAAGTGTGGCCTCGTCAAGACCTTGATTTCAGAACAACAGCTCTGGCCCCCAGAACTGTTGGAAATAAATTTCTGTTGTTTCAAGCCACCAAATGTGTGGTAATTTGTTATGGCACCCCTAGGAAACTAACACAGCCACTAAACAGCCTAAACTTGGAACTTGCTTTAGCCTGCCGCAGCCGCCCACTCCTCCATCAAGATCCTGCCCATACCGTAACTTTGGCCCCACTCAACGATCACTCTAGTCATTGGGTGGCACTCCCTGCGGGCATGAGGGCCACTTGGGCTCCAGACAGGTATTTGATTTATTTACTTGCTTAGTTCAACCCAGGGATAGGAATGAGCCAGCCCTGTTCTCTCTTCCCCCAAGGAGTTCTGTGAATTCCAGACAAACTAGCACTCAAATAAATAAGGGCAGGAAGAGTATACGAGAGCCTGGAGAGCCACGTAAATGGGCTAAGACTTAAATTAGGCAGCTTCCCAGTGTGGGATTCCCAAACTTTTCACCGGAATGGGCATCTATGGAATACTCAGTTTCTAAAGATGTTGCCTATCAAACCAATTGCATTATTCATTAAGAATTCATTTACCTCCCCATGTGCTATTATTTGGAGGTATATAATAATGAGGGCTAATATTTATTGATCCACTCACTGTACTAAGAGCATTATATATATATATATTCATTCAATCTTCACACCACCCCATGAGGTTGGGTACTTTTATTGGTTTGTCGGAAAAGTCATGACGTATTTTTTCTATGTTTTTTGTTGCAAAAATGCATCATGACTTTTCCGGCAACCCAATATTATCCGCACTTTACAAAGGAGGGGAACAGAGACAGAGAAAGGTTAAGTATTTTGCCCAAGGTTGCACAGCTAGTATTTAGTAGAGCTGGAATTTGGACCCATGCAGCCTGCCTCCAAAGCAAGCATTCCCCTGGAGACTGGATTAGAATCCTGGCTTCCATACCAATGTGCAATGCTACTCTGGACAAATGATTTTGCTTCTCTGCACCTCAGTTTCATCCATAAAATGGGAAGAAGAATAGTGCCTATATTGTAGGGTTTGTTGTGGAGATTAAGTGAGAACGTGTACTTGGAATGCCAGACACAGTGCCTGCCACAAGCATTCAAGGTATTAATTCAACCGGTGATACCAGCAGCTGCTCTGGGCAGGTTTGGGGTGCGAACAGGGAACAGATGATTCCGCCCTCTAAGATCTCTGACCCCATGCAGTTCACAGCTCCATATAGTGTGCCAGGCGAGCTGAGTGGTTTCAAGTAGAACGGGCAGGAAGGCAACCTGACCAGCTTTTCTTATATGTGCTTCCAGGACCATTGGTGTGCAATTAGCTGGGTTTGCTGGTGAAAAGTACAAATTCTTGGTATCCAAATCCTTTGGAGGTAGGCCCCAATCCATTAATTCCTGCAGCACCTGAAATCAGAGACCCCCCCAAACGGAAATCTTGTGTTTCAGTACAAGGACAGTGCAGAGAGTAGGGGGCCTTTCCCAACAGCCTGGTGAATCCTAAGTTTTAGGAAAAAGGGGCGGACATGTAGCCAGAGGCGGGAGGCAGGAAAAGGAGCATGGGTCCTCCGCCCATACACCAGCTTGGAGCACTGAGGCCAGGGCTGTGGCGCTGCAAGAAAGATACACGACTACTTCAAGGCCACCCTGCAACTTTACCGGCCTCCTCCAAATCTGAACTCAAGATCCACGGGGTCCTTGCAAACCCACGCGCCGTGGGCGGGGCTCCCGGGGTCGCCTAGGCAACGGGCGCGCGCCACGCCCAAGCTCGGAGTCCGGGTCGGGAGGAGCGAGCGTGCTGGGGGGTAAGATGTCTCGCGGGGCTGAGGCTACTTCTCCCAGCACCTCCCCCTGGCTCCGCCCCGCGGAAGTGCTGGCCGACATTTTCGACCACTGATTGGCCCTCCCCTTTGCAGGGCGGAGCCTGCGGCGGCGCGGGTGCGTACTTCCGGCTGCCGAGTTGACATGAAGAAGCAGCGGCAGCTAGGGCGGCGGTAGCGGCGGGAGTCGAGGCTTGCAGCGGGGCTCCCAGCTGAGAGCGCGACGCGGCCTAGAGCGGCAGACGGCGCAGTGGGCGGAGGAGGAGGCGCGGCAGCCGCCCTGGCCCGTCATGGAGATGGAAAAGGAGTTCGAGCAGATCGACAAGGCCGGGAGCTGGGCGGCCATTTACCAGGTGCGGGAGCACCCCGGAGCGCGGCAGGCCCTTTGCTTAGGCCGCGTGAACCTTCCCCTCAGACCCCCGGGCCCCGTACTCCCTTTGGGTCCCGCCCTCCGCCTCGGCCCTGCTGCTTGAGGGCTCGATCCAACGGCGGCAGAGGCCGGCCCCCCTCTTTGTCCCATGGGTGGGCCTTCGTGTTTCCCGGACCTCGCAATCGCCTTTGATCCCCCACTTACCTCATATCCTCTAGCCCGGGTGACCTCTCAAGCCTGGAGGCCGCGCGGGTCTATGCTCTTTGCGCGAATCCCTCGCACCTCGACCCCGCCCCCCTGCCTGTCCACTCTTTGTCTCTTGGGGTTGATAGAACACCCCCACTACTTCCTTTTCTAGACTGGACCACCCCAGACTCTCGTCCTTTGTCTCCCTAGGGGAAAGGGTTACTCCCCCCTCCTTCACACTTCCTTTCCCCTAGTCTCGGTGTGCGACGCGAGTCCCAGGGATGACAGTCCCCTGTCCCCTTCCTGTTCATTCATTTCATGGATGTGAACTGGCGTGCGTATTCCGTGCTAGGCGCTGCTTGGGCGCTGGAGATAAGTGTTGGCTGAACACGACAGACAAGAGGACCCTGCCCCTTCGTGGAGCTTAGAGTTGAATAGGGCCGCCAGACACATACACAGGCAGTTTCAGGTAGCGACGAGCGCGCTGTCAAGAAAACAAAAACATCCAAACGGGTAGAGCGTGACTGCGTGGACGGTGGGCCACCTAACCTCACGGAAGGGGATCAGGGCAGATCTGTCACAGGAAGAGACATTTGCTCAATGGGCTCAATGAGGAGCAGCCGCAAGCCACGAAAATCTCAGGCGAAAGAGCTTTCCAGCCAGAAGGCCCGAGGTGCCCACTTCAGGGGCCAAACTATTACCCTTTCAGGCCGGGAACAGGGAAGGTTAACGTGGTTTTTCTTTTTTTTTTTTTAGTTTTTTTACCTTCTCTAAAATAGCATCTTTCCCCCATGAGCATCGTACCCTTTGGTCATGACTGAGATGACCCGGCCTCCCCAGCCCTCATCTACTTGTGGGTTATGGTGGTTCGTAAAGAAAAGTTAGGAAGGCAGGGTTTCTCGCATCTCTCTCAAACATCAGATTAAAAACACGAAGCAGCCTGCTTTCGCAGGCAGCTAAATCCTCTAAAGAAAATATGTGCTCCTGATTAAATGTCATTGCGGGGGTTGTGAGGATTAACCAAAACCACACTGGGTATTTTTAAATAAAACGATGTACAGAAGAGAGAGATTTTGTTACTTGTGTAAAGGGAGAAGGCAGTTTATTCTGTTCCAGTGTATAGGCAGGCTCAAAAGGCAAATTGTGAGGTCCATCAGCTGGTAGTATTAAAATCTATTTTGAGCTCCACTTAAAAAGGAAAAAAAGCTTTAAGCAGTTCTTTGGTATGCTTGACTAACAAAAGCGTTTTTCTGGCAGGCTTGGTTTCATGTGGATTTGCATCAAGCTTATTTGACAGGGTTGTTTTTTCTTGGACTATGTAATGTATATTAGTTTCTGATAGACTAATATTTATAACCACTTTAATCTTTATAAGTATGATTGATAAGTGTATACAAATTTGTGTACCCTGTCTAGTCTATCTGAGTCAATTGAATGAATTCCGCTAGTGACTTTGAGAACGTGTGGACAGATTTTCTACATCAAATTTAATGCAGTAGAGTCTAAAGTGGCTCTAAATGAAAAAAATATTGTTGGTCTGAAATTGATGCTCTATGGTGGAGCCAGTTTCCCTGGGCCCTTCGTCTGAAATTGAAATGTTGGAGTTGATTAGGATACACCCCATCACAAGTGGAGGTGGCCTCCCGGAGGCATTGGGGAAAATCTTTTACACTGACACTGAATTGGCAACAACAAATTCATATTCTAATAAGTTCTGCATTTGATTTCTTACTGTTTTAGGCCAGAGCATGGAGCAGACTGGTCTTCAATTAATTCCCCTCATTGTTCTTACGTTTCTCTCTCTGCCTCATTAGAACCCCAAGAGTTGGTCAGGATTGCTGTATGTTGAGATTACCCCAGCTTCTAAATGGATTGCCATGTTCCTGGAGGTGGTTTCTTTTGACCCTAGAGAGCTGTCTACTGTGGGCCCTCTCACCTCTACCACGCTGCTGTTTTTCTTTTCTAAAATTGAAATCAGAGGCTCTTCTCTTTGAATTTAAAAGTGGCTCTGTATTGGGCAACTGTGGCATTTTTAAAAACATAGAGTTCAGATGACCTTGAATCTAAAGTGGCAAATTTCCCAAAGTGTGTGTCAATTTACCAAAACCATTATTTTTCAGTAATTCAAAGAAATGTGTTTATTGTTGGGGGGAAAAAAATGTAAGTTAAAAAAAATAACAATTTATAGCATGTCTAATGAGGGCAGCCTTATACAAGGTCATTTTGAGCTTGCTTAGTCTAGTGTGATTAAAAATATATAGAATTTTTGCTTTAAATTTTGCAAACAAGCCAGTGCAGTTATTTCTCACTATACTAAATTCTTTTCTAACTAGAACAAAAAGATGCAAAAACTTGAAACAATTCGGAAATGAACAAAACGTGAAGTAGGCTTTTGAATGCTGAGGAATGTGATAGCTACAAAACAAGTGTTAGGCAAAGATTCTTAGCTAGCTCAATCTGATAATGAGCATACCTGTTTTTAATTGTTAATGCTATTTTAATTGTTAATAAATAGCATAGATATTAATACACATTTAGGTCTATAAAATGTCACCTTTGATAGCATAGTAGATGGCTCTAAAAATTGTTTTCTACCATGTAAACGATTGTATGTCTGGTTTGAAAAGTGGAAGTAATACTTAGTGAGCCTAGAGTTTGAATTGGTCTTCCTGTCTAAAAGAGAAGAGAACACAGATAGGGGAAAGGGATTGGTTTTTGGAGCTAGAATGAGAAAAGAGAGGGCTTCAATGAATGAAAACAGCTGATAAGCTGCCTTCCATCTGTAGTTTAAGGTTTGGGTCAGGTGTTTTGCTCTTTTTCTCATCTCTAAATTCTTTGATTCTCTGTCACTGTTAACTGCTTTTCAGTGTGAATGATTTGATTGTTTCAGAAAAAGGAGGTTGCAACTATAGCTCGTGACTTGAAGACAAGATTTACTCCATGTTAGAGGCAGGCTTTGTAAAATGGTCCACTCTTCCCATTGTCATTTATTTTTATAGCTGCTTTCATTATGAAAAACGATCTAATGCCTATCTGGGTTAAAACCATGCTATAACAATAGTTCACTAGAATGCCTCACTGCTATATACAGCTTATGTTGTTAGAATCCAAGAAGGTGAATATTAAAATTTCCCAATAGTGTTTATTTAAATACCATTCTCTTCAGAGAACAACTGTATTTTGTGAAGAGGAGACAGATCTATACACTATGACTCACCTCAGTTTAAAAAAAGAAAAAGAAACGGAAATGACATGGAGAGATTGGGAAGTTCTAGTCATCTTGAGTGACCCATTAGATCTTAATGTTCTTGTTTGGCCTTGGTTTGAGTGAACTAAATTTAGGAGTCTGATCCTCACTTTGGAAATGGTGTAAAGACCTTTGTAATTGTCTGGACTTATATTAAATTAACGGGGAGCACAAGGAGAAATAGTGGAGGGAACTTTTTACTATTGTTATTTGTTTGACATCACTGGCATATTTATAGGAATACTTGGGTACTTTTGTTGTATGGAAGCACAGGTCAGCTGGGGGATAATGGTAAGGCAAATGATTTTCAGTTGCCAATTAGCTACCATTGGGCTCCATGGCCTCCCCACTGCATTTTGCATTTTAGCATGAATAGCTCTCCCAAACCTATAAAAATGCCTGGTATTAAATAATGTAATTGAATGTATACTGAATTTCATGACAGACAGGAATAAGATATTTCCTATAGGGGTTTTTTAGTCTATAAACTGCTGGAATAATGACTGAGTCTTGTTTGCCCCCTTTCTCCTTTTTCTCTTTTTATGTATTGTCTGTTTTCTGATCTTCTAGATTGTAGAATCCTTTTGGCGATTTTTGTTCTATGATGTGCTTTTAATTGCAGGTCCTTTTTTCTTAAGCCTGCCTCAGCCCATGTGCGTTTTGTACGCTGTGGTGTTGCTCCCTACAGTGTTTGTGTTAATTCGTTCATGGTGAAAAGCTAATACGACAAATAGGCTGGTCTTGTTTCTTTATACTGCCCATGTTCAGTGAAATGGGAAGTCTAGTTGGCTCATTGTTTCCAAGACAGTGAGTGTGCTTTGGTACCAGCCACTCGGTATGCATGTTTTGAGTACCCAGGAGGGCTGGGGGCTTTGGAGTAGTTCTTGATTCCTTCTACCACGTTTTGTTGATTGGTCACCATAGCATCCTTTCTATCACTCCAGTGGTCCAGATTCTCAAATTTTACTATAATGTAATACTACTACAGTCGTTTCTAGTTTCACACTGCAGAGATGAGTGAAACCAGTTAGGTGTTACTATGGGCCCTCAACAGTCTCTGCACATCTCTGCCTACCCCACCGTGTATGTTCTTTACATTATTGCTAGTTATTGTGTTAAGAACAGCCCTGTCCTGTCACTCGTCTGTTTAACTACTTCTAGTGCTCTCCTCATACCTGTAAGGTCCAAATTCCTTAGCATGGCAACCAGGTGCCAGCCATCCATGTACCTTCTAATCTAGCCTCACTAGAAGGCGCAGTGTTCTCCAAACTCCTCTTGCGTTCTTCCGTACCTTTGGCTCGACACTTTGTCCAGCGTGCCTTTCCCACCCAAATGTGTGCCTCCTTGCACGAGGTCTCAGCTCTCTCACCAATGTGTTTCCATACAATTTCATACAATTTCTTCTGCTCTTATGGGAGCTGTTTCTTTATATCCAGGCCTTTCTCCTCCAGAGTCAATGAGTCCATCTTTCTCATTCATCTTGGTGTCCTGTGCACCTGGCACAAAGCAAGTAAGTGCCTGACAGACGCTGGGATTGAATTGATTGTCAGTACTTTCCCAGGCCCTGACAGTACAAACACAAACAAGACATGGTTCCCAACTCCCATTCTAGGGGGCAAGAATGATAGAAACAAATAGATTAGCCCACGTCTGTACGAACAGCAGAGGTCAGTTACTCTTGGAGAAAGCCCACATTGTGAGCCACGGCCTGATGAGGCAGCTTAGTATTATCTGCTTGGGAACTTGGAAGAAAGGCTTGACTTCTTCCCCAGTAGAAGTTGATACCACAAGTTTGTTTCACAGGAGCTTTCATTTAACAAATTTATACTTGGTCTGAGGTGAGTTTAATAGGAAGTTTGGAGGTGATACATCTTTTTCTCTAAGAATTGTTGAATTACTCTGTCCTCATCACTCTTGACTTGTTTTCACATGCCTTCTAGAAGGGCTTGGCGTGTAGTTGGTTTGTCAAATGTTTTTCAGTTGTGGGATGTAAAATATGATTCTCCATAAAGTAACAATCCTGCAAAGTCTGTGATTTTTGTTTTTTAAAGTATAATCGGTGTAGGCTAACAGTTTGTGCCTTTGATCAAATCACTCTGGGGGCCAAAAAAGCAGTTTAGTTTAGTATCTTGCTTTTTCTCTAGTCTTAGCTCTAAAACTAACAGTGCTTAATGGGCCCCTTCCTCTTTGGAAGAGTTATCCTGGACTAACTGATCACCAAGTTCACGGCAAGTAAAGGAAGTCTTTAATGTAATGTGCTCACAAGGAAAATGGAATGCTCCTGACGTAACCCTTGTACAGCGCAGTGGGAGCTCAGTTTTGTTAGGTGTGTGAGTGTCAGTGGGCATTTAGGCTTAGAACTCGAGAAGAGTTTTGTGGGTATAGTTAAGGACTCAAAATAATTGACCTTTTTTTTGCCCCAAGAGGCATTAAGCATTTGGAATAAGTAGGGTTCATTTGATTTAGTAATGTGGGAAAATGAGTTGCCCTGACACATGAGTTATTTTTTTTTTCTTAAGTGGCAATTGGGTGGTTTTTCCTGTAAAAGATAGAGGAACTGATTCTTGAGAATTTACGAAAGATTCAACCCCAGCTAGGTACATGGAGAGTAGCTGCCCTTTATGTTGTAATTTTTAAAAGAAACCTACATCTGGCCTAAACTTCATTTGAATTGTGTGCTAGTTTACATATCTGCCATGTTTGAGAAGAAAGTACCTAAGTCTCCCACGTTTTAGAAATAATGCTTTACTTTGTGTAGAAGTGGGCTTCATAGTTGACTAGTTGCTGCCCTCTCCTTTTTCAAGGCAGCTGGACATAATCGTGAGTCTCTGACAGTTCATAAATATTTAATTCTGAAAATTGGAAACAAGACCATTTCACGTGGAAGATTGTTTTTTTTTCCTTGAAATAAATAGCCAAAGAAAAAAGTTTAGCTCCCCCCAAATCAGTTGATCTTTGGGGTGTGGTACAAGTCACACTGCAGACAAAATAATAACTACTGATAAATGATTTTCAGTCTTTTTAAAAAAAAATAATGACATGCTTCAATTTGCAGTTCTGAATGCTTATGATCCTACCAAGATGGTAAAGCTTCCCGGGTACACCATGGTACTTACATTGGGTGCTTCGAGAAATTCTTTGGTATGGACTCACTAAGTAAACATGGCTTATTATTAAATACAGATACTTGAGGTCTGTATTTTCTTTGGAGAATATATGTATTTCCAACTACTCTTCATCTAGTACCGTGTCAGGAAATTCTAAATCCTTAATGAGGCTTAACCACTGTTGAAAGTAAAGCTTTGGGCCCAAGTGGTCTTGTGTCCTGGGATCTTTCTCTTTTACTTCAGAGGTTTCTTCCCAAAGACTGAGTGAGGCATGTTTTCTTTTACTGATGAAGAAGGAAAAGGCTTGGCTGTGTTTGTGGTTTTTGTGGGCGAGCAGCACCACTTGCAAAGATAAGATGAGCACAGCAAAACTAGGTTTCCCAAATTGTATTTTAAAAACGTATTAGTGCTTAGAAGAGGAAAACTCTTTTCCTTATCTCCATCACTCTGTTATGAAACATTCCGCCCTCCCTTTTTTCTTTCTTCATGGATCTCTTATTGGTGCTTCTCTTCCTTTTGAAGAATCTCCTTTAAACATTGCCATCTAAGTTCCAGCAAACGGCTTAGCTAGCTTTTATTCTGACGAGTACTGATGAACTTGGAGGATTATACACGACTGTGAATTGCTTACAGGAAAGTGAACATCAAGTAATGATTCCACATAGTTGGAGCTCTCTTAAGAACATGGGCTTACTTAAAAACGTCTGTGCATGAAATCAATTCTGAGTATAACTTCACTCAAGAGAACAAATAGGCAAGCTGCATTTAGCATGATACAGTAAATTAGCTTTCCAGTCCCTGCTGGTTAGACATTTGTCACTGTTGTATTTATCCCTTTTAGATTTTGTGCAGCCTCACTCTTCACATAGTCAGGGCTTAGTTTGCTTCTGCAAGGATAAATGCAAAATATTTGTGTGGCTTACTTTTGCACAGAGTAAAGGGGCTTCTGAGGAAATAATCCAGTGTGGTCTTTGGGAGCGAGGGTATTTTGTTTTGTGTTTTTTTTTTTTGTTGGCATTGTTTTTTTGCTTTGTTGTTTTTACCCTCATTTGAACTGTATTTTAAGAGCATCTTAGAGGTAAGAGCATTATTGTCCTACCTGGACACCACCTGCCTGTTGCCAGAGTCGTTAAGGTCGTCCTTGGAGGTGGGGGCAAGCAGAGTGGTGCAAGATTAGGAAGTTGCATTACGCCACGTCGGGTTTACAGGCACAGAGCCACATTTTCTGGAGCAACCCTCAGTACACCAGTTGAGTGAGCCACACTGAAGGGTCAGCTGGTCCATCTCTCCCTTGACTATTCCTTGAGAATCCACGTCCTGTGATGCTGGGTTTTAATGGATCCTTTACTTACTTACCTATCGTGGTACCATATCTAAGTATATTTAAATATTCCTCATGGCCTACTGACATTTTTCTTGATATACCCTAGGAATATTAGTGTCATTAGCAATGTTGTATTTCATCAGTTGTCGCCAGAAATAACTTACCCAGGTCTGCTACTTTCCCTTATTTATTTACCCGCTAATACGAATGCTTTTGAGAGTTTGAGTGACAGTATTGAAGAGTCTCCAGTGGCAGTTGGTAGGCTCTAGACTCATCCTAAGCACTTATTTCCATCCTTTGTGAACTTGAATTTCCCCCAGAAAACTTAC
The DNA here is from genome assembly GCF_001890085.2 of Hipposideros armiger. Lineage (NCBI taxonomy): Eukaryota > Metazoa > Chordata > Mammalia > Chiroptera > Hipposideridae > Hipposideros > Hipposideros armiger. The sequence continues at coordinate 1,807,005 of NW_017731404.1, forward strand.
CAAAACATAGTTATCATGCAGAGAGAATCACTCCAAAAGGAGTTAAAGTTTTACAAACCTAGTACCTTTCTTTTCATGAATGCGTATTTGTCAACTAAGCTTCCTTTTGCAACTTGTTGCACTACTTGATGACAACAAGCTTTTGTGTTTCCCAACAGACTTCGTTAGAAGATGTTGCTTTTGAAATAATGGCTGTAGGAGATGGAGGCAAGCTTTGGTTTGAAGTAGGAGTCTGGTATGTCCCCAGTGCTCAGTGTGAAACACAGCTGGAGATGGGTGTGGCCCATCGTCTAAACTTTCCTATCTTTCAGTTTGGGGAGGTGGTTACCATTCTAACCACTTAAAAACTGCATGGCACATACTGTTTTATTTGCAAGGCAAAACTTAGCTCTAATGGTTTCCTTTGTACTTGCCTTCAAATTAATAAATGGCATTCTTTGGTAATGTTTACATGCCAAGTCCATTTTAGAAGGAAGAAAGGATACAGCTGAAGTTAAAGGATTAAATTGGCATCACACCTTTAGTTTTGTAAATGCCTTTAGTGTTTGATTTTTGTAGGTTGATCATAAGGAAGTGATAAGTATGTTAGGTTATTTGTGGTTTGAGCTAATTTTAGTCTCTTACTCACAGCTTGCTTTATATCCTTTGACATTAAAACATGCTTTCTAGAAAGACAAATTTTTGAATGTAGGACACAATCTATATTCTACACTTGGCTACATTTCAAAAAAATACTTCTCAGTACTTTGGAAGTTGGACAGTTTGAAGCATAGTAACATTATTTGAAAATCATTGAATCCTTTGCTTAATGACACTACTTTCCCAGTAAATAGAATAGATTCTTTCGAGAGGCCTGAAACTCTTGTTCCAAGCCAGTGGCTAAGGGGCATAGTTGATATTAGAGGTTTTTCAAAAAGATTCTGACCAACCTTGAGATGTATCAAAGTAAGGCTTTGATTGGCTGTGTCTAGGAAACCTCCCCCACCCGGTTCCTGCCGTTGACAAAGCCTTTGACCCCTAAGGGCTGGAGACATGTGTGTCTCCAATATGGTTGCTGGTTTTACACAGAACAGTTGTGTTTTCAAGTTTTAGGCCCAAGCTTCCCTACCACCCTTAACCAACCACCTTGAACATACATGCCTCCAGGGACATGTGAGGTAACGGAAAGAGAGGACTGGGTTTGGGTTCTCAGTGCGCCTTTGATTGTGTGGGACCCGGAAGGAGTTACATATAGATAGGTCTGTAACATGCGGTGATTGGACCAGGCAGCTTTACAGCATGACTCGAATCTACCATTCCACAACTGCATGGTCACATGACGAGCCAGGAAAGTGGGGCAACCTTTTTGGAGAAAACTGGGGCTTCACGTCCTACTCAAGCTGAATTTGGTAGCCCTGTATGTTCTGTGATCCCCCTTATCTAAAAGTGGGATAGAACTTGAAAATTTCATATTAACTCAAAACTTTAAAAATCCATTATTACATCCCTGAAAAATAATAAAATGTTCCATGAAGGCATAAATGAGATTATTTTATAAAATTACCAAATGCCACATTGATGAATGTGGCCTCCTTTGAAGTTTTTCTCATGTCTGAAGAGGATGATTGGATTTTGTCATTGGGCTAAAATCTCCCCTTCAAGAGAGAAGTGCACAGTCTGATCCATGTTCTACCCTCATTCATAATAAAGCCTATAACAGCTAACATTTATTGAATTCTGCCATGTGCTCCAGGCACTGTGGAAAGTGCTTGCATGCAGTACCATTTATTAGACACCATAAATTGGTCTTTAATAGCAGGAAATGTTTGAGGAGGACATTTAGGTGTCAGAGCCTGGATGTGCTTTCTGCCTGAGGTCTCCCGTGTCCTGAAGCCAGGCTTTTGCTCGCTCTGATGCACAGCTACAAAGAGAGGCAGGAATTGTGCTAAGCCCCCCTGGTTTATTAGGACAAAGGAAGGGATCCCTTGTAGATTTTGATCCTTGCCCAGTTTTCTGACCTCTTACCTAGATGTCACAAATTGGCCACCCACAGTCATATTTTGCTTGGTCCACACAGTATTTTAAGAAAAGAGTTTAATTTTTGGCCATTGTTTATAAATCAGGAGACATCACACATAAATCTGGATTTCTGACTTCTCTTAAAAACCTGAAAACGTGGGCCCACCTTGGCCGTGGTCTGCTGTGCTGCTGGGGGCCCTGCTCCTGCTGGGCAGACACGTGTGTGTGTTCTTCAGTGGCAGGTCACACTGTCCTCTCAGCTCTGCTGCAGGTTGCGCTGTCCTCGCTTATGTGTGCTACCCAGCCCTTGGATGCACTTGAGTTTGCAACCTCTAGTCCAGACTGTTTTTTTTCTTGGAGTTTGATTTTATGGTTAGAATTAAGATAATTTTTAAAAGATGTTTAGCCTAGTAAGTAGTTGGTGTATTGTCGTTAGATAAGGTCAAACAAAGCAAGAGAAGGCTAGCTGGAGTTGAAGGTTTGGTGGCAGGTATGAAAATGCCCGAGACAGTGGGCTTGACATGAAAATCCAGGATAAAACCATTAGCCAGGTGCCTCTTTCCTTCCTTCCTTCCTTCCTTCTTTCTCTTATCCTCAGTCCCTTTCTCCTATTTTGAGGAAGTTGAAAGCTGCCACCATTTTTTCCACCTTGGGCAACTGAGTGTGACTGTATTTTTGTCCCGTGTTTGGTTATTTCCACAAACTACTTTTGGTGACTAACTTGGAAATTGAATTGGGTTGTCCCTGTGGGAATGGATATAAAAGAATGACTTAAACAAATATGCTTGCACTGAGAAATCTAAGAAGTAGTGTTTTTAATGACTGGCTTTATGATATCACTTGTCATGTGTCTGAGCTCATGATTAGATTGATCTTCACCTTTTCCTCTCTATCAAGAGAGGAAATAAATAATAGCCATGATAAAAACAAAATAAATACATAGGTTACAAAGAATGTGTGTTATTAAAAGTCTGTTCCTGTTTAGCAACAAAAGTACATACTATATTGTAGGACATGCTTTTTCTTTGATCCCTCTTGAACATCTGTTATTCTAGAGATATGTTGTTTATGACAAATTAGAACAGGCAGTAGGTAAGGAAGATTCTTTACCATTATAAAACAATCCAGATCTTTGTTCTAAGTTTTGTACAGAAGCTGAATCCCGAAGGCAAAACCGGCTCAGTGTTCTAGCACTCCTGAATCGTGGCATAGCCACTTGCTGTTTTTTTGTATATATGAAATTAAAATGAGTAACTGATGACCAATTTCTCTATGAAGCTTTTCCTCCATCATTCATGTCCTCTTCTATTCTAGATTGTAAGCTCCTTGCAGGCAGAGCCCATTTGTTCAGTTATTCTACAGATGCATGAGCAGCTACTAGGAGTCGGGCTCTGTGCTAGGCAGTGACAAGTGCTGAGCAAGATTTGGCCCTTGTCCTTAATAGTCTGGTCAGCAGAGGGGCTGAATAGAGGCCATCCCAGCCATCCTGGGGCTGAGCACTCTCATAGGCCTAGGCTCAGGTATGGTGGGGACACTCAGGAAAAGGTAGCTGATTGGGATTAGGAGCAGGAAGGACAGGTGGAGGAGCTGTTAGGTAAAGAGAGTCTAAACAGTAATAACTAAGGGAAGATTCCAAGGGCAAGCAGGTCTGCACCCTGTATTCTCTGGACCCCTAACCTGGGGCTTGCTTCTTGTCCTTCTCTGTTCATATTCAGTGTTACATTCCTTAAGCTTCAAAACATAGGAGCATATTGAATTTTTTCGTCTTCGGTCTTAACCCTCCTCCTCCCATCCCCCCACATAATTTGTAAGCGTTGTCTCTCAGTGATCCCACGTATTTCTCCTTTCTCCCTTCTTTTCAATTTCTTCTCCCATTGCTTCTCACCTTGACTGTGATAATGGCCCCTGAACCCTTCTAATAGGGTGACATAGTGGAGGTTACATTGGGCATTGACCTCACACCGCCGTGTAGTGAAGGCATCTCTGTAAGTGTCTTTCTCCAGGAGGATGTGTGTGTCCTCATCAATCTTACAGCCCTAGCGCTCCAGTCACAGGGCCGTGCTCTTAGTAGGCAGACCATACAATATTCATTGCAGTGAACTGATAACTTGTGTTGAGAGTTTTATTTTTATTATCCAAGTACGTGTACAGATACTCTTTACTCTGTACAAAAAGCAGAATTATAATATATTTTCATATGCAAACTATTTTTTAAAAGAATCTTTAAGTATAAGCCTGACTCACTAAAAATAAATTGGAAATATGTGGCCAGGCCCCTGATTTGCAGCTGACACTGTGAGAATAAAGGTCTCATTTATTCATTGTGAATTTTAAAGATATTTTTAATGATATTAGCTGGCGTATCCCGTTATGTGGTCTGTTTATCAGCAGTTCTTGTTACACAGATGGCCTTGTTTGAGTGATTCTTTCAAGTCAAGTACCTTGTAAAATAATTTAAGTTTACTGATAATCTACTTTTAAATGGCTAAGCGAAGTGATAGGCTTTAATTTTTAGGCATTTTGACATTTTGGATATGATTACAAATTCTGCGACTTTATGATTACTTCAATTTAAACACAAAATTATCACCTTGAAAATTCTGAATAATTTACTGATTGTTGCCTGTTTTCCATTCACACATTTACTACACATCCTTCCTTGCCATATAGAAGCAGTCAGGATTATATGTCTGCAAACCATTAAAATTGTGAAAACGTCTTCCCTTTTTACCTTCTAATTCTAGCTGTGAAGAGTGTGTATAGAAGCAGTCCTGGATTCGATTTTTAAAAAAATAATTGCCGGGCCGGCCGAGTGGTGTGTTGGTTAAGAGCTGGCTTGGGACGCCAGAGTGCCCCGGTTCGGATCCCACATATGAGGGCCAGTGACACTGCCCTCCACAGCTAAGATGCTGAACAACAGCTCACCCTGAAGCTGGGCTGCCGTGAGTCACTGGTGAAGGCGTAGGCTGCAGCCCCTGCTGCAGTGGGTTGCCATGGGCTACCGTGAGTAGCCAGCAGCCAGCGTGAGCGTCCAGCAGCCGCTGTGAGCTGCCGTCCAGAAACCGGCAACTGATCTGCCTCAGCCGGGAAGAGCACAATGATGGTGCCAACTTGGGCCAGTGAAGCAACGTCCTCCACAACTAGATTGAAGAACAAGACGACAGCAACTTGTCTGTTCCCCTTCCCCCAATTCCCCAACGCTGTTCCCATCCCCTAATTCCCCAATAAAAATCTTTAAATAAATAAATAAATAGTTGCTGATTACTAATCATTAAAGATTTGAAAAGGGGAGAATTTTCCAATGAATGACAAAATAGAATAAAAGAAGCTTTGACTTTTTCTGTTGGTGGGGGAATGTTTAAGTGTGGGGTTTTTTTCCTCCTGCTTTTAAATTGGAGTCATTTACAATACATGTCACTGAGTGGGTACGATAGAATATACATAGACGGAGTAGGTAATGTGAAGCAGAAAAACAATAGTTCACAGGCCCCTCAACGGAATCACTAAAACACACCCATTAAAGAGCCAAAATATTGCAGAGGGGAAGCAATTGTTTTTACGACAGGGGGTGAAGAAGAAAGAATTATAAAAAGGCATCCTTTATAGAAGTCCCAACTCTGGCTAAGATCCCCAGTTCACTGGATTATGCTTTGTCTTCAGATTTGCTGAGGAAAGTGAACACACTTAGGGCTGGGCTTTCTCCTGCATCCAGATTTCCAGCTGCTCCTTTGCTAACCATGAGGCCTCACTTCCCACTTTATGCAGCCAAGTCAGTCACTTGAAATGCTGCGCCTCTCCGGCACTGTAGCGTTTTTGCCCATCTTGCCATCCGCATACTTAACCAGCGCTAGCTCTGGACCAGGCCAGCTCCGTGGGCCCAGGCTCCTAAGTGCTACGGAAGAAAATCACCCAGTTTTGCAGATCGATCACTAGAAATCCAGTCTTTAACCTCAGATCTGTCTCCCTCAATTCTGGCCATTGGATCTAAAGTGTTCTTGGCCATCCTTTCTGCCTCATTCCTCTCAGGAAAAAGGAGACTTTGTTCCTGTCTAAGGCAGCCCTTATCTCTGTGCCCTTGAAACCTTCCCTGCTCACCTGCTCAAGGCATGAAGTCATAGTTTAGAGACTCTCGGGTATGTATCCTTAGCCCTCTGTCTCTGTTACCACTTTACTTGGACCATTTAAACCTTCTCAGACTTCCACCAGCTGCAGCTCTCCCTGCAGCCACTGCTGTCCAGTTTCCTTCTCCAGCTGAGATGTTGGAAATAAATGGGTCCCTGTATCCATGGTTCACCTCCCAGTCACTTCTTGCCCAGGGAAGTTAGGCTCCACCCAGCCAAACCACTAAAAGAATTCTTAGCTTGTTGCTAATCCAGTGGCTAGTTTGCATCCTTATCATAGCACCATTTAACACAGTTGACCTGCTTCTTGAATGTTCTCTAATCTCAGTTTCTGTTTCTAGAATTCTCTTTTCCCCTTTTTCTTCCTTTTGCATCTTCTCTTTCTCCAGTCTTGGGCATCTTCTCTGTTCTTGTCCTGGGGGAGTTCCTCAGGGATCTCTCCACGCTGCTGCTTTCATCTGATGCTTTGTTCTCCGTCAGCTGTGTCCATTATTCACCCAGGAAGCAGTCATGGCCCTTGAATTCAGAGCATGCACTTAACACATTCCTGTACTCTGGTACAGCTTTCACCGTGGTTCCTGGAATGGTCATGCTCTGCCTCTCACAGAGCCTTAGCTTGTAGTGTTTCCTCTGCCTGGAACATTCTGCCTTGCTAATTCTTGTTCTTCCTTACAGTCACATTTAGTCCTCCTTTTTGAGGATGCTTTTTCTGATTTTCCCGTTCGCCAGGTCCAAGTTCGGTGCCCTTCTGGGTCCTCCCATGGCCCTTGTACTTCCCCCTTTCATAGTACTTTGAGTGATTATACTGTAATTCTATCCATTGTTCTCTAGTTACCTGTTTACTTACCTATTGCCAAGTAACCTGTCAAGTCTTAGAAGGGGCAGGACCACTTTTGTTTCAGTCATTCGTGTCTCTTGGTACCAAGTATAGTGCCTGGCATATAGAAAGGATCTAATTAGTTCCTGAATGAAGAGAGGAGCTATGCTGTTTAGAAGGTTCATGAACTGGAAACTGATTGATAGGGAGGCATCGAGTTTATGGTATTGTGTGAACCACGTGTTGATGACTCACCGTCCATTTAGCACATTTGTTTTCTCCATTACCCTTTATATAAATTTTATCTATGTGGCATACCTCCCCAGTGAGATTAGAAGCCGCTTCTGAGAAAGAACCATGTGTAATTCTTGGTGTCTCCCTCAGTGACTTCATTTCAGTGGGCCTAATCCCAGGGTGGGGGGGGGTGTATTGTTTTTTGATGGAACTAAGTCTCATCTATAACCCGTCTTTGTCTTCCTCAGCTTGTCCTGCCTCTGTGCCATGCACAGACCATGCCGCGTTGGAGGGACCATTTCCCTGTGGTTTCCTAGCGTGCTGGCCAAGTAGGAGAGACGTCAGGTGGTATGAGAGTCTTGCTTGTTCAGACTTCATAGGTTTGGTAGATGGGACTGACAGATGCTGACAGGAAATAGAGGCACTTCTTAAAAGCCAGACAGCTGTCAACTTGCAGGAAGCAAAGCTCTTGTGAACATATGATTTTGTGGTTGGTTTGGTGGTCCCCTCTAGAAGTGAAGAACCAGACGAGAATGGGTGGAGCATGCTTAGGCTCTAAAGTTAGATCCTTTTTTCCTAATTTGCCTTTAGAGTTTCATTTGTTTGGAATTTCCTGAGATTTTGATCTTGCCAGAAAGTTGACAGCAAAAAAAGAAAAGAAGAAAATCTGGGCAGGTGAGGCATTTGCGTCTGAACGGTTGAAACGAAACCATTGCTTTTGTCTTTAACTTTTTTCCTAACATATTACCCTTGGTCCAGCCCTGAAGATGATTCTATTACTTTGTGCATTGCAGCTTTTCCTTCATCTTCTGTATCTTACGAAATGGATGGTATTTGAATGGAGAAGAGGAGGAGAGGAATAAAAATAAATGTAAAATCCTTGTTCTTGCCTAGGCAAGCTTGGTTGGCTTTATATCTTGGAGCAGAATGACATGTCTAGTCTGGTGAAGAAGGGATACTTAGGGTTGGTTTGGCTTCTTATTGTACTGGAATTTTTTTTTTTTTAGTTTGTCTTTTAAACTGGTTGGTCTTTTATATGAATGTAATCGAATTTAGCATAAAAGCACAGAGTTTCACAATTTGCAGAGCACTCTTCTGCAGACAAGTCATTGTGGTAAATGACTTGGGGCAAGGATTGTTTTTCCAAAGACCTGAAACCCAGTGCAATTCAGTGTCACAGAGCGGACCTGGGACCAGAAGAGTCCTTTTCTTCCCAGTCCAGCCAGCGTACTTTCCTCCAGATGCGCTGCTTCCCTGAACTCCACCACTGCCTTTTGTCAGGGTAACTGAGTTTAAACGGAATAGACGGTTCACCTTAGTTAGAGCCGTGGTTCTGAATCCTCAGTGTTGTTTACTGAGATTTTTTTAAACATATAAATGCCTTTTAACAAGATTGAAGGCCAGAGGTAGAGCAGTTGAGAACAAAGTAGAAATAAGGCTTTAAAGACGAGGTTGTCGGTGGGGGTCTTAGAAGACATATGGGAGATTGTGTGGGAAGCCATGAGCATCTGTATTCTAGCATGCAGGCTTCAGATGTACTTATGTGGTCCCCATGTTGTGGTCTGTGCGTTACAGAGTCCCCATCACAACCATACTCTTTGTCTTGTTTATCTCCGCCTTGCTTCCCCTCCTTACCACCCTCTTCCCCCCATGGTTACCACAGCCACCACTAGCAATTTCCCACATGTTGGATCTTGGGGCTACTTCCCTATAAGGATATGGGGCATGTGGTGTTGGCTATAGACATGGTAACCAAATTCTGTGGGTTCTCTCCTTGTGCACCTCGTGACATTTAACAGGCTGCAAACTAGCAATAAACTGCTGCTTCTGCTGTCCAATCTGTCTGTAGTCACTCTGCCTCCAGTGGTGTGTCTGTAATCTCCCAAGGCCAGCTCAAGAGGAGGGATGACAGAAGCCTATAGTCGAGAGACATGTTAATAACGGCTGGAAAACTAGCTACAAGAGCCTGTAAAATAGACAGGGCCATCTTGTGGCAAAATTTGTGTTCGTGAATTTTGGTTTTGGCTTGTTTTTTAAATATTCCCATATCGTCTTTTTTAAATCCATAGGCTTTGGATGAAAGCCATGGCTAGTTTTGTGTGTCATGGAGTACCTGGCTCTTGAGGCGCAAAGATTATTACTCTCCTTAGTGTCCCCTTAAATTGTATCTGGGTCAGTTCACAGGAACAGTGACAAGATGGACTTTTCTGACTGGCACGGAGCCCAAATGGTAGCAAAGCATGAAAGTACAGACAGTCCCTAGCACACAAATGTGTCTTCTTCAGAAGTTTGAAAGTTGGCTGTCTGGGAGCCTGACTGTATTTTTCTATTGAATCAGTGTTGTGAATGGTGGGTAAGCTCCAAGCCCACCCATGGAACATATTTAATACGCAGTCCACCTGAGGTCATCTGAAATTTCCCCTGAGAATTACTATAATGATAGTGATTGCTACATGTAATACTTAATGTTACATGTAATAGTGATTTTATGAATGAGAACCATCCTGGATTCTACCGGGGGTGGGGGGAATATGTTTGTGTGGGTGTGTGGAGGGGGATTGGGCGTGTATTACCATGCAGCCCTAGCACTGGACGTGGCCTTTCTCTTCACCTCCAAGTCAGTCTGGCCTGCTGTGGATTGTGGAGGACAGCATGGATTCCAGGGTGCTGGGGGTAGATGAGAGCCATGAGGAATAGGATTCGGCTGGAGTTTCCGGGGCCGGAGTGCAGCTGGAGTGACAGCTCCCGGGAACACTTCCTGGGCCCGGCCATCTCTTCATTACCCGCTTTGGTTTTCTTCTGGGGGCATTGGCCTGTTTTTCGCTTGGTTACCATTTTTTTGCTTTGGACCAGGGCTTTTGCCTCTTGTCTGCAACTGAGTATCCTATTAGAGTCTCCTGTTTTTTAACTACATATGTAGTCTTTTAGAGGTTTTCTGAATTAAATGTGGCAGAATTTTCACGTGTTAATTTTGCTGTAAGAAATTATAGAATCCCAGATGACTAATCTTTATAAACTTCATGGATTTCAATCTCATTCTCCTCTATTGCATATCACATGGTAAAAAGTAGCAGCTTTTGCAATTAATATTGCCTGCCTTGCTTGTATTTCTTGCTTAAGATTAGTTTTCAGTTAAGACCTTCTCATGACAGTACCTGAAATGTAGTGGGCTTCCCACTTAAACCCTCTAAAACTGCCCGCTGCGCTATTTCAGGGTCCAAGATGTCTTCTGCCAGGAGACTGGATACGCCTTTGGGTCGGTCCTCGCAGTGGTTTCTTATGGCTCGATTCATGCTTCACATGGTACAAAGGACTGGCAGCATTAAGGCAGTCAGAGCACACAGGACCTAGGAGAGCACCTAAATGGTGCCACAGGGCCTCGCCCTGGCAGCGTTGTGAAAAAATGATTTGTCTCTGGGCTCTCATCTCCGGAAACACCACATCCCCCTCAGTAGGCACCCAACCTGTATCCCATTTTTGTCCTTAGCCAAACATTTCTGAGATGCTAGGGCACTGGGCTGTTCGCTGATGAACACTGCTGGCCTGGGGTGTTTTCATTTAGCAGCTGCTGCTTTTATTCCGGCTGATGGAGAGCTGCAAAGCTGGGGGCTCCCTGCTTGTTCACATACTGCCGTTTGTCCCTGATTTGACAGCTGCTCTTTCACTTCTCAGCAAAAAGGGACACCCATGCACACCCATGCCTAGCCAGAAAGAAAGGCTTGATGTACCACTTTTGAAAGGTTCAGTCTGACATCATTGTAACCAAGAAAGATGGGTCAGGTGGGACTGGAGGTGGAACATGGCTGTTCCCCAGAACTACAGCTTGGCCACAGTGCGTTCTGGCTCAGTGTGGTGGCAGCTCCTGGCATTTTTTTTCCCTTAATAATTATGAGCACAGAAGCTGGAGGGGTTGTCACCCTATAGAAGCTGTCGTATGAACAGCAGCACTTGATGCTTTTAGCACATTTTACTCAAATGAGACTTTAGATTTTTCTTTCTAATTTATTGGCAGTCCTTCTGAAAAATAATTATTTTTGCCAGAAATCACTCAAGCATTTAAGTCATTTTTTTACCTCTGCAAATATGCTACATTTTAAAAAAGTATCAAAAATTCGTTTCCCATAAAATTTTATATATTTTCTAATGCATTCTTTTTCTATAAAATAGGTTTCTTGCAGACTTTCTCATACTTTTGTTTAGAGGATGTATTTTGTAATATAGAGCACTGCTTTATCTTGTCTTGTAAGCTTGATTTTCTTTTTAACCACTAAGCATTTTTTTCTGTATTTAGAAATCCATTGAGCAATTATGAAATCAGTGGACACTTATGTTTGCAAATTAATGTATGTATCTGTTCTGAGTTGCACTAACTCAAAACCTAAAGTAATGTTCCGCTCTTTAATTTACCCTACATCCGGTTAATTGGTTGCCCAGTCCTCCAGCTTTATTCTTGAAACGTGCATCGGAACCTCTTTCCATCTCCTTACCTCTTCCCTTGCCTTGGCTCAGGCCTCCCTCAGCTCTGCCCTTTTACAGCCACCTTCAGCCCAGCCTCCTCATTTCCATCCTGTCCTTGGTGGGGGAGAAATGAAGTCACTGTCCTACTTGAAAATTTCAGTGCCTCTGCCTTGCTGAGAGTATAGCGTCCAGATTCCTTGGCCTCGCTAGCACAGGTCTTAAAACAGGTCTGGATAAAGGTGTTCCCCCAGTCCTTCAGGCCCAACTCTCCTGGCTGGCCTCCCCCCAAACCCCATACCTTCACCACATACTCCAGTCTCAGCCCTCATTGGTGCTGTGTCTTCACCCCCTGAGCCAGCACCAGTCACCCTCCTTCCAGCTCACAGTCCCTGCCTCAGCAGAGCACATGCCTCTCACATTAAGCTAACTTTTCTGTTAAATTCCTTTTGATTTTTTTTTGTATGTCCACCTGAGGAATCCATCTGCCTAGGGGAAAATTAAGATTTGGCTATAGAAAGCCACTAGAAGGAACATACTCAGTTTCTGACATGCTAAGTAGCATTTTTTGCAGCATGCTATTTATTCCTTTAATACCATTTTATATGAATTAATATTTTAATTCTATTGCTTATATATTCCTTTCTCCTAAGCTAGAATGTGAACCCTCTGATACCATAGAGCCTGGTCTCGCATCGCCTCATAGAATCATGTCATCCACACATGGGTTCACCTTCCTTAGTTAAACTCTGTCTACTGCCCTAACCCCCAAAGGAAGAAAGAGAAATTCCTTGAACTAGCACCTTGTCCTGTCAACCACACCTTGATATCCTGTGTAGGGAAAGGGAGGCTACAGTTGAAAGAAACAAAAGAGGTTAAGACCTGGGCTTTAAAACATCTAAGGGTTCAATCCTGGTAATTGAAGGTATTCTTTACAAGGTTAATTTTAATTATATGCAATCTTGCCTCCCAGCTAACTACAGAATTGCTACATAAGATGGGGCACCACTATAAATCCTTCAGAAATGTTTGTGGAATTAAATAAACCATATGAAGGACTTGGCACTTGAGACTAATGTACCTACCAATTATTCTTGAACAGCAGAGTCCAAATTTTCCCTGTAATCCATTATGATGGTCATCTATAAAGTCATATAAATTATGTCAGCACTTAATTCATTAAAACTTTATTGGGTGGCTGCAGTTGCTGGGAAGTGTGCTGGGCACTGACAAATTCAGGGGTGATCAGGAATACATAGCCGTGGTCTCTTATAGTCGCAGGAGGGACACAACATGAAACCATCCCATGAACGATGCGTTTTAATTGTGGAGGCAGTGCTGTGAAGAAAAACAAAAGGTGCAGTGAGAGTGTTGCAGAACGGGCTTTGAGCTGGTTGGAGGTGGTACCACCCCTGGATGCTTGAGCCAGGCCTAAAGGTTGGGGCGGGCCAGTGTGTAGTTAGAAGTTGGCTTAGTGATTTTCAAGAACATGGGGAGGTGTGCGTGGGGAACACTGGTTTCCAAAGTACGTTGCCTCCTGAGATGATGACTGCCAGGAGTTAATTATTCACCAGTAGCAAGTAGTGCTTCCCCTGGGTTTATCCAGTATTGAAAACTTAAGACTTGATCATATACTAGAATTCCATGATTTGTTGAACTGTCCTATAGTCACTTTACTCATATTCTTTGAGAGTTTATAAAATAAGTTTAAATGTCCAAAGTCTTGACTATATCCTTTCTCCCCTTAAGAATTCTTATTTTTCTAACCTTGTTATAATGTATTTAATTACAAAGTGATGTGTTGACTGTGGAAAACAAAATTTTCCTTTTTCTTATCACTACACAATATAAACATTTGTCTATATTCCGCCAGTTAATTGTTTTGTTTTGTTTTTGTTTTGTTTTTTTTCTGCCAGTTAATTTTTAACTGAAGCTTTCAGAGATAATTGTAGATTCATATGCAGTTGTGAAAAATAATACAGAGAGATCCCATGTACAGTCATTCTCCCCACCCCCGCATGGTAACATGCAGAACTGGAGTACTATATCACAATGAGGATATCAACATGAAACCGTTTGCCCATGTTATTCCGATTTCCTCAGCTTACCTGGTGCGCATTTGTGTGTGCATCAGTTGTTTTCCATAGACTTGAATTCATAATACTGTTTTTGATGTGATTTAGTTCTAGTTTCTTTTCCTCAAAAAAAAATCTCCCTCCCCTAATCATACATCCCTCTCATGCCCTTATGTGTTTTCTCTAAGCCTGTTTAAGGAAGCAGCTACTTGTAGGAGAAATAAATAGATTGAGAACAGAATTGTGAATCTGAACTTACTTTACCACACTCATGATTGTTACAGAGTGTTTAGCCAGTTTATAGTTTCTGAGCTGGCGGCCTGAAGATCCATTTAGTGCCATTCAAAATGGACTGAAGTGTCAGCAACGTCTGAAAAGGCTGACAGTGATATAAATGTCAAGCTGCCTGTAGTTGAAGCAGAGTAATTAGAAGAATAAGCAGACAGAGAAGTACCAGTAACAAAAGAGGCTTTGAGATCTTTACTCTTAATCTTGCGTGAATATTCTTCTCAGATGGTAATAGATTGTCTGACTATTCACTGACCCCCTTCTATGGGGCAAATAATCAGAAAGATCACCACCCTGAATGATACATATGTGGTCAGTTGATTTTCAGTGGTCATATGACTTTCACATGTGGACTGGTTTTCAGTGTTGCTTGAATTCTCTAAATGAGAATATATTACCTTTATTATGAGAAAATACCCCCAACTTTCCATTTTGGGGTACAAACAGGAAAGAAACACCAGACATGTGAAAAGTAAAAATGAAGTTATTTAGAGTCACTGTTCAGAAGGCATGAAGAGAGCAGGAATTAAGTGAAAGCCAAGATGATTGATGCTGGTCGTCGGTCAAGTTGCACGGGCTAGCTAAAAGCACATCGACCAGATTGTCAGCTGGAAAACACGCAGGAGATAACTGCCAAGGGGCTCTATCCAAGCAAATGGAAAGGACCAGAGAAGAAAAACTAGTTAGGTGTGATTGTCAGATTAGAATCTGGGTTGTGAGGAAAGGGAGCTTTTTCTGTCCAAAGTAGGCTCTCAGTGGAGGTTGGTCTCTCCTTCAATGAAAAAATGTGTTGAGTTCTAGCTTGCTTTACACAATGGCTCTTAATAACTAAAACTTAACATAAGAATCTAAGGAAGCTACTTAAACAGGAGACTGTGTCGAACAAACCTGTTAAAATGCTGAGGTTCTTTTTAACTTAACCCAGCTTTTATTGCACATTGTTTTAGAGGTTGTAGATAAAGTAACGAGATAAGAAAATTAAATTATTGCTAAACTAGTGGGAGTGACAGATTTATTCTATTTGCCAACGTGATTGATACACGTAGAAAATCCAGTTAAAAAACAACATCAGGAAATAAAGGTAGGTTAGATGGCTGAATAACAAGATGATGTCATAGGATAATGTGTGTAACGTGGGCCTGCGTATGTGAAAACTAGCAGTAAGAATTCATTATTTATATATGCATGTGTTTGGAGAAAAGTTTGAGAGTAGACACTGCCAAACTGTTAATATTGGTTAAGTCTTCTCATATTTTTGTATTATATACACTGGACATGTTACTTTTATAATTTTTGAGGAAAAATTTTATAAATGATAAAGCATTTTGGTATTGAGGAATGTTTGGATTTGCTAATGGTTACTTACTTCTTTACTAACATCATTATTCCATACCCTTGGTGCCCTCAGTTTTGGGCTATTACTATGATTCCCTACAGTCATGCATGACATAGCGACATTTCGGCCAGCGACGGACTGCATATCCGACGGTGTTCGCCATAGTCCAGGCGTGCAGGAGGCTATTCCATCTAGGCTTGTGTAAGCGCCCTTTATGATGTTTGTACAACCAACGACTCGTTTCTCAGAATGTATCCTGTTGTTAAGTGGTGCAGGACTTGTAATCATTTATTCTCCTTCTCTTCCCTCTCCCCCAGCATCTGATTTGAAATATTCACAGTTTGATATCTGAGGAGTCTCAGTTTATATCTGTCAAACCGATCGGCCAGATTATTCTACTTTCCAAAAACCCTTCCTGTTCCGCCTCCCACACTCCCTTTTGATAGCTGTACTCTGCATTACATAGTATGGTTTCCCCTACAGCCGTCCTTTGTCTTAGCCTCGCTATTAAATAGCAACACTCACTCTGAGTTCTTTCCTGCGTCTCTCTAGGCGTTGCATTTGCCTGACACTCATTCTCTACTATATTCCTCAGGCAGGGCTTATGGAAACTATTCTATAAACGAACAGTGCACGCTCATAACAGTTTGTCTGCAGCCTATACATTAGAAGGCCATTTTGTCTATACAGAAAAATCTTTGGGTCGTATTTTCTTTCCTTAAATAGTTTAAATATATTATTCCATTGTCTTCTGGTATAAAGCATTGCTCTTGAGGTTTGACAATCGAATTATCTTTCCCTTATAAGTGCGTGGTCTTTTTGCTTAGATCCCCAATAGATATTTTTTTAAAACCTTTTATTTCAAAGTCTAATCATTTATTGTATTTCTTCTATTACCTTGCTTTGCTGTCTGTCCTTCTTCAGGGACTCACTCAGCTTGTTATGTGTATGATGGCTCTTCTGTGCCTATCATGAGTTTCCTTTACTTTTCTCAAAGAATTTAAAACCTTCATTTAATTGAAAAATAAATGAAAAATTACTAATTGTAATGTCAAACAATTTTAAAATATAATTCCAACTTAAATAAAAATTATAGTAATAGTGCAAGAAACCTATTTCTTCTATTTAATTATTTCTTTTTGAATTTTTTTAAACTCCCCCTATTGTGTTTCTTTTAAAGTATTAAATGCGTTTATTTGCTCTCATGTTTCTCCTTGTTTTTTTCTTCGTTTCTGAAAAGATTTGTTTCCTTTCTTTTCTGATTTCTTTCTCTTTTTAAATCTTTCTTTTTCCCAGTTCCCTTGTTTTCTTGATTTCTCATTCTCATTTATGCTCTTCTTCCATAGCACCTACCATTTTCTTAATGTCTTTTAGCTTGTTGGGTTAGTGTTCATCTATTATTATCTTTCTAGCTTGCTTTTATTTTCTGTAGGGATATTGTTTTGTCCTTACCCTCATTAATATGACAGCACCATATGGACTCAACTGCCCCTTGTTTACTAATTTTTCAGTGAACAGTTTTTCCTTGTAGTTTTAGGAAGGAAGGGGCGGATCACATAGATACTCTAGCTTAGGGCGTTCAGGCGCACTCTTCTAGTACTTTCTAAGATCTGCCTCCCCTGTTCCTACCTTTTATCTAAACCTCCACTTCCCCCAGAGTTTTGTCCTAGAACCGTGTTGCAGTTGCTTAACTTTGAGTGTCCATTGGGCCTAGACTTCCCCAGCACCTTGGGTGGCAAGGAGGGGGATGGGGGAGGGGAGGGGCCAGGCATGACACTGCGTGGGAGTGGGAGCCTGTCGAATCTGCTCCCAGTTTTGCTGCTAACACACATTGGCCTGTCACACTTTCCAGGGCCATCAGAGCCACCAGAGTCACCTGTTTTCTTGATTCTGCTTCCTCCCACGCAAATGCTGATACCACATAAATCTTAAGGGGCTCGACCTTACTTATTGGTACTATCAGAATCAAAGGTGCCTTTTCCCTGGCTTTGTCGTAGTGGTTGTCTGAGGGGTTGTCTGTTCATTTTGCTCTCCTCGTTGCTCTGTTTATTTTTATGAAAGAATCCAGGGAGAGTGAAAAACTAGGACACTGCTGCCACCATCTTCCCAGAATCATAAAGCCAGAGTAACCTCTCAAAAACATATATCTAGTTTTATCATTCCCCCTACTGTAAAAAAATTAAGTGTTAATAATCCTTTATGAAAACGTTCAAACTGTAGAAGTAGGGAGATTCATATAATGAACCCCTATGTAGCCATCACTCAGTTTCAATAATTTATAAACTCATGACCCATTTGCTTTAATCTGTACCCGCCCCCCCCCATTAACCCCTCCTAGTTCTGATTTGTTTTGAAGTAAATGTAAGCATCATAACAAATTATTATTATTATTTTTAAAGATTTTATTGGGGAATTGGGGGAGGGAAACAGCATTGGGGAATCGGGAAAGGGGAACAGACAAGTTTTTCCGTCTAGTTGTGGAGGACGCCGCTTCACTGGCCCATGTTGGTATTATCATTGCGCTCTTCCTGGGTGAGGCAGTCACTTGCTGGCCATTAGACAGCTGCTCACAGTGGCTCACAGTAGCGCACGGCAGCCCACTGCAGCGTACGCCATCGCTGGCAACTCAAGGCAGCCCAGCTCCAAGTCAAGCTGTTGGTCACCATCTTAGCTGTAGAGGGTGCAGCGTCACTGGCCCTTATGTGGGATCCAAACCGGCAGCCCTGCTGCTCAGAGCTCGCGCTCCCAATCCAACTCTTAACCAACGCACCACTCGGCTGGCCCAACAAATGCTTTTTTAAAAAAGAAAAAAAAAATAGAACAGCCAGGGATTTAAGGAGCTAGAACCACCTCTCCTTTGGACACTTGCAGGAAGGTGAAATATCAAGGAGAAGACCTGATACCGTCCAGCGTCTGGACTGAGGTGCTCACCAGCCTAGTACATTCAGAGTGTAGCCTGTCGGGAGCTGATCATTGTGGCAACCCTGCTGGGCACAGGGAGCCTGTCAGACAGCACTTGCCGTTCCTGCCTGAATGTTGTTTGCAGTGGAGAGCGCTGGTGTGTCTTGTTTTCAGCGTGCTTATACTGCACTCAGTCTCTCCTCAGCCTGGCTGGGGCTCCCTGTGAAAACCTTCCAGATATGCCAGCCGTTGACCTCTCTCCCAAGTTTGTAGGGAGCCTAGATTCCATCTCAGATGGAATGCAGCCTTGTGCAGGAATGCACTGCGTCAGAAAATGGCACTGCCCAGGAGAAGTAGAGAGAAGAGGCAGAGTCTTCCAAGAAATGCTTATATCACACCCAGCCCTTCCCTGGGTATCACAGCAGGAAGTTACTCACTTCTGGAAACTCATCCATGAGCTTTCTATTGAAGAGGTCAAAGAGAGAGCAGAGCTCTCAGAGTTAGTTGGGTCATTGGTACTTTCTTATGCAGTCAGCCATTATTTTGTCTTCCACTGTTATCCTCATGCTGTATCAGTTTTCATAATTCTAAACTCAACAGCTCTCACTTTAGTTCTTTCTGACCTTTTAACACACTCATCCACTAAGTCCTTATTGAGGGCCCCCTGTCTGCAGGATTTGGGCTGCGCTGGTGAACAAGCCAGACCTGAGTGTCTGCTCCTTTGAGCTGGGGAGGCTCATCTATCAGCTCTTCTGGAAAGCCTGTCCAGCCCTGTTAAGCGGAAGCAAGAAGTTTAGAAAGTGTTATGTGTGCCCTGTGTGCTCCTAGGAGTCTAGGCACACAGACAGAGATTGCAGGCCACTGTGGTGTGGTGTGGACCCAATCTCTCCTTTCTGATCTCTGGGGTGGTGGCAAGGGCTTGGATGGAGAGTGACACCAGCAGCAGGCTTCTGAGTGGCTGCAGTGGAGAACCCCCATCCCTGCTCCACCCCAGCCCTCACCGCTGAGCTGTCCTTTCACGCAACGGTGCTGGAACAGACTGGCCAAAACAGCTTGGACTTCGCTGTATGATATATTTTCTCCCATTGATGCCAACCAAAGTTGGCAAGGAGAGGCAACTGGTCAGCAGTGCCAGGACAGTCTGTCTTTCCTCTGCACAGATGTGGTGCTCTGCAGTTACTCCTGAGTTTACTGTTCTCATTTTTACCAGCTAACCTTGATCAAGCCTTTCTCTTCCTTCTGTAGAATAGCTTTCCTCTCTGATCAGTACTTTCTACTCAGCAGTGTGTGTTGTGGCCAGAGGTGGTCTTCCCCTAGTAAGTGAGAACTCACTGAGGACAGGGACCAGGAGGACCTGCCCCAGCAGCACTTGGCACAACTTGAAATGCAAGGACAAAAATTGGCAGCAAGTACAATGATATATTGTGAACTTGATTCTGAAGGTGATCCTCAGAACTTGACTTTGGCATCTTATGTAAGAGTTTGCTTTAAAAGAATACGCTTGGGTGGTAAAACCAGTTACCTTTAAAAGAATTTTACAGCTCTGGCTTTTTAGCTGTCCTGCCTTCTAATGAACATATTTCAGTGAAATTTTATACTGTTTACTGGGAGTAATCTTATGAAGATTGCTTTACCACACCGTAGGAAAACAAACATTCTGATAGTGGTTTTGTTTTTCTTTCGAGTTTATGTAGTGCCATCACATGAAAATGTCATTAGATTTAGCATTTCTAAAATTCTTTTTCCTGATTATTGCAAAATGTTTGCTTCATTTGGTTCTAGGGATTTATTTCCTCTAGCCCATTCTGTGAGCCTGGGAGGAAGAGTGTCTAGCTAATTGTAATATCTTTAGAGGATCTTACCTCTGCATAAACTTCAGTTATTATGTAATGATAGTGACCCCTGGTCTGTATCTAGCAGTATATCTATGGGTTTTGTTTCCTATATAGTTTTCATTGTGGCGTTGAGATATTGAGCAAAAACCTCTTGAGGAAGGATTTGGCATCTGTCAGCCTTCAAAAGCTTCTAAAAATTGATCATATGTTATTAGCAAAGGTTTACTGCCTCCTTCCACTGTATAGAAAATGGGTTTTTATGCATTCAGTTCGAAGAAGGCAGATGACCAAAAGATCATGCATGCAGCTGTTGCCCAAGGCTTATGACTGGGCGGGAGGAAGGGATAGAGCCTTTAAAAAAGGTCCCATCTCACTACGTATGTCAAGGCGGTGGGGAAGATGGACTCATTTAATTTGTTGAGATTCTGCTATTTTATGCTGGGTATTATTTGAAGTAACTATTCTTAAAGTTGCTTTTTAATTAAATATACTTAATAAAATAAAATTTGCTTCAATTGACATTAGCATGTTAGGAAGTCAGGTGACTGACATGGAGAAAACTGTGCTTTTAGTTTTTTTAACCTGCTTATGAACATGGTGAACAGAAATAATTTAATGTTTGAAATTTTTTCTTGTATTTCACTACAAGTTTATACACATAAAAATACATGCCAGATAAATGTGGGGCGGGGGGAATTTGTACCAGTCATCCTGCCCTTTCTTTCCTTACAGAAGACCAAAGTAACAGTATTCACTTTAACTATAGAAATACTGTTGTAGGTTTTTTTAATTCCCTACATTTTAATCTCTTGTGTTTCTCTTGATCTTTAATGTGCTAAATAGTTGCCTGCGTCATCTTATGAAAAAACAAACAACTCTACGTAATTGTAATGGTTCAACTATCTCTGAAAATAGTGATTTGTTCATTTTGAAATTCGAGTTATCAGCTGCAGCTGCATTTTGTTACTATTTGAATTTAGGGAGAAGGGAGGAGGTTCTCTGTGTAATACACAATCTGAGCTGCTGTCATAGAGGGGAGCTGTTAACCAGAAGAAACACCTATTCTTAGCATACCTGAGACATAAAAGCAATATAATGGGCATAGTTGAAAAATATAGGGAAAAAAACTCCCGATGGATTAAGATTAAATGTTTAAATAAACAAAGTGAGAAAGAATACTGAGAAAAACAAAAATAGACTTCCTACTGTTAGAAGGAATAAAGGAAATTGCAGAGGAAATGTCAATA
Organism: Hipposideros armiger; assembly: GCF_001890085.2. NCBI lineage: Eukaryota > Metazoa > Chordata > Mammalia > Chiroptera > Hipposideridae > Hipposideros > Hipposideros armiger. The sequence goes on from NW_017731404.1 coordinate 1,828,312, forward strand.
GTTTGAATACATAAATATTTAAAATGACTTTTAAACTTTTTATTACACAGGTAATGTATATTCACTGTAGAAAAAAGTTGGAAAACAAAGAAAACAAAAATCACTTATAATCCTGCCAGCTAGCAGTAGCAGCTCTATTGTTAATGATATTGACAATTTTATGATCATCCTCTCTCACTTAAATTTAATTTCCTATACATAGAAAGTTTTTTATGTACAAACAAATTGGAAAAGTGGTTTCCAGCACAGACAAAGAACTGATGGCTTTAGAATATGTAAAGAGCTTATGTGAGGAAGAAAAACACTAATATTCTTAAAGATTGGCAGGCACAGAACAGAAAGAGACAAATCACGTTATGTGCACATTGTCTGGCAGGCATTGAGTACCTGCTAGTCAGTTTAGACATCCTTACTAAAGTTGTGCTAACTATGCACAGAAACAGCTGTTAGAGGGACAGACATGTCATATTATCATCTGCATGTTTTATTCCAACATTTTGAGGCATAATCAAAGTACAAATTAAAACGTGCAGAAAATATTTTTCTTCTTTAGTTGAACTTTCAAAAATAATGTAGGAGAATGTATTTTTGAACCTGAGATGGGCAAATGTTTCTTAAACCAGATACCCCAAAAAAAGCTTAATAAATTGAACTACATTGAAATTAAAAACGTCTCTTCATTAAAAGACACCATTAATATTAGGTTGTTTGCAGAAGTAGCCCCAAGCTCCTCCCACCTCTGTCTGTGTGCCTCTCTGAATGTGACTCATCAAGAGGGAAAGAATCGCTTTTGAATTCCTCCTTGGCTGCGTGACTTGCTTTGGGCAATAGAATACTGGTGATCATGACACAAGCAAAGGCATACAAAAGCATTTGCATATTGGGCCTTGCCCTCTCTTGCTGCTTTTGAGAATTCTACAGTCTCTACTATGTGAACACGCCCAGGCTAGCCTATTGGATCATGAGCACCATGTGGCCCGATGACTGCCATCACCCTTGTTAACAGCCAGCCAAGTATCAGGTGAGTGAGTGAAGCAATGGGACTACCAGCCAACCACAGATGCATATTTGAGCCCAGCTAACATCACGTGAAACAGAGACAAGCCTTCCCAGCTAAGCTTAGCCCAGTTAGCGAACCTCTAGAATCATCAACATGGTAGCTGTTATAAGCCACTATGTCTTTCGGTGGTTTGCTACACAATAAAAGCCAACTGATAAACAGAGAAAGATATTTGCAGTGCATATGACCATCAAAGACTTGTGCCCAGAATAAATAAGGAATACTGCATACCATTAAGAAAAAGACAGACAACCTAATAGAAAAAAGTGGACAAAGGCTATGTATATGATGATTCCAACTATATGACATTTCTGGAAAAGGCAAAACTACTGACTAACAAGATCAGTGGTTGCCGGGGGTTTTTTTTGGGGGGGGGGCGGGGAGGTTGGGAGGAGAGATAAATGAGCACAGAAGGATTTAGGACAGTGGAAGTATCCTGTAGATACTTGTCATTATGCATTTGTCAAAACCCATAGAATTTACAACACGAAGAGTGAACCTTCCTCCAAAACACTTAAAGGCTTTCATGGCCTGTAGCAATGGCACCTTAGAGTGTTGCCACTTGTCCAGATGTCTTGTGAGCAAGTGTGACATATGCCACGAGTTAACGATTGTTGAGTGCTGATGTTTTGAATAAATTACTTTAAAGTAACTAAATTAGAGTGGCAGTAAAGCCATTCCCTTGGTGTTACTTGTGCTTGCTGCATTCAGATATGCTTTCTTGAGTAGGAATTTCAAGTAACATTGAGGACTACAAGACTTCTTAGCGGAGAACACAGAAAACCGTGCGCTTTTGTCCCTTGTAACCTTCTGGTAAGACTGGCATGCCTTGGCGTGGTAAATAGTAAGCATTCCCTAAACTGATGATTGTGGCTTTTGTCAATAAGTCCTCTCTCAGCAAACTGGCCCAAAGAGATTTTTTTTTTCCTGAAGCCCTAAAGTTTTTAAGACCTTTGCTGTTTATATAGCAACATTCTAAATTAGCTTTCTGCCATTTGAGTGGCATGTCATTCACAGATTAGGATCTAAAAAAAAAAAGAGAGAAACCTTTGTATAGACTAGGTGATCCTTAATTTGCCTATGATGGATGGTGCATGTAGTTTTCTTTATGAGTACAGCCTGGTCCCGTTGGTCTTAGGCACATTTCAGTGCTGGAACCCTTCGTGCTGTCCACAGGGAGGAGCAAAAACAAAGACGCAGGCACGGACACAGATGGGGGCTTTTGAACTACACATTCCGCCTTTCCAAGAGCGATTGGATCCCTGGTGGTGGGCAGGGGCGTAAGTAAAGTGTCAACTTGTCCGGGGGCTTAATTTGTCTGTTCAACTGTGAACCCTCTATAACCTTGATGAACAGTCGTGGATGTGTTTGTAAGAGCTACATGGGACAGCACCAAGCTGAGAGCCTGGCATCCGTTTATCTGACTGTCTCCCCGCTGGAAGGTCAGCTTCACGACAGCAGGACTTTGGCCTCTCCTGTTCATCTTATCCTCAGGGCCTGCCACCTTGTCAGTGCTCAGTAGATATTTGGATGAATTGAAGGGACTCATACTTTGAATCCAAGCCTTGCTTCCTTAATCCATATCCACAGAGTTCTTTGGAAAGCCATGTGGAAGAGCTCAGCCACCTGCTTCTTCTCTTTCCCAAATTGTCTCTTTTTTTTTTTTTTTTTTTTTGACCTCATTGAAGAAGTGTCACTTCATAATGCTTTTCGGCATTGTTCATGTCCTCCTCCTTCATCCCTAATCCCTCAAATGGTGTAGAGAAAAGTACAGTACATCTAGAAAGTATTTAGAAAGCTTGTTTGGTTGATAAAGAAAGCCTTTTCTTTGGTTATAGTAATAGAACCTTGTTCTGCTTTTGGCATATTAAAGAAATTCTTAACCAAAACTGGTTTCGTTTTGACATTCTGTTTCTCTCCCATTCACACTCTAAATTGTGCACAGAAGTGGACCGGTTTTATAAGCATGGCTCTCAGTCATTTCAGAGGAGGAATATACCTAAGGTCCCTCCCTGTGACCGCTGAGCTTAGGGAAATTACCAATGGAGGGAAGAAGCTTGGCAGGGAAGTGGTTGGCAGCCGGATTCCCTGTAAAGGAAGGTGTGAGCCTTCCACTTTCAGATGTGTGCCAGGGACTTGTGTCCTTAGTCACCTGTGCCACTGTCTTCCTGCAAAGTGCCAGAGCCCCATGGCCTGAAGTACTTACGCTGTCCTTATGGAAAGCAGAAGGTAAACAAAGCAGAAGTGAAAGTCGATTCAATTTTTGAGACGGTTCTCTTACAGGAATAGATAGTTTTGTGGTTCTCAGCATTTAAAAAGATACTGGTTCCAATAGGTTTTATTGACATCAATTACTGTAAGTCTGATTCATTTTCTGCCTATTGATTTCTGCCCAAGGTGAAATTCATGACATTTAACAAAAAAAATTAAAAAAAAAGATACTGTTAAGGACTGTAAAAATAAGGTTTAAAGTCAGTGATACTTGAAAAAGCAATTTTTATACCTCTTCGTTGATGATTCAGTAGAGCCAATAGCTTCTGTAAAGTAGCTGCATAACCATAGAATTGTTAAAAATTTGTAAATGACAATTGGTAAAGCTCTATGAAGCTGCCAAGAGAGACTGTAATTTATTGTGAAGATTCATTATCCCTAGTATCTGCAGCGTTACCCTTGCCGTGATGCGTCTGGGCACTGGCCGGTTTCTGAGGTGTGTGCTGGGCCTGTCTGTCCCCTGCTCCTTCATGTTTCCTTTCTCCATGTTCCTCCCGCTGTAGTAGCTTGCAGTTCACTCGTCCTTTGTGGTCAGTGTAGAGTTTACCCTCTCTGTTGAGGTCGTCTTCTTATTTTTTAATTCATCACTTTCATTTCTGAGATCTTTCATTTGTTCTTATCTGCTTCTTCTGGTTTCATTTCTCCCTGTTGTTACTCATAACACCTTTTTAAAAAATAAATTCCTGGGCCGGCCGAGTGGTGCGATGGTTAAGAACTGGCTTGGGATACCAGGGGGCCCTGGTTCGGATCCCACATATGAGGGCCAGTGACACTGCCCTCCACAGCTAAGACGCTGAACAACAGCTCAACCTGGAGCTGGGCTGCCGTGAGTCACCAGCGACAGCGTGGGCTGCAGTCCCTGTGGCAGTGGGTTGCCATGGGCTACCGTGTGTAGCCAGCAGCCAGCGTGAGCGGCCAGCAGCCGCAGTGAGCGGCCGTCCAGAAGCCGGTGACTGATCTGCCTCGCCCGGGAAGAGCGCAATGATGGTGCCAACTTGGGCCAGTGAAGCAACGTCCTCCACAACTAGACTGAAGAACAAAACAACAGCAACTTGTCTGTCCCCCTTCCCCCAATTCCCCAGCACTGTTCCCATCCCCCCAATTCCCCAATAAAAATCTTTAAAAAAATAAAATAAAAATAAAAAATAAATTCCTTTAGTTATCCCTGATTTTAAATATGCTTAGGTATCTTTTAAGTGCCTGATGGGCTATACAATCAATTTCATGTGGGGTGGATTTATTTTTCTAGCTGATTGGTTGGATATTTTTTTCAGAACGAGTTATCTTACTTTTTTTGGTCTCATGCTTGCAGGTCATTTTGAATGGGAGGCCTTTTGTTTTCTTTTGTTCTTCTGGTTTTGAGCCTAGCTGTGCCTTTGTGCTTTTTTCTATATTTAATGGACCATTGCTTTGTGTTTAGAGCAGAGGGTGTACGTGGACGCGCGAAATTGGCCCTACCATCTCCACCAGATGTTCCCCTTGCCAGCTTCCTGGAGGGTATTTCATCCCTCCCATTCCTGCCCTCATCCTCTCATTTGTGGGGAATTTATAAAGCAATTAGATTATGCCATTTTTCCATGTCATTTTCCAAATGTACATAATTGTTCTGTTAGTGATTTGTAACTCCATTATTTTTTTAACCTTGCCCCAGACCAGTGTACGAGATGACCCAACACTTCCTCAAGCTCTGGCGGGGATGATTGTTGTATATCCTGCTGCCTTTTAAAAGCTGACTAATTTTGCTCCTTCCGCCCTCCTCTCTCTGTCTCTCTTTCAACTACCACACACGATTCTTAGGCGCTTGGTTTACTTTTTAGCATTGTTGCTAATTCAGCACATAATCATTTAAAGATTTCAACCAAAACAAGTTTGGTATTGGTTAGCTAAACTTTAAACTTTTCTTCTTATTATCTAATCATGTATCTTAAAATTTAACAATATTGAGTATATGACTTCTTACATATTGATTATATAAATATTTAAATATAATACAAATATTTTTCTAAGGTTTTCCTAGTAAATGATATTGTTCCATTAACTGCCATAAAGAAAGGATACAGCATTGCTTTCGACTTGAAAGACAATTTAACCTCTGACTTTGATGATTTGTATATTTCTCAGAGTATACTTGGTTATACAGAAATTTCATGCTCTCTTTATAATGAGATTTATGATGAACAAAATTTGTTCAACACACGTTATTTTGAAGAGTTGGTTTCTAAAATTTTAGACCAGCCACAGATGCACACCCATTTCTATATATATCTCCCTATTCAGTGGCAAGTACTGCAGGAGTTCCAGGAAATGTACACCCTGTATGTTCACTTACTGCATTTTGAATGATTGCCTTCACTGTGCTTCTGCGTTTCCCTTCAGTCTAGCTCACTGCGTCCATTTCTGAGAGCCAGTAGCTTCCATAAAGTACTAGGTCACAGCTCCAATAATCAAATTAGGCATCCGTTTGTAAAGTGGGGCTTGGGGACAGCATACAAGCCGTCGAAGGTCATGAGGGACTTTGTAGTTCACCGTAGGCCTTGAAAATAAAAGGTATCACTGGAGTTCTTTCTTCCTTGAGACTTTTAAAACATATCACTGCCAAAACTATTAAAAAATAACCCTTTCTTCTTTGAATCCATGTTGTAGTAACTGTTTTGGTGCTGTCTTAGCAGGAGGCTGTATGGCCCAATTGCAAAGCAAAATAATATAGTTATTCTTGTTCCAGTAACTCTCATTTTGTAACAAGTAATTGTAACAAGAAAATAGGATTGGATTCGACATTTGCTTAAACATAGTCCCTTTCAGGAACATTTCTATTCCATAAAATGAAGCATATTGGTATAGAATTAAGGACTCCGAGCTATGGGAGCCATTCCTTAATTCAGTCAAAAAAAAACAAGGTTGTGTGCCTACTCTGGGCGTGGGCCTAAGCTAGGAGGGGATAAAGAGATGCGAGTCCAGGCCCTTCTTATCAGACTCCAGCTGTTAAAGGGATGAGGTATGCTGTTTCTACCTGCCACGTGTCAAATAGTTTTAACATGAATTTTGCCACAGAACCAATAAGAAGACATTTATCCAATTGTGAGACTAAAAAGGGTGTTCAAACCAAAATTGCTATGCTTCACTTAATGAAGTGCTTACTATAAACATGAAAATATTTCTGCAAGGCCGGCCTGGCTTTTTATGCCTCTGTGTTTTCAAGAAAAACAGGAATCTCAAATCACAAATTGTCAGCTTTTCAACCTAAGTTTGGCTTTTTGCCTCATTGGATTTGGGAGGTATTTGAATAATGGATAATGAGCTTTACTGAATAAATACAGAAATTGATTCACTCTGGGCATTAATTCATTCTGTTACCAAAGCTTTATAAGTATGTTATCCCTGTGTTTTCATTGGGAAATCATATTATCTTGTTAAATGAGTGCCATCCCATTCCTGAAACACTGAGGTACTTTGAATGATTCTTGAAATATTCAGTGTTTTTGTTTAGGGCATATTTCTGGGAACCTGTTTCATGGCAAGTTTATTATTTCCTGTTTGGTTTGGCTCCTAAATTTACCCACCATTCATCTTCCCATCATTAGCTTTTAGGCCTTTATTTTATTTTCTCTTTGTGGGAAAAAAAATCCCTTTATATACTTAGTAGATTTATTTAATCCTAGGTCAGCATAATAAAAGGTCTTCTAGGGATATTTTATGCTTGGGATGGAAGTCACCTTACACTTGTTCATTAGTGAGTAACCTGCTTTTTCTCTAGCTGTTGGAAAGTTAGCCTACCTTTGATACAATTCTTGAATACAGCGATCTTGTGCTGTAATTCTGTATGAAGTTTTATGGTACAGTAGTCTACTCAGCTTCTAAACCACTGTTGGCAGTTATCTTTAATTTTAAAGATACTTTATCACTCCTCAATTTTAAGACTATGATTCTGCCATATTATTTTGTAAAATGAAATATAAATACTTGTATTCAGCGCACGCATTTATTTCCCATATGCCATTCTAAAGTAGAGAAACATTTAAATGGGTATATTTTATTATTTGTAAATTATACCTCAAAATTGGTTAGAGAAACTTACTGAACTACACACTTAAGATCCGTGCATTTTACTCTATGAGTACACCTTAATTTGAAAATCTATTTTTAAAAAGCTATTGTTTAAATACTTCTTATTTTTCCCTTTATTAAATGACATATCCATGTTTCTCTCTCTCTCTCTCCCTCTTTCTCTCTCTATCTTTCTCTTTATTACCAAAAAAGTGCATATTAATAATCCTTTGTCTGAATGAGGTCAGTTGCACACTGCAGTTGATATGTTGGCCCTTATTTGATTTACTCAGCGTATTCCGTGGTTTATCCATATTCTTTCCTGCACCTTTATCCAGTCACACCATCTGGACTAACCGGATTGTTTCACCCCACAAGGCAGGATTTGTACCTATTGCTAAATGCTTCCAATAATATATAGAAAAACAAATTTAAGATTTAGATTTGTATTCCTTCAGGTTATTTTTCTGTGCTCTGTCCTGTCGCGTTTTCCTGAAAGCTTAATCTCATCCGTAAATGACGCATGTGTGTGTGTTACTGCTGGATTGTTTGTTTAATCTCAGGTAGGTTTCTTATCTATCATCATCCTTTTAAATTATTGGCTTATCTCTAGTATGAGTCAAAATCTCCTCCCTGCTGCTTTGCAGTGTTTTAAATAAGTAGAATAGCAGAATGTGGGCATTCTTTCTTAACCCAAGTTGAATATGCACATGGCTTAAGAAGTTAAAGAGTACCATGGTAGGTGTATAATAAAATCCAATTACAGCTTTCCTACACCGCAGACCATTCCCCCAGGCTTTTCTCCTCACAGTGACGTTTTCAACTCTTTGAGCTACTGATTATAGCTTGTCCATAGCTCCGTATTTCTAAGGAATATGCTTATCTTTTGATTCATTCATTTAGACCTTTACTAACCTCAATTTCGTTTTCTTAAGCAGCCGGTTCCTTTTCCTCCCTTTTGCTCCCCCTTCCATCCTCCCAATACGACATGTTTTTTGGTTAAAACAATATTTATTATTTACATTATTTGCCTATTTACATGATTTGCTTATGTACATAGTCACAAATAGTGTTGTACTGTTTCCTTTTTAAAATTTCTTCTATAGTTAATAAGTGCCTTGCTCTTTTCATTTGCGTAGTTTTCTATTTGCCTATTGCTAATTCTTCCCATACCTTCTAGTAGCCTCTCGGAACAATTTTCCACAAGGTCACTCGCACTGTCCAATAGAAATACAATGCAACCCTCATATACACTTTTACGCTTTCTAGTAGCCAGTGAAAAAGGTTAAAAGAACCAGATGAAATTAATAATATAGTTTACTTAACCCAATATGTTCAACATGTTACTTTAACAAGTAATATTTAAAATATTTGAGGTATTTTCTTTTTTTAGTGCTAAGTCATCAACATCCGAAGTGTATTTTCACACTTTACACAACATCTCTTTTCAGACTGGTCAAATCTCAAGTGTTTCAGTAGCCACATGTGACTAGTGGCTGCCGCATGCACAGAGCAGCTTCAGGTGGTTTCCTGGTTTCACGTTTCGGTTTTTTTCTTGCTGACATCCCCACTGGAGACCGCCACTCTCCTCTCTGGGTGGGCTGGTCGGTAGGAGCTCTCATCTTCACACTTTTTGCTTTTTTTCTCAATTGGATTCCCTATTCCTGGATTTCAGGTCTTCTTTCACTTTCTCGGGCTCTTTTGGCCACAGTTGGTACACGGACAGAGGGGCATGCTCTGGACGCATCTGTCTCTTGAATCATTCTGCCCTGTTCTGGCCTGCGTGCCTCCTAGGTCTGTATATAGTTGTCACTCCTTTCACAGTTCTTGTGGCAACTCCCTTTGCTTTTGCTCATGTGTCAGGTTTTTTTTTTTCCCTCTTGTATGTTTTTCTCTTTCTTGGTTTATTTCTTGAGAACCCTCAAGTATTAATAGAAGACATGCTGCAGTGGATTGCTGAGAAAAGGGAGCGTGGGTGGCAAAGCTTTTGAGACCTTGCATATCTGGAAATGTTTATATTGTCCCTTCTCACTCGATGATTATTGGGCTGGATACAGAATTCTAGATTGGAAATCCTTTTGCTTCAGAATTCTGAAGGCATGGCTCCGTTGCCATCTAGCTCTCAGGAGCCATTCTGATTACCTTATCCTTTGAAAGTCATCTATTTTTTCTTCTTAGAAACTTATAGAATATTCTCTTTGTCTGCAGGATTCTGGAATAGCAAATTAATGTGCTTCGTATGGGTCTGTTTTTATCATCATTATGATTGAGGACATGATGAAATCTGGAAGATTTCCTTGAACCATTTTTTGTTTTCTTTCCTTGTATTCTGTTTTGCCTAATTTTCTACTGTGGTCGTTTTGGGGTTTGTTTTTTTTTTTTGGCTTTACTTTCTGGGAGCATTTCTTCTACCTTTATCTTCTGACTCTTCAATTACATTTATCATTTCTGCTATCTTGTTTCTAAGTTCCAGGTGACAACTTTATTTTATGTAACATCCTGTTCTTAATTCATGGTTACAATATCTTATCTTTCTGAATATATTAATATACATTTTAAAAGCTTTCTTTTTCCTGCAGTTTATTTCCTCCAAGGGGCCTTTTATTTTTTATCTTTTTTTTTTTTTTTTTTTGGTTTTGTAAATCCCTTTGTAACCAGGGGTTGTCTGCATGTGATGAAGAGAAGGAATTTACAAGGCAGACTGAGCACCCTGAGCAGGTGTAAGAGGCTTTTTAGTGCTGATCTGGCCACGGGGCCTCTAGGTGGGTTGTCAGTTGCACATCCTGGTGATAATATCTTTTGGTCTTTCCTCTTGTCTGCTCAGATCATCTAGAGAGCACTCTGCCTCCTGATTTATGTTTTCCAGAAAATCTCCAGATTTCTGCAGAGGCTTGAGGTGGCAGCCACCCAGCAGCAGGAAGGGAGGCAGTGGGGGCGGTGGAGAGCCAGCTCCTCTGATAGCTCCATCCGACCCCCTGCAGTGAATCCCACCCCCAGCTTCCAGAGAGGCACCATGCCTGAGCCTCCCAGGGCTTCTGTGGGTGGAAGTCAGGGTAGCTGCGTCCTTTCCCCACTGCTGGGTGGTAATTGAGCTTTCTCAGACTTGCCAACAACTAATCAGTCTGATTCCCAGCTTCCAACATTTGGTGGTGGTTGTCGTCTCCTGTTCTCCCCTTGTGGGTTTGTCTTTTTTTTTTATTGTAGTAAAATATACATCACATAGAATTTACTGTTGTAACCATTTTTCGGTGTACAGTTTAGTGTCATTAAGTGTGTTCGTATTATTATGTGGGTTTGTCTTTAATAATAAACTACAAATTAAAAGAAAAAAATTACGTGATTATAGTGGTATTTTAGGGGGGCACAGTTAGATGTATACAGATGTATATGATCAGTCTGGCAGAAGGCATAATTCAGGTTTTCTGTTCATCCAGGCACGTCCTCTTTCTGACAGTTTAGTGTAATGGGATTTGTTTATCATCTCCTAAGAAAGCAGTTGGATTGTTTATTGGCGTAAAACTGCATTTTATCTGCCCTTAACAAGTGTAGCTTTATAAAAGGTTACAGATGGAACTCCCGGGCCTGGCGTTCAGGGCTCTCCAAGATCTGGCCTACGCACCTGTGTGCTCCAGCCATCTGTCGTTCCTCCCCGCCAGCCCACTCCTATTACTTGCATAAAATGTGAACTCCAGCCCCCGTGCTGTTGCTGAGCTGGGTGTTCCTGAGTGGAATGCCGCACCCCTGCTGTCGCCCTGGCCTCTTCCGCATCGCTCCAGCTCCCCAGCCCCGTGCCACTTCCTCCTACCCCAGGCATAGGGCTGTGCCTCTTCTGTTTTCCTCTCATGACCTTGGACATGCCACTGAATTATCACCTTGAGTTTCCCACGCTGCCTGGCTCCCTTTGATGTGTTTCTGCAGTGGGTCTTCCTCAATGCCTGGCACATAGCCCGTGCTTGGTTAAGTGTCTGGATGAATTCCTGATGCCAGAGGTTTCAAGAGAACTCTTTATCCTTTTTTTGTAGGATATCCGACACGAAGCCAGTGACTTCCCATGTAGAGTGGCCAAGCTTCCCAAGAACAAAAACCGAAACAGGTACAGAGATGTCAGTCCCTGTAAGTATTCACATCGCCATTACTGGTCTCACTGGTCTCACCGCTTCCATCGCGTGGGCTTTTCTTCCTCAGCGGCAGGGCCTCTCAGTCCAGACTCCCTTAGCCCCGGGCTTTGGTAATAAATCAGTAGCAACAGAGCTTTATGACTTGATAGTTTCCTATTACAAAGGCATTAGAGACTTATAGTAATGGTTCATTTTTCCACCTTTGTAGAAGGGGTGAGGTTTCAGTTTCTGGAAAATTAAGCTAAGTTCAAAGCACTTCTTTTAGCTTTGACTATTTTTCTGATGAATCATTTTCCTACCAGCTGAAGCAGAGTATAGTAGGCATAATATAACCTTTTCTGGATGACTCAGCAGCAGTGTTATTAGACCCCAAGAGTTGTACTGAACTGTGCTGATGCCCTGCGCGGGCATTAAGGGGTGGGAGCTGTTCACCCCCTCCTGAGACACAAGTCGGCGCGCTAGTGGAGTCCCCCCCACCCCCCACCCCACGCCCTGCCGCCATCATGCCATTTCTAGCTCTTTGCTGCCGTTCAATCTCCATGTTGCCAGCTGGCCTCTGGCAGCCTCCTTCCTCTGCCTTCTGAGTACTTCGCTCTCAACCTACGGATATCTTGAAAGTAAATAAGTCAGTGTGTTAGAATTTCTGTAAAGCAAGACACGCTGGAACTGAGTAAAGCACATGAAGTTGGTCATCTCCTCAAGGCCGCAGAAGCCTTTTGCCTCAACCTGCAGGGTTTTTAGACCTTGTCAATCAGTGAGGGTTGGGTTATAGCTGCCAACCTCGCCTGTGGCAGTGTTCTCTGCTAGGGACGTAGAGTCTGTGGGTCATTCCTCAAGCGGGCACTTTCTGCCTGCCTTCTAAAGCACACTGTGCCCGTGGCTGTGGGTGGTGGCTTTCGGTGCTCTCTGCAGGAGAGTCAGCAGTGCCCAGCTTCCTGGGAGAGGAGTAGAAATGGCCCCAGATTGGGACAGAGCAGTCTGCCTCTGACCGCCGCCACAGCTCCTGCCTGAGTTTGCATCGCAGCCTGCCACTTAACAGCTGTGTGGCTTTGGGCAAGTTGTTTTCTGACCTTCAATAAAACAGAAGTAACACCGATCTCAGAGGATTGTGTAAAATGAAATAAAATAACCTTAGACACTTAGCCCAGTGTCTCACTCGTAAATGTCAGTGATGCTGGAGATGGGCGTTAACTGAAGGCGCATACCCGGGATATCTACGTGCAATTCTAGGTTATCGAGCGATACGTGATTGTGCCCCCACACCTGACACTCTTGAGTTAGCATGCCTAGGCTGTGGCACTTCAGAGGTTTTAATTTTTATAAAAACCTCTCCTCTAGTGATTCTGCTGTGAAGTCCTGACCAGCCGCCCTGAGCTTCAGAGCAGTCACTGTTCACATTTTTCACCAGTGCCAGCAGATACTCTTGGTCTCTAGCTTTTGCTGCACTGGCTCTGAATTAGGCACTAATGTTGTCTTCAATATTCCTTTTCTACATCTTTGCTCAGTTTTATGTTTTTATGGTTTTATGAACCTACGTGGTTTTATGTTCCAGTTTTAGAGGGGAAAAAAGCATTTTAATATTTTTCCAGGGAATCATTCCCAAACTTTTCACCTGTAATCTCCTTATATTTTTTCTTTTCTTGCCTACCTCCACGCCCCAGTAGAAAAAGGAATTTGCTTTTTAGGTTATAAAGAGTAGTGGGAGAATGATTCAAGGTAGATGGGGATCTTATCCATTTGACAAGTGAAAACCCAATGCTCCAAGGAGGAATTGTTCCCCACGGTCACCCAGTGCGTTTAAACCTGCTCACATAACCCACCAACACCAGTCACAGAATTTTTTTGAGATCTTTTATCTCTGTGACCCCCTTAAATATTATGCGAGTATTTCAATTTGTATGACCCCTCCACAATGAGAAACCATATTCCAAACAGTGGCTGTTTTTCAAAAACATCTCTTTGGAATCCTTTAGAACAAAAAGCCCCAAACTTCTTATCCCCACTAACTTCTCCTTTCCCATTGGGCTGGGGGAGAAGATACTATTTATGGGTCGTCACCGGAGTTCACCATCCCTTGTGTTGTACCAGAAATAAAAACATTCACCTGCTCTTATTAGCTGCACTAGCAGGATAGGCAAAGTGTCCCTCAGGGAACCATTGCTTTTGTGACAAAGTCATGGTAAAAGGAAAACAAAGTGGTCATGCTTTTTCAGTAACCTGAGCAGAACTTCCAAATGAGTGTTTATTTTTAAAAACTATTCTGAAAGTTACATTTCATATACTTTCGGTGTTTTGGATTCAACGCTTATTTTTTCCAGTTAAACTCTCTCTTAAATGTCTTTGACCTTGACAGGTCGTGACTTTGGAAGATTTAGAATCATTTAAGTATGTTATACTTGAACTTTTTAAAGAACCTTGTGCAAAGGAATTCAGGGTGTGACTTTTCACACTGTTGTATGCTCAGGTCATTTAATCTTCAGACCTTTACATGTAGGTTAAGTTGAAGTGTGCTCGTAAACCTTACCCTGTAAAAGTATGTATTAGGCATCAAAGGACAGATATCTTGACACCCCCTCTCCCACAGCCTACCAACTTTAAGTTGTGAGGACAGTAATAAGTGTCATTGGAAGATATGACCTAAGAACGGGTTCCCCAAATAGGACGGAATCCATGTTTTAGTGTAGTTTATCTCAGTTGCTATTTAGCGTTAAGTTTCAAACACTCCAGAAATCTTCCCGAAAGTACTAGTCATCCCCATATTGATGACTAATCTGAGTTACAGAAGTGCAGCCTCAGCCAGTGTGAACGCCCTCACTGCCACCAACTCACCGGCTTTGCTTTCCCAGTGGGGTGCACAGCCTGTGTAGACTCTTGGGCCTTCCAGGATTAACCTCAGTTCTGCTTTGCCTTTCAGTTGACCATAGCCGGATTAAACTGCATCAAGAAGATAACGACTATATCAATGCTAGTTTGATAAAAATGGAAGAAGCCCAAAGAAGTTACATTCTTACCCAGGTAAACCCAGGCTTGTCTGAAATTGTTTTTAATGGTTTTTGCCTTGATGACTATTTAAGTGTTTAAGAGTGCTGTTATCTACACCTCAAATAAAATCTGCCACATCCTTTAGAAGGTCAGGCTTTAAACAACCCATAAAAGCAAGGTAGGGGGAAAGCCTCCTTCCCAGATGCCGTTGGGTTGTAACACTCATCTCTTCTGGGAAGTACAACATTGCCGGGTTATAAAAAACAGCAGTAAAATGGCAGAATTGCCTATGGCCTGTTGACAGAGGCAGCAGTTCCCTGGCTAGAGAAGGGCCTGTACGTCTATTGATTTCCTAAGTAGTTGCCTCAGAGCTCTGGGTACTTCTCTAGGAAATCTGAGGATTAGCAGTAGACCAGGAGCCTTTGTCTAGATATCCATCCAGAATTCCTTGGCACGGTCCTCGTTCTTTGGTCCAGAAAAAAAATCTCTAGATTACATGAACAAGGATGCAAAGTCACTTAAAATTCCCATTGGCTTTTGGCATCTTTATGGAAAAAAGTCATAAAAGTGGTTTAATAATTGACCTTCTTGTGAAACGCTTACTGGTATGTGACCCAAAGCAGTGGGTATCTGGGAATGGGATAAAGACATTTCTTTTTGATTGATTTTCTCAAATCATAATCTGTTACCTGTAAATAGTCTAAACAATCTATGTTTCTCTCTCTTTTTTTAATCATAATTTTTGTTTTCTCATTCCATATCAGTTTAGCAATCTTATATATGGCTTTGGGTTATAGAAAAGTTTTGAACATAATTCTGCCTAATATTTTGAAATGAAAATGATGGTGAAGCCAGGAACACTATGAACAAAAGCTGCTTTGGGTCAGGAAGCTGGACAAGGGCATGATCACCGTGGCCCCCTTCGCTGCCCCATTTTGTCCTGTCCCAGTTCGTCTCCGTCCATGACCCAAACCAACCCAGAGGCCTCCCAGCCCGTGTACGGGCCATCAGCCATGCAGCATTCACTTCTGGGGGCTGCTGAGTAAGCTCTAGGTGTGTGAGGAGGGGCAGGCCTCTACCAGGCTCTCAGCCCATGGTCCTCACAGCACATCTGGGGTGGTTGGGGTAGGCTGGGGTGGGGTGACAAGGAGGGAGATCCCCAGTGGTGGCAAGCTGCTGGGAAGAGGTTGAGGCAAAAGTGGCTTCGTGGGAACTTCTCTTTTTAGAAATCAAGTCTTTCTTCCTGATTTCAGCCATTCAGCTTTGGTGTGGGGTCAGGAAGCCCAAAGCAAAGACAGATTGGGTGTATAAAGTTGAATATAGCATTAGGAAATCACCATGGAAACTTTTGCACCCCATGCCCTAGCATTACTTGGCACATCTGAAGTTCTGTCTGTTTTGTCAGGCGGTACCATGGATGTATCTGGCTGCTGACATGGTCTCCCTTTGCCCTGGGATTTACAAAAGGGATTGAAGCAGCCTAACCCCAAAGTTGCACCCCCTAACAGTATGACTGAAACATTTTCCAAGCCACAATGCCAAGAAAACCCTATCCATTTTTTATTTTCGTCCATTATGCAAATAACACAAGTCTATAGTCTTACTATTTTTTTTAAAAAACCCAGAGGTATAGAAGTGTAGAGAATAAGGCCAGAAGGGCCCACCTTCACCTCCTTCATGAAGTATTGGTGTGTATCCTTCCAGACCTGATGTGATTTTTAACCCCTAGACCCATTCTAAACTGGGGTAATGTTGGGTAGAAAGCCACAGAGAGCTGCAGCTGTGGGAGACCCCGTGATGGGGTCCTTGTGCCTGGGGCAGAGGACAAAAGGCCCAGCTGACCAGCCAAGAGGCAACATACTTCCTGCCTTCCCGGAGCCATTTTTCTGTTGGCTGGGGGCAGGGTTGCACACGCAATCCCTGTTTGCATCTTACAGCACGGATGTGGAGTGCAGGCTTTTTGGTTCAGGCAGCAAGTCCGAGATGAGTTCAGGGAAGAAAGTAGAGGGCACTGAGGGTTTGCATGGGCAAGGAAAGTGTGGCGAGACTCAAAGGGAGAACATGCAAAGAATAAGGAAAATTTGGATGAAAATAGGTGAGAATGGAAACCATTTTGGTGAGGTGATAGGTGATGTCCCTTCCAGGCCATAGTAAAAATTGAGGCCTTTGTACCCTGGTATCCAGTAAACATCTGTGCCCATTGCCATGTCGGCTGCTTGGCATTCACCACCCCCCCCCGCCCCACAATGCCCCAGTGACATGTTGGGCCACCTGACTGACCATTTTTATGTCCACATCCCTTATGTGCCTTGGTCAGGCTTACATTATTAATAGTAATAATAATAGCTAACATTTTATTGGTTGTTTACTGTGTTCCAGGTACTGTGGGAAAGCCTTTATATGTGTGAACATAGTAAATTTTCAAAACCCTATGAGTGGGTGCTATGATGAATCAAGTGAGATAAGTGGAGAAACTGGCATGGGAGAGGTGAAGTGACTTGTCCAAGGTCACACAGATAAATGAGCGGAGCTGTGACCTGAACTGCCAGAAGCGTCCCTGTTGATCACTTCCCCATACTGCCTGTCACCTGCACCCAGTAGGTTTGCCCAGCATCCCACCCACCCTCAGGGATGGATCCTTGTGGAGTCCGTCAGGCACCCAGGCCAAAGCAGAAAGCAAAATCAGCATTTTCTGTCCGTTGGTCAGCCCTGAGATGCGGAAGTGACCTTTCACCATATGTTAGAAAATAGAACTGTGGTTACTGACCACTAGGCAGGGAGGTTTGGGTCTCGGTCCCACCCTGTGCCACCACCCTGCCTCAGGGCACTGTCGTCCGCTAATGCCAACGATGAGCTCACACTGGAGTCGTTTATGTGTAAATGGCATGCACTTTGTGGGTTGTGTGTTTGCAGGGCCCTTTGCCTAATACGTGTGGTCACTTTTGGGAGATGGTGTGGGAGCAGAAAAGCAGGGGCGTGGTCATGCTCAACAGAGTGATGGAGAAAGGATCGGTAAGTCATGCCTTTATCTGCTCTTATATCACTGTCTGCGCATGTATCAGTCCACAAAGTTACCAGTTTATTTCTTTAAATTGCTTTTATATTGCTTTTACATAGTGTCTTTTGTATAAAAAAAAAATTAAAGAAGCACTGTATAAATACATGTTTATTGTAAACAAGTCAGATAAGTAAGTGAACTAAAAGGAGGGAAAAGTAAAATTGCCCTTGGCCCGTTACCCGCCCCACGTGAGCCTCTCGGTTTGGTGCGTGTGCTCCACTGCCCCCCGTCCTGTGTTGCTGCGCAGCTGCCGTTGCATCATGGAGCTGCGTGGGCACAGAGTTCTTCTGAAAAGCCAGCGTCTGCTGTGTCTTCATCTTACCGGCTTTTCTGGCTGTGGGAACAGCCTTAGCTCCCGGCCACTCTCTTCACTGTGGATATTGTCTGTGCATTTACTTCAGGATTTGTGGCATCCTTTCTTCCAAGTTCTGTGCAACTCTTAAAACATCGCTTGGGGTCGTATGTGGACCAGAGGTGTTTGTTCAGGTCATCACCCTGCGTGCATCTGTCCCTTTAGCTACGCCTCTACTCGCCACCTTTCAACTTGTTCCCCTCTCTTCTGACCTTGAGTCTCAGATGATCTTTATAAACCGAGCCTCACCACACCTCTTCCCAGCTGAAAGCCCTCCTGGGACTCCCCACTGCCTCGCAGTAATATGTCAGGGTGGCTGCAGGTTGCGCCCTCGCTATCCTGGACCCCTCTCCCACCTCCAACCGCAAACTCCAGTCAGAACCGATCTTTTTTCTTGCCTTCTTGCCATGTTCTCTGGGCTAAGGATCGGAATCACAGTGCATACCCTTCACCCTCCTTCCAGTGGTCCTCAGATTGCTTCCTCTGGTCAGCCATGGCACATGCTGTCCTTTGCTTGCCACACAGCTCACTCTGCCGGATGGCCTGTCAAAGGCCTGTCTCCTATGAAGGCTGCACATGCGCCTGGCACAAGTGTGGCATTCAACATAGCGAATAGATGCCACATCTCTGCTACCCGGGCCTTCCCTCTTCCCCAACACCGCTGGCACTTCTGGGGCTCTCCAACATCAGAGGTGAGGCCCCAGGAGGAGAGCTGAGGATTACAGAGACCAGTGGGAACGTGTGGCCCAGGCCTGGCAAGGTGCTGGCACTGTGCTCTCCGGGGTTCGGCTGAGCACTGCTCTCACAGCTGTTGTGGCCGCCTCGGGACACAGAAGAACATGA
Organism: Hipposideros armiger; assembly: GCF_001890085.2. Taxonomy (NCBI): domain Eukaryota; kingdom Metazoa; phylum Chordata; class Mammalia; order Chiroptera; family Hipposideridae; genus Hipposideros; species Hipposideros armiger. The sequence goes on from NW_017731404.1 coordinate 1,847,040, forward strand.
GGGCTCCGGAGAAGCCACCCCTCCAAAGAAAGCACAGTGGTGGCCCTGAGGGGTAAAAATAAAGGGCAAAGAACTAACACATTGGAGGAGACTTTGAGCAGTGAAAACAGGAGGCATTCCCCACAAAGCCTGTTTGCTCCCCACCCCCACCCCCAAAAGAAACAGCCTCGATTACTCACGGCCCATAGTCCTCTTACCACAGCACATGTTTAAAATCATGTATTTGGCCTCTGTCCCCTCTTCTTAAAGGAATGTACTTCTTTGCTCAATAATAATAATAATAAAGAGCTTACCTGAGTGTTCAATTGATGAAATAATGCTGCTTAGAAAAAAATGTTCTCATTGGAAGTGGTTTTTAATTCTTTCTGCTTCAGTGGCTTGATTAGTAAAATGTGAAGTTGCCGCCAACCCCCACCTGTCACCACTCTTGTCAGCAATTTTGAATAAAGAAACAAAACATCAGGTTCCCACCGCACACACTCCGCGAGGGAAAGTGAAAGCTGGTGGCCGGCGAGGGCATGCGGTGCAGGTCAGCGGCAGGGTCTCAGCAGGGTGCTGTGGGCACTGGGGCCGGATCACTCTGTGGGGGCGTCCTGTGCATTGGAGGGTGTTTAGCAGCATCCCTGGCCTCCACCCTCAAGATAGCTGTGGCACTCGCCCCCAGTTGTGGCAACCAAAAATGTCTCTCTGAGGTCCCCTGGGAGGCAGAATTGTCCTCTGCTGAAAACCACTGTTCTAAATGGTGTTAAGGGTTGGAAGTTTTAAAATCTAGACTTCTTTATTCAAAAATCATCAGCTATAGTAGCATTTGCTTATTTGTTGCTAAAAGTTCAAGTGAAACCTCTGTTACTTGCACATGGTTTGTTTAGCTGCTGTTGTCACAGTACAAGGAGTGCTGCAGTCACGTGTCCGTCACCAGGCCTTGCTCTTGGTTGTCTCCCGCCCACGGCTGACCACACGTGGACCATGGATCTATTGTGACAGTCTCTCTCCTTGGATTGCTATGTTGGCCACAAAAAAACATGGCGAGTTGGTTTTGTTGTACTTCCCTGTGATAACGGGACAGTAGTCCCTATTTTCCTTTATAACTGTTCTTTTCACTCAGGGTCATTTGGCATGAAAATTGGCATGAAAAGCCACATATGGTTTGACATTTTCAATTCAGCATCAACATCATCACCCTTATACAGGCTGACTGGGAAAAGCTATAACAAGTGGCAGCGTCTTATGTGCTCAGCTGATCTAGTTATAAACTAGCCACACAGCCCCCGGTAAAAACCCGCTTACAGAGCGTTTCCATTTACTGCGTATTTGTTTTCTGGTTTCCTTCCTTCACCAAATAGTGTAGGATGTCCTCTTATTTTTGGCAAACCTGCCTGTTACCCTTTTGGGACCCCATGCTTCCTAAAAAACAGTTGTGCAGAAAATGATTATGTTAGGCTGTGGTCCGCCAAACGGCCGAGCTTCTCATTGGTTTTGATTTCCATGTTGACTTTAGACTTGTCCATGTGGAATGCGTTATACATGTTAGGGTCAGGATTGTCATTTAGGCAGGAGAAACACACAAGGCGCGTTTAACTCACTAGTCCAGAAGTGTCACCTGTGCCTCTCTCCTGAAACCTCTCCTAAAGATGCTATTATATTTCGGGCGCTTCTGTGCTTGAGACTCTGGATTTTGTATCATAGGTACCTCAGGCCTCATCCATCTCTCTTGTACTCTGCTTACTTTTGTGTTCATCGTTCTTTGGGACAGCCACATCGTCCGTCACAGGGTCACTTCAGATGACTTTCACAGATTGTTCCTAAGATTGCCAAGGACTCTCTCACATCCACCTTTGTGGCAGTAGCAGTGCCTATGACAACACTGCCACGTTGCTGTTTGGTGCCCCAATATGAATCCTGGTGAAAGACTGCTTTTTAATGAGATAAATCTCCTGTTTAGGTCAATTTGTATCAGTTTAATAGGATAAGAGGAGGCAGTGATCTTGTGCTTATTTTTTTTGTTTTGTGTGCTTAAAACAAAATTGTCTACAGGAAATGCCAGAGCGGAGCATGGCATGTTACTGTAGATGCCTAAGAGTTCTCGAAAATAAACATCAGCTGACTGACACTTAGCGTTGCCAGAATTCCTCAGTTGTAGAGTTCCAAAGTCTTGGTCTGTACCCAGATTACAGAGCTTTATTAGGCTTCATATTCAGTTTTGGAAAGGAGTGTGGAGGTGGGATTTAAAAGACGTGCCTTCCCTACCCACAAGACATGAAAACATTGGTCTCTTCTGCAGTGGCATCTGGCCATTCTGTGTCTGTTTCTTTGCCCCACTCTCTCTGCTTGCCGCATTGAATGCCCACTCCAGCACACGTGGTTTTGACCATACCCGACAGTCACTTTGTTTCTGGGGTCTTAAGGAATTACACAGGTCTGATGATTTGAAGTATGGGAATAAATGCATCCTTTAAAGGTCTTTGAAAGTCTTGCTTCCAGCTGCCCCACCCACTTTGGCTAAGTGTGGGATCTTACCATCATTAATGCTTCTGTGTCCCGACTGGCAGAATTGCCGCCATGCTGACCGATTGGCCGCATTCCAGGGGTTCGTCTTTGGAAGCTCATCCTCGATGTGAAGAGGTGACATGGGTGAGACTGGCTCACATGTTCACACAGGCCTGTGTCCAGGCTCTTTAGAAAGCCCATTAGCCTTCTGTTTTGGGACCAGGAAGTTGGATGCTGTGTTGCTTGATTTGTCTCTTGTCTCTGCCCCTGTCTTGTTTCTCGGGCAGTGTGCTGCTTCAGTAGAACAGAACCAGTGGGCACCTGTGCCCTCTTCCCCTTCCTCAGGAGCCTACTGGCTCCTCAGTGCCCAGGGGATATCACAGGTCCCCGCGCCGGCCCCTAGAGTCGCTGTGTCTGGCCTCCACTGGCCCTGTCTCCCATGGCTCCTCTGACACGGCTTCGCTGCCTAGGAAACCCTAGTCGTCTTTCCGAACATGCCTGTGTCAGAGGCCGCTTCTTCCATCGAGCCCTCTCTGATCTCTGCCGTAACCTCGGCCGGCTGGAAACATTAACATCTTCTGAATTCCCAAGGCACAGCCACAGCGTCTCCTCCTCAGCAGGCCACCTTGTCACTGCTGGTCATAAACAGTCTCCCCTGACAGACACGCTGGCCCTGGAGGGCCCCCTTCCACCTACCGGGCATTTCAGGCACAGTCTCCCTTTGCCTCAGAGGAGGTGTGGAGTGGGCGAATGCATTTTCAGTTACAAGCGTCTTGAGTTTGTCCCATTTCCCAAAGAGCTGTTTGCACACACTGATGGATCATTTGATGGAAGTAGTAACATCCGTGAGGTCCCCTGTCTCGGCACATTGTCAGTCCTTCTGGCTCATAGACCCTGCAGCCCCCCTCCACCTGCTGTTTTGTCCATTACAGTCATCAGCAAGTAGAAATTGTAGGCAACTGGCGCTGAAATTTAGCTCAAGTAAAGTATGCCACAACACTTGAGTCAAATTCTTTTTCTTAAACTAAACGAAGCCAAATCTTTGGGCGTTTGCTTGCTTTATGTTAATTTAAATCCAGACCATCTAGTAGTTCCTGAAATTAGGAAACTAGAACATCAAATGTGTTTTTCTGAACTGAATGAAACCAGAGTGAAAAGGTGGGATGAGCAGTGGGTGATCACAGGCCTCGGAGGAGCCCAGCTGCAAGCCTTCTCTAAATAGTTTTCGTTTGATTACAGCCCTTCAGCCTTTCAGAGTGTTGCACATGGAGTCTCTTCGAGTCTTGTTTTCAGTTAGCCTGTTATTCCCCCAGGGTAAGGGGTCTACACTATGCCACAGCACTGATCAGGTTCTTGACAATCTTTGAAATGGCTACATAAAGTAGTTTGTGAGAGACTCAACCTTTTGTGCAATCTGCCTTCACCTTGTAGATGATAGGGAAAGGAGTACCCCTGAAACACCTCCTTGTATGGATTACCGGGGGGCTGCTGGGTTTGGAAGTCTACGCCCTATGTGCCCTAGTCCTGGCTGGATCTTCACAGGCTGCCCCTCCTCTCCCCAGAGGCAGGCAGGTTATGCGGATGGTGACTTCTGAGGTCAGAAAAGCCCAGGCCTTTGGGTGTCATAAACCTTCTAGAAGGTACTGTGAACCTTCTGTCATAGGAAAACGGCAGCTGCTCACAATAATTTGGCGTTATTCTCTCCCCTAGTTAAAATGTGCACAGTACTGGCCACAAAAAGAAGAAAAAGAAATGCTCTTTGAAGATACAAACTTGAAATTAACATTGATCTCTGAAGATATTAAGTCCTATTATACAGTACGACAACTAGAATTGGAAAACCTCACAGTAAGTATGGCATGCACTTAAGTACTCAGACGGTTAATGGCTGAAGTGTCTGTTCCCTTGAGTGACATTACCTAACGCCACCTTTTCCGGGTGTTGTACACTCTGAGCAAGGTGAGGTTTTGGCACTATGGTGAACAGAGCTTACCTGCTTACTTACCAGGCGACAAGGGGCGCCTGGGGGTTGGGAGGAGGGTCTTAGGTACCTCCTTTGCTACAGAGCTTTCTCTCTCTCTCTAAACTTTAACACTGGTTAACACCAGCTCTTAGGAGAAGGGAGTTTCTTATGTAACACTTACCTGTTCCTGCCTTTGTAACTGCAGAGGGATTAAAGGGGCAGCCTGCCAGTTAAACACCAGCAGAGCGTGCTGCCTTTCGTCTGAAGGGAGGGCCAGAGGGGCCCTTCCAGGGCTGACCCGTTTCATAGCCAGCGTAAGTTTTCTAGGTGAGGTCTTGGGTTTATTTGTTGTGGGAAGGATTTATAATACCAACTGCTGGCCGTCATTAAAAGATGGCCTTGGAACATGGCGAGGCCCTGTGCTGGAAGCAGCGCCACAGAAGCCCCTGCCCGTGAGGTTGCTGAGACACACACCTGGAGCCGTCACTCTGAGGAGCCCATGCCAGTACCGGGAACAGTAGAGGGAGCTCAAGGCAGCCCCTGGGGACAGCCGTAGACGCGGTGGTCAGCCACTACGCTCTGGAACTAGAGTGCCTGGGGTTGGCCCTGGCCCACCACGTAGAGCTGTCGGACTTTGGGCAAGGGGCATCACAGCTCATGATGCCTCAGTTTCCTCCTCAGCCGGGTTGGAGGAGGTAATACTGTGAAGTGTAAGAGCAGCACCAGGCCCAGAGCACGTGCTTGGGAGGGGTTAGCAGTACCGTGGGGTGTGAAGGCACGTGGGGTCATTGGAGGAGCAGCACAGGTGACCGGTCCCAAGTGAAGGAGGGGCAGTGACGAGGCCGTGTGGATCGGGGCTGGCGAGGCCGTGTTGAGGAGTAAGGCTCTGCTTCTGAGTTACATTCGCATTCTAGATGCTTTTGTCATCATGACTCCTGTTGTGGAATTAATAGCTGAAGTCAGATCTAGAACTGAGCACAGGTTACTACAAAGTGGAGAGCAGGTTAAAACCACGCGGCTTTTGAGGAATGCAGCAGTGGGGTTTATCTGAGTGTCTCCTCTCCCTCTCTCTCCCCCTCTCCCAGCATTGGAGCCATGAGCCCCACCGCAGTCATGCACTGAGGCTCTCAGGGAGTGATTTATGGAGAGGTTTGATGGAGGATTTTCAGGAATATTGGCAATAGGCTGGAATGTGCCTGGAGGATTATGTAGTAGACTTTTTTTCCGTGTTTTTTAGCATTTGCAAGCCTGAAATATTAAGAGTGATTTCTGGTAAACTTTTGAGACTATTTCTCCTGCTTGTTGAGGGAAATGAAGTTCGGACCGAGCAGAAGAGGTTGCTGCTGTCTGGGGGGCGGAGCAAAGACCGCTGCTTGGAGGCCTTGACTTTGTTTTTAAACAGTCTTCCTTAGACACGTGTATCTGCTCAAGCGCAGGTCTAGAATGAATCCCTTGAGAAAAAGGTGGACAGGCGCGAGGGAGGGCATGCACAGGAGATAACCCGGGCACACCTTCTTCAGGACTAAAAGAAAGAACTTAGTTTTGGCATGTTTTCTTCTTCTTCGGTTTTCAGAACATATCTAGAAGTGCTTTTCTTCCCCCCAAAATAGAAGAGGCATTGCTCTCTTAAGCCATTAAAGGATTAGGAAATCATTTTCTAGAGGGGAAAGAACGGAATTGCTGAGTATGGTTCTCTAAATTATCCCAGTGTCACACGCAGCTTGCTCCCAGTCCTACAGAAAGATACCAGTGTATGTAACAGCTGGGGCAGGGGCGAATGTGTGTGTGCTTTTCTGATGCTAGGTCGTTGGTGTGTCTCAGAGGCCCTTCCACACATTTTCATCACACTAGGGCTAGAGAAGGTGTTACAACTGAGCTGTAAGCGCTGGGAGGACATGGTCCCTGGCACATGATAGGCACGTTGTGGACATTTGCCAAATGAAGGAAGGCAGTGCTGGTAAGCGGGTCCCTGGCCAAAGCCTCCTCCATCAGCTGCTCTCCAGATGCCCTAGGCACTGCCGTGGCCCTTGGCACCGCACTGCAGGACACACTCAAGCCTGACGTGGCTCCTTACCTTCCAACCTGGTTCCTGTGCCCACTTCAGCAAGGCCTGCAGGCCTTACACAGCCAGTGACTGGTTCCTGTCTGCTCTGTGCCCGTAGCTTAGTAAAGACCTGGCGTGCCCTCCTCCTGGTGAGAGCTGCATGTTGGTTGTTGCTGCTGGAGACCAGATGTCCACTCTAGGAGTGGACCCGTGGGCTCAGAGGAAGGAGTAGGGCTAGACACGGCACCAGGGCCACTCTTGTTTCTGCTTCACGGGGAGCGGTCTGGGCCAGAGGGAGGAACCCTTAGGGACACAGGCCAGGGTCTTCCTTTCAAAAGTTACCGCAACAGGCTCTGGAGTCAAGCAAACAGACTGGAACTCCTCCTCCCCCACTTACTGGAGGGTTGGCCTCCGAGCCTCAGTCTCCTAACCTGGAAAACGGGAGTCCATACGGGTCTTGAAGGACTGGTGTGAGAACGCCGTGAGCTAATGTGCTCAGTGCTCAAGTGAAGTCAGCTCAGGGACCGTCTGTTTAGCGGGGTATTGAGCTGCACGTGGCTACCTCCAGTCTTTGGAAACCGAGTTGATTGCTTTTTTTCTCTAAGATAGCAGTCCTTGTGAGGCCCTGAGTTCCCCAGAGCTGATGCCACACACACGCAGTTACTTTTTCACTCTTTGGTGTGAAACTGTGTGCTGTTTTATGACAAGGTTACCATGTGTGGCGATGCAGCAGCATTGTGGAGCAGAGAGAAATCAGTTGTAACTATGACGACAGCAGAGGTGAAAGGGACATTGGAGAAAAGAGGGACCGAGTCTGGCTCATCCTAATGGAAGTGAAGCCAGAGCAGGAGCAGCCTGCAGTCCAGTGTGGAGCATGGCGCCCGGCACCTCCATGCTTGCTGTGTGTGGACGGGGTGCACGGCCCCTGGGACAAAGGCCAAGAATTAGAGCTCTTAGAGCGAATGGGTGGAAAGGCACTTCGTGCTGACTCGGAATTCATGATTTCTGTACAGATGATGCTCTCTTAGAATCGCCATGAGTATTTTTCTCTTTCAGTCTAAAGAAACTCGAGAGATCTTACATTTTCACTATACCACGTGGCCTGACTTTGGAGTCCCCGAATCGCCAGCCTCGTTCCTGAACTTTCTTTTCAAAGTTCGTGAGTCGGGGTCACTCAGCCAGGAGCACGGGCCCATCGTGGTGCACTGCAGCGCCGGCATCGGCAGGTCGGGGACCTTCTGTCTGGCCGACACGTGTCTCTTGCTGGTAAGGAGGCCCTTGAAAACCCCAGGAAGAGACAGGACCACATTTAAACCTCTGCTCTGGCCTGGCCACAGCTCCTCTGTATTGTCTCTGCAGTAAACGAGCTTCAGTCTTCCCTTTTTACAACTTCCCTCCCATGAAAATACTTTATGCCAAATATAATAGCTTTGTTCAGAGGGATATTCTTAATTTTAAAGTGGATTCCAGCAAGATCCAAAGACCCCCTTGTGCCTCATTCTTTCCCCTGTGCTCAGATGGGCCAGGCCTGGCTGCATTTGCCCACATCTTCTAGAATCCTGCCTTCCCTGCCCTGGTTTTCCCTGAGTAGGTGCTGGAGCGCCAGGGCTGACTCAGTGTGTCTCCTCTCTGGCTTTCAGATGGACAAAAGGAAAGACCCTTCGTCTGTTGATATCAAGAAAGTTCTGTTAGAAATGAGGAAATTTCGGATGGGACTGATCCAGACCGCAGACCAGCTCCGTTTCTCCTACCTGGCTGTGATCGAAGGTGCCAAATTCATCATGGGAGACTCTTCCGTGCAGGTCAGCATTGCTTTTGTTTTCACAGGCGTGGTCATTTTCAGTTCTTGTCTCTGACAAAGAGGGCTGTCAGTTGTCAAAGTTCAAACACTGTCATGCGTCAGAGCAAATAGCTGTCCTTCATGTTTAAATAGCTAGAAAGTTGTGGAATTGTTCACCGGGTTCCAGTGTCTGCCTTTGAAGTGGGCACATAGAAACATTAATAGGGAGAATAGACTTTATTTTCAAAAGATTTCACCTTCCAAGTGTGTGTGGAGACCTGAGAAGCGGAGGGAGCCCTTCCTTCAGCGAGCCATCGCCTGTACTCGCTGAAACAGGAGCCGATTTCTGACAGGTCAGCTGAGCGTGACACTGATGGGACCCCCTCTCGCGGCTTTTTCCAGGAGCAGTGGAAGGAACTTTCCCACGAGGACCTGGAGCCCCCACCTGAGCACGTCCCCCCACCTCCCCGGCCACCCAAACGAATCCTGGAGCCACACAATGGGAAATGCAAGGACTTCTTCCCAAACCACCAGTGGGTGAAGGATGAGTCCAAGGAGGACAAGGACGACGGCCCCATCAAGGAGGAAACGAGGACACCCCTGAGTGCCCCCTGCAGCATGCAGAGGTAATGGGAGAGGGTCCTGGCTTCCGGGGGGCGAGGAGAAACGACCTTCTCCTCCAGAAACACATGGTGAGGTCGAAACTCTGTGGACGCAGCCTCCGCTTGGCACCAGCACTTCTGTGTCCTCTGGCTGGAGGAGCCCAGGTCCTTGGCCACAGGTGGGCCCTGGGAAGCGACGGACTTCAGTGGGGTTCTAGCACCACCTTGTGGTGCTCGTTGGGATCAACTTCAAAGCCCTGGGAGTCCCTTCTTCCTGCCCAGTGATGACGGTGTGCCCTCCCGCAGGCTTCCAGCCGCCCAGAAATGGGGTGATGTCCAGGCTTGACCATGGACCTTCAGCCCCAGAGTGGTCCCTTTGGGAACTGAACCTTTTCGTGTAGTCTTGATTAAATTGATTGCCATTTTGCTTCCTTACATTTTAGCAAGATGGTTGAGCACCTATTGGTGCGTTGAAATGCTGAGCCAGCTAGACTGTAGCCCCCGTTTGTGTTCTAGACCATCTTGCTGGGACGGGGATAGTAGATGGTGGTGGGAACCTGTGGACAGTGATGTGATGAGGTGGCCAGCCTTACAGAAGAGACACTCAACCTTCCCGGATAGTCACAGAAGAAAGGCTGCCTACAGGAGGTGGCACCGTGTGGAAGCTTGAGGAATGAAGGGGAGTTTGCTCGAGCCCGAGACTGGGGAGGCAGTGCCCTTGGTACCTGCTTTTTGGAGGGCAGTTTAAGATGAGTGCCCATTTTAACCCAGCGTTTGTATGCATCCTGGGAATTAGCAATTCTCAAACAAGCGTGCAAAGAGCTGTGCGAGCAGAAGTGTTTGTTGTGGCATCATTTACAATGGTGAGAAACTAGCGATGAGCTGATTGTATGGCCAGGGATTAGACAGACCCCGCTTTCTCCCTATGTTGGGATGCACTGCAGCTGTTTAAGAAGGGCCCTGGCTGTACCGACGTGGCCAGACATTGGAGTGGCAGCACCTGAGAAAGCGAGCTACACACAGTGTGTACCCAGGGGGTCCTCTGGCTAAACTGAGCATTAGAATCTCACCTGGGCACCTTGCTAAGTGTTGATTTCCCTAGTCCTGACCCATGAACCGGAGTCCCCAGGGCCTTTCATGCAACGGTCCTGATCACAGAAACACCAGATCTGGTCCTGGAGAGACTCTTGTCCAGTGGGGGCTCCCAGAGCACGTGCCATGTGATGTGCTGAGCAACAGCTTGGTGACTGCCCCTCAGTGAGGTCGTGCCCAGCTTTCCAGGGTCTCTGTTGATGTTCTCACGATGGGCCAGTTTGCTCCGTCTAAGGGCTCACAGAGGGCTGAGGATGAGAGAAATGGAGCTGCAAGTGACTTGTCGCGTTCGTGCCGTGTGTTATGTTTTCTTTATTCATTGGGACTTGTGTCTTTTACACTCTGTGTGTAAAGGTGGTGAGTAGGGAAGTGTGGATTTGGGTTCCAGGAAAAAATGGGGTTGTGCTAAGAATGTATGTGCCGTTGAGCACCAGTGGGAGCCCATGTGCACACAGGCCTCAGCCCTGCAGCCAGGACCTCGCCAGGCAGGCAAGGAAAATCAGGTGCTTTGTGCGGCCTCCTGTCTCCTGGGGAGGTGGTGCCGCAGGTGATCCTACCTGTCACAAGGTGTTGCTGGGCTGGAAAGGCCATGGGTGCACGTGTGAGGCTGGCTTTCTTGTGGCCAGGACCTCCTTGATGGAGGCAAGGGTGGAAAGGGGAAGGCCTGGGTTAGGACAGGAGCGGAGAAGGGCCTGGCTCCTCCTGGCCCCACGGGCCTCTGCTGGCCTCTCCTGAGACAGCCCTGGAGCAAGCACACTGCACATTGTCCCCACTGGGTCTCTGGCTCTCCACCATGAATGTCACTGCACACAGGACCTGGGCGAGGGTCCTCCCTGGAGGATTGCATTGGTGCTGGGGCTCGGGCTTGGGACGGGTGGAGTGGGCACAGGGGCAGTGGGAACGTGTGGTGTCTTCTACCAGCAGTGACAAAGGCCCCCTGTGTATCAGCATCCGTCTGGGTGCCTGGGGTGCCTGGGTGCCACATCATTGCCACACCATACCTTCAATCCCTGATTGAAGGGAACATTGTACAGGCAGGCCCCAGGGCAGTTAGCACATGTCTGCACCGGTGGCTGTGTTTCTCCTCAGACCCTTACCCAATCTCCGTCACTAAGGAGTCCACAGGTTTCCAGAAGCGCACCCTGGCTGTGAGGGCCACCAGGGTCCTTGGGGGTGCGAGCGGTGGGCAAGTGGGCCTCAGGCCGGTGTCAGCATTCCCAAGCTGTTTACACGTGGCTCCTTTTTTCCTGGAATAGTAACTTCCTGGCCGTTGTTTTCCCCATAGTGGGTGACCCATCTCTGCTCCTCTCGTTCCTCAGCACAAGTCAAGACACTGAAGTCAGAAGGCGGGTTGTGGGGGCAAGTCCTGCCCAGGGGGAGCCGTCGCCACCCGAGGAGGAGCAGGACCAAGCGCTGACTCACTGGAAGCCTTTGCTGGTCAACATGTGCATGGCCACGGTCCTCACGGCCGGCGCGTACCTCTGCTACAGGGTATGTTTCCACTGACCGACGTGCCAGCAAGACCACATGTACAGAAAGCACTGGCCGAGCCTGGCGGCAGCATCCAGTGCTGTGGAAGGATCTGAGCCAGTCTCAGAAGAAACAGATCAAAAGTCTTTAAAGTCTGGAACTGTGAAGGGCTAGCGAGAGAATTGAGGATTGATGCACTGGGGTTTTAAGCAGCCCTGTGGTCCCAAGAATACAAGAGTCTAATCTCAGGGCCTTAACCTATTCAGGAGTAAGTAGAGAAAATGCCAAATACATCTCTCTCTCTCTCTCTTTTCCTTTTTTTTTCTTTCTTTCTTTTTTTTTTGTGTTCATTTGTTTTTGGGAAAAAAAAATAGAATTACAACACATTGTTGTTTTTAATCTTTATAAAAAGCAGCTTTTTGTTATTTCTGGGGGGGGGAAAAAGACCAGGCACTTAAGAAACTGTCTTGTTACCCTTAGGTGGTGTGACCTGAGCCCAATTTCTATTTGGTTTCCCAGGGAAAGACTTCCACAGTTGCAGGAATGTAAATTCCTCTGGAGAAGAGGGCTTAAGGGTGTAGGATGCTGTCTCGTTCAGTCACTTCCTCTGCTGGGTGCACACTGAGCTTGCGCAGCGCCCGCCAGCTTTTCCATTTGAAGAAGAGAAATAACAAAAGGCCATCTCTAGACAACAAAACGCGGCTTGTGCTTTCGTTCAGGGTGCCCCACTGGTTTCCCATGGTTCATTTCTCCACCCATCCTGTCTTGTCACAGCCATCTCACCCCTGGCCTGCCCTCTTCGCCCCACCCCCCAAAACGGGCTTCCTCGATGCCCCTGCCTCAGGGTCAGAGGTCACCACAGGGTGGCCACCGGCTTTTCACCCTACCACTGAGATCCAGAAGGAGCAGTTTCCACTTGATTTGGAATATAAAGGCCATTTCAGCAGAAATCCACCCATGAGAACCATGTTGCTGTTAAAGTAAAGTAAGGATTAGCTTCCAGACTCTGGTCACGGAGCCGACCTCACGAGACTTTCTTATCATTTTAAATAGTTTACCTCTTTCCAGGCGACTGTCCTTGAGTTCATCAGATGGTTTAGCAACATGTAAACAGTTTTTTTTCCTTAGGGGTGATTTTTGGGAAGGGGTCTATTGTAAACAAAAACAAAACAAAAAATCAAAACCCCTTTCCCAGGAGTGGGTGAGTTGGGGGTGGGGTTGGGGGTGGCCAAGGTCGTGCGTGAGACTGCAGCTCCGCACGGTGGGTCTGGGCCCATCTGAAAATGTTTGGTTTCATTCCAGTTCCTATTCAACAGCAGCACATCATCTGACTCACCTCCACCCCACTACCCGCCTCTGCTCGTAGAGCCCGCACCCCACTAGCCGGGGTGCCTTGGTGGGTAAGGGCCCCACACAGCGTAGCCGGCTGTGACCCAGACGGACGTTTGCTCGGCACTAAGCCACCCTCCTGGGCTGTTGGTCTTACCCGTTAACCTTTTTCTATTTCCCCCCTCCACTTCCTTCAAGTACCAAATCCACAACCCATTTTTTTGAGAACAAAGGAGAGTACCGTGCTGCCGTGCTGGTGAGACAGAGGAAAGGTGGCCGGCGCACGTCGAGAGGCCGGCCTGGCCCAGTGCCCCCTCGGTGTGTCGCGGCACGTCCTGGCACGTCGCAGGCAGGCGACACACAACATCCTCGATGGAGACTGCGCGTTGTGAGCCTCTCCACTCCATATGTATGTTTTTATTTTTTCCCGAAAGGTGTCCGTAGTGCACTAGCATTTTCTTAAACCAATAATGTATTAAAACTTTTGATGTCAGCCTTGCATCCAAGGCTTTCTCAAAAAGTACAATAATAAAGCCTCAGGTCGTGCTGGGAGCGTGAAGCCTTGGCCGTGAGCCTGCTGCGTCAGACCAGTACTAGAAAGGACGGTTATAAGCGGTGGTTATTGCCTGACACTGTGGATAATGTGAGAAGAGGTTTGACATATGTTTATAGAACAGTGGGATAATATATAATGAACACTTGGATATTTAAGATACATGACGAGAGATACTTTGTCCCAGTTAGTCCCCTCCCCGGTTATCTGCTAGAGCCTTGTCCTCAGTCACCGCTTTCCCTGTGTGTATTAGAATGCATGCCCCGTCTTCTTGTGTCCCGATCAAATACCACGTGCTTGAAATACTTAGCTCTCTGCTCCCTGAAGCGCCCCCGTGTGCAAGTTCAGTCTGCCTTTGCATGATCAGATCATTACGTGGCTGTGGCTCCTAAGTCTGTTGCGGATCTGATCGTCTTTCAGCAATGGAGGGATGCTTTACAGCAACAGATACTTGCCTGATTCCTGGCATGACACTCTGGTGACTTCCTGGTGAGGCCCGGCCTGCCCTGGTCCAGCCGGGTCCCACCATAACTCAGACATTCCAAGGGATGGGAAGCCGTAGTCACACCTCACGCTCTGGACATTTAGGCAAGCAGGGTCCCCCACACACACACCTTTGGGATCAGCCTCCACTATCCCAAGTCCATACTCTTCTTGAGCAGACCGTGATTCGGAACCAAGGCAACTGTTGAAAACCACACTTGAAGCAACTCGGATGGCGATGGTCCCGTAGAATCAGCCTGCTGCTGTCTCACTCGGGAGGGCCCTGCTGAGAGAGGCATGTCTGCCCCGCCCTTGAACCCTGGGGACTGATGGTGCTCACTACTCTTCCTGCGAGGGGAACTTAAGACCTCCACATTAAGTGGCTTTTTTAACAAGAAAAAAAAAAAAAGGCAGCTGTAGCTCACGAGCTGCTCTTTTGCCAGCATTTTCACATTTTGCCTTTCTCGTGTTAGAAGCCGGTGCCGAGAAATTCTGTGGTGGGCACATTATAGAGCATCGCCCCGCAGAGCTTTGGTGAGGTGTGGGTAAGGCTGAAGTGCCAGGCTGGAAGCATTTTTGAGTTGGCTTGTTTGTTTGTTTTCAAAGTCCTGTATATGTATGTAGTAGTTTGGGTGTGTATATATAGTAGCATTTCAAAAATGGATATACTGGTCTAACCTTGTATCCTTGGAAAACAGATGGCTCCCCATCTGGTTACATATGTTAGAGAAGTAGCGAGCTGCTCTACTATATGCCTTAAGCCAATATTTACTCAGCAGGTCATTCTTTTTTACAATGGCCGTGGAATAAACCATTTGTACAAAAATAAAAACAAACAAAAAAATGAGGTGTTTTGGTATAATACCTTTTCAGATGTGTGTATACGTGGGTGCATGACGGGGTCGGGTGGGGGGCGCGTCTCAGGGTCTTCTGTGACCTCACAGAACTGTCAAACTGTACAGTTTTCCAACTTGCCATATAAATGATGGGTTTGCCTTTTAGTTGCAACAATAAAAAATTTTTTTTCTAAAAAATATGGATTTGGGGTGCTTCCCATTTGTTTGCTTAATGGGCCTAAACCAGGATGGACAACTGTTTCTTTCCATCCCTGCTGATGTGAAGCACATGTTGTCCATCAAGCAGGGTTATGTTTCCCATATCTAAGGATCTGAGGGCCTCCTAAAGTCGTGAGCGCCTCTGGGCCGGGGCATTTTCCTTACTGGGGAGTGTGTTTAACACCAGGCCTCAGCCCATCTCCTTCAAGAACAACAAAACCCACTTTTGGAACGTATAGGACCCTTGGATAACTTAACAAACCTACACAAGTCGTTTGAAGAACTGTTTAGACCCCTAGAACATGTCCCTTCGCCAACTACCCGTAAGACACAATGGTTACCACATCACAGCATCTCCGTGTAGTCACATTTGTAGAATTGACGTGGAAATAATGAGATATGCAAAATTCGTGTAGTCTTCCTGTTGTCTTCCTTCTTGTACAAGAAATGTACAAAATTAAATGTAAATCTCCCCTAATGTGGATTTTTTTTTACGTTTTGTTTTGAAATAATTGCAGACTTGCAAAATATTGCAAAAGGCGTACAAAGAATTTCCTTATGTCCTTCAAGGTTTTGTAACATTACAAAGCTGGCTGCTGAGGAAACTGTTTATGCTTTGGCCTCCTGGTAGGATCCATGGAACTAGGAAACAAACACAGGCGTGCAACGCCCCGTAGAGGACGGCGGGGACCAGCATGGTGTTGTCATGCCCACTGTCACCTCAGCCTGTTTTCACAAACAAAAATTGGCATCTGAGCTTTCATGAAGAGTTGGAATACCAGTGTGAGGAAAAAAGTAACTGAGTTTGTAACGTTGGAGTGGAAATCCAATGAGGCCAAAGGTCAGACGTGGGCCACTTTGCATGGTGCCTGGATAGGAGAGGGCACCTGGGGAGCCTTCAGAGAGCTCATGCATGAATACTCTACGTCCCCATCTGTCGGAGAACCTGCCTCACGGCATCCCTGGTGAGACGGTGCTGAGGAACAGGAGGGGTGACTTTTTCCCCCAGTGGGGTGTTTGGGAAAGCAACCACTACTTTTTTTTCAGGTAAAGTGAAACACCAATAAAAACCTTTTTTTTTTTTAATTGAAATTTCAGAAAATTGAACATATAAACAAAGCAAATAAATACTCAGTTAAACTGAAAACCACAAAATATATACAGGAAGTTTAAATGAGAATGTTTAAGTTACAAAGTTCTCCAATCCCATTGTTGATAGCCACATTCAAGCCCCAGGTTATCTCGACATTATTAACACAAACAACTCGGGACACATTTGAGTTTTTTTAATAGACTTAAATAGGAAACTTTAAATTTTCTTTAAGGCAACATGCTCTTCAGTGAAATCCTTCACACCAGTTTATGGCTTCCGAGGCAATTAATTTAATGGGCCCTAAGTTGACTTGCTTCAAAAGTTGGATTCTGTTTTGTTTAGGGAGGTCCAAGTGAATGCTTTTACTGATATGACACTCAAGTCTTCTTTCCTTTTCTCTGTTGAACACAATGAAAATAAGGGCCACGGGCAGCAGGCCACCAGCAGGCATTTGGGCCACAGCTCAGGTTAAGAGTGAATGGTAGAAACCCTGGCTCTGTGCCCTCCCACCTTCCCCAGCCCTCCCAGGTGACAGCTCGCTGCAGTTGAAATGTCCAGGCCTACCACATTCTCCTTACCAAGGTCGTCTGCCCACTGGCCTCCAAGCCTGGTCCTGTTTGGCCTTGACTTCGTAGCATGGCCGGCTGGGGCTGACCCAGCACTACATCCAGGAGGTTAGACAGATTCTCAAAACCAGAGGCTGATGGTTTGAAGTGCAGCCTCGTTCTGCTCCTATTCAAAAGTCCCACTTGTGTCCTGGGGCTTTGTAATTGGTCCAGAGACTCAGGGAGCAGCTCTGGTCGGCTCACACTTCTGGGGGCGGGGGGAGCACACAGCACGCCCTCACCCACAGCTCTGCCCCTGTGTTGAGACGGCAGCAGCAAAAACAAGGATGCCAGATCGGTGCTCATCGGCCGAGGCTTTTTAAAATATCGTGATTTCAACGTCTGCCTCCTGGCAAAAAGCATCTTCTCTTTGTTCTGAGCAAAGTTGGTTCATCTTCTCAAAAGCGAACCTTCCTTTTTCACCTGAAATGTTAAGGCGATCTGTCACTGGATTGGACCCTGCCTCGACGCCTGCTCTGGCAGGCTAAGGTGGCCTTAGGGCTTACTGATGCCTGGGTCTCAGGCGTCCCTGTAAAGGGCAGGGGCGGGGAGCATTTGGAGGCCCTAACTACCCCGCTTGCCCCTCCGTCCAAAATGGAGTCGACTGAACCTGAATCGTGTGCCTTGCATCTGCTTTCATTCCCGGGGAACAAACTGAAGTTTAAGAAGGAAACAAAGCAATTTTTTTGCCACATCACCATGGAGGAAACCTGCTTCGGCCAAATACAGTTAAACGGGTTGGTAGCAGTGCCCATCTGTGTGCTATTTTGCATCTTTCGAGAGCTGGCAGTGGCCGCTCGATCACAACCCTTCTAAGGACCCAGGATCCCTACTGCACAGCACATGACATTTGACGCTGTTCTTTACCAAATGACAGCGTGGCTTCCCGGGCTGCCGCTCGCACGGTTTCCAGGTCAGATTGGCACAGGCTGGCGATCTGATCGATGCTTTCAATGCCCTATTGGAGGTGCAGGGAGAGAAGGTCCATTAGGGGACATTTTAAGTAGTAGGTGGAATCCATTTTTACAAGCTCTGCGGGACCAGCCCTAGCGTAGTCTGTGGGGCCTGAGCCCCTCTCTCTTCTGAAAGCTACCAGGTTTCTTCTGTGGCCTCGGGTTCATCGAAACCACCATTGGAAGCATCTCACCGTTTCAGTCCTGACTCCTGCCAGCAAACCAGGCCAGTAGCAGTGATATGGGCACAACTTCTGAAAGGCCCACCTCGACCTGTTTCCCTGTGGATCTCCCTACAGCCTCCCTGCTCTCCCAGCCCTCCCCTCCAGGTCAGACCAGGAGGGGAGCAGTCAGGGCCCCAGCTTAGGCACCCCTGACCCCTGAGGCTGCTCTCCTCCAGGGCCAAGGACCAGAGTGCACTTCAGTTCCTTCCACTGGGCGCCCTTCTCTCTTACTGGTTATTTGATTATAACCAGATGGACCTAAAATTTCCTGTCAGTTCATTCCAGAATGAATGGGGTGAGTTTAATCTGTATTGGACGATGTCTCATCTCGTAAATTGGCAATTATTGTTTTAAATGAGAATTCTAAACGCAAGTGGGGTTGAAGCTTTATGCACAAAGATGCTCATAATGACATAATAAATGGATGATGAACCTAAATTTCCTACAGTATGAGAGTGGGGGGGAGGGTAGGTTAAATTAAGGTATACATTTGATAGACTCTTCCTAAGGAATTCCAAAGCACCACCAGTCTAACACAAAAAGTTCTTATTTTGTTCACTGTTTTTAAACTATATTTAATATTATCAACAATTTTAAATGCTCACACACACCCACCAACAAAAAAAAGAAATACATAAAAATGTCAGTAGCTTCTAAGTGTCAGGATGATGGGTAACTTTTACATTTTTTGTGTGTGTTTTACTCTCTTTTTCTACAATGAGCTGCTTGTGCTGTTACAAGCTTTTAAATTGATATTAAAGCGTATAATCCAGGAGCTCAGAAGTAAGTCCCTGAGGCCAGCTGCTCACTGTGGGCGGGTCCCTGCTGGTGGAGCTGACGCCCCCTCGTCTAACACCAGCGCTTCAGCTGCTTCTTGGCCGGCGGTGATTTCCTTTTCTTGGTCCCAGTGGAATCATTTTGAAATGAACTAACTCACGTGAACCACAAGCAGGCCTGTCTCTATCACCAGCAAGGACAGGCTGAACTCACCCTGAGATGCCTTAGTGCCATGCACGCAGCTTGCTGGAGCTTTGCATCATTCTCGGTCAGGGCGTTGGTGTAGAAGAGCAAAGCCTGGGAAAGAGGGCCGCGGTGAGTGAAGGCGAGGGTGCCGAGAGCAAAGTCCACGGTGCCCACGCTGGTCCTCCGACTGCTGACCATCAGTCAGGCCCTTCTTACCTTTCTCTAAACACAAATCAGGCCGTGATCCATTCATCGTTGGGCCCGGTGCACAGTCCAGAGATGTAGACTACAGCATTGTTTATCTCTAAAAACACTGGTGTCTGGGCTGGTGTAACCAGAAAGCTCTTTTTGTCTAAATTTTAATGTGTATGAAATGCATCCTGAAACTGCTATCTAGTGAAAAGGCTAAATCAGAGAAATGAGATGTCCAACAAGAATTGAACACACACAGGAAACTGTCCCCAGAGGCTGCAAGCGGCATGGCCGCTGCCTTGGGCCAGAAGGAAAAGCATCTCTTCCTCCATCACCCTCTTCCGGTCACAGCTCTAAGCCCGCCCCATCAGTCACAGGACCATAGCCAGGTCACTTCAGATGGAGGATAAAGCTGGCACTTCACAAAATGGCTGTAAGCAATGGTGGTCTGCCTGGCCCTGGGTGAGCCCAGGAGACTATAGTGAGCCGCCAGCATGGCCCTTCTCCCCCCTCAGGAGCTGGTACCCTAAATCTAGAATAGTCACAGGTCCAGGAACCTAAAAGGCAGAGGGGTCCAATTTCTTGGGTTTCAAATGAACCAAACCGTGAACCAACCAACCAGCCCCACGTCAATTGCAAGTCAATGAGGATGACCATTGGAATTCTACGAAGCATTCTGCGTGCAAGTGACATCTCAGGGACCAAATAGATACTTTGCTTTAGAAACGCTGAGATGAGTAATGTAAGTTTGTGGCGTGCAGTTCTGTGGGCTCCTCAGGTGGATGGTCTGGCCACCGCAGCCCAGCCCAGCTCCCTCCCCAGGGCTGGTGGTGGCAATAGCATGAGGAGAGCTGTGTTCATGTTTGGATCTCCTCTACATCCAAATATCTTGCCGTGAAAGCAGCCCCCAGTAGCTCATGAGCCTTTGTATTTTTTCAAGAAAGCCTCCCTCCTTCCCTCCACCTCCCCGCAACTCGCCCACCTGCAGCCGGGGGGACTGCCCCACCCCCACCAGGTCCGCAATCCGTACCTTTTCCCGAAAGCTCTTGTTCTTGGCTGCGCTGGCCAGGCTAGCGCTGGCAGCCCTGCACACCCTCGGGGGGCCGTCCAGCTGGAGCAGCGCCCAGGCCCGTAACGTCTGGGGCAGGGGCTGGAGCTGGCCCAGCCGCTTGCCCTGCAGCTTTCTGACCGTCTTGGCCTGCCCTGTGCATTGCAGCTCCTCAACGAGTGTTACTGGAAGAGACGGAAGAAGTGGGCCCAGGGTCCGCACTCTGGCTGTGGTCAGAGTCGGCTGCCGGTGTGTTTGTCCACTGCCATTAGCCTTGAAGAAGTGAATCCCGGAGCAAGTGTACGTGATTACCAAGGCCAAGTCTGGATTGGTGTCAGAGGAGCACCCCCCCCCCCGAATCTCCAGGAAGGCTTTCTAGCAAGGGATCGCAGACACCCTGAAAGTTAAACCCCAGCCCATCCAGGGACTCTGCCCAGCTGAGAATCACTGTCGTCTCCAGTCCTGACCTCTGTTCTGTACTCAGTAAAACCTCCTTCCCCTGGACCTAATCTCCCTCTGTGGAGGAGTCGAATTAAATCAGGGTTCTAACAGATAGCTGGAGGGGAAAGACTCAGTGGTTCTGAGAAACTGGCTCCAAACAAGGCTCAACGGATGGAAGTCACCTTGTCGTCACTGTGTGGCTTTGAGGCCACCTGCCACCGCCCTCAGCCCCTACCTTCCTTGGTGAGCTGGGCGAAGTGCTTCTCCAGGTCTGAGACGCTGTGCCTCTGCAGGTAGCTGTGGAACTGGAACCAGGTGACAGTCTGTTCTTCAGGGAGCCCGGCACAGGGGAGCAGCCCGCCGCAGCTGACCACCTGCTCCAGGAGCCTGCGGCACGCTGGCAGGACACAGGAGAAGCCGTGAGGAGCAACTGAGACCCTGCCCCTGGGAGCTTCTGTAGTGTGGCCAGGTCAGCCTAATGGCCTTCTAAGGGCACGTGGTGGGAGCTGGGGCCGCCTGGGGGTATGCAGGTTACAGAGCCACTGCCTGGAGTGTGACTGTCACCCTTCAGTTGTCACCAGAGAAATGCTCTGCCTTCCGAGGAAGTGTCAAGACACCTTTTTTGGGTAGATAAAGTCCTGCCTATCTTCCTATAAAGGTTCTTTCTTAACACTTTTAAGGTTCTGGTAAAAGCTATGGAATCTGTCCCCAGAAAAATGCACCAACCCACTAATGTTTGCAGTTTTAGGGGTTCACAGACTACTCCTTCGTCTCCCCAGTAACAGGAGGGGACTTGTAGTCATGCTAAGAAATGGCGTCCATTTGATGCCATGAAGGCACTTGCGGAGGCGGGGCTCGGGCCACTGTGACAATGATGGAGTCAGCACAGCGTCTCTGTGGGGCAGCGAGGGCCGTTACCTATCTCCAGTTGTCCAGGGTACTTGCCCCTGACTCTGTGCAGGAACGTCTTCTTGAGCTGGCTCAGGAGTGTCGCAGCGGGGCAGGCCAGGACCCCGCCGGGCTCCACGCACGCCCTCCACAGCTTCAGGCAGACCTTCCTCCGCGCGGCCTGCGGAATGACTGAAAGCCCAGGCTCAGAAAGCTGACTGCGCGTGAGGAAGAGGAAGACTGGGGGCCTGAAGTTGGGGAGCTGAGGGGTGACACACGGTGTCCTTTCTCCACACTCCAGTGTGACACGTACGTGACAAGCAGCTTTACCTCTAAACACCCTATGCAGGGGACCACCCACAGCCTTCACCACAACCTAGGGCAGCTATGGACAAGGGGGGTCCCACGGTGGGGGGGTCACAGGCAGAGTTGGGGTCACAGCTCCTGTTTATCTGAGTGCATGCTGTGTGCCTGGAGTGTGTCCTGGGGACTCTTTCATTGAGCCCTACCCAGTGGCCTTCCCATTATACAGATGGAGAAGCCGAGGCTCAGAGAGGTAAATCATTTGCCCAGAGTCACACAGCATACCAAGCACGTGCTGCTCACTCCAAGGCTGTGTGACCCCCCTTCCCGCCCCCACAGTGCGTCTCTGAGCCCAGCCCAGCCACCACCCCCAATCGCACCCCTGGGCTCCAGTTAACTTCGGACATCAGGAAGGAAGACGAGGTCCCCACTGCACTTCAAAGCCCATCACTTCATGCCATTCACACAGGCAGCCCGTGGTGGTGGGTAGTTACTTACTCTCTTCAATGGACGTCGCCTTGCCAACCTTCTCAAAATCAAGCGTAGAAAGAGTCTCCAGGATCTGCTTTTGCTGCGCGACTTCTTCCAGAAGGCTTTCCTGGACCACCCTCGACAAGTTAGGAGAGGCCAGTTTCTGGAAGCAGCCACGGTGCTCCGGGTTAGCGGACACGCCCTCCGCCAGCCGTCATGACGGTGCCCCCACCTGCCCTGTGCCCACCCTTCCCATCCCAGTAGCAGCTCCCTGGCTGTCCCCTGGGGACTCCCCCTTCACCAAGGTGGTTGAGACGATGGAGCTGCCGGGGGCCTCTGCCTCTGCCTGCCTGAAAGTGCAGCCAACCCACACAGGAAAGCAGAGCTTAAGAGAGCGAGAGGCCCCGTCATGATGACCTTCGAGACCCTGATCCAGCTGGGCCTGAAGCCCACCTCGGGACCTGTCAACTCTATGAGCCAATAAGTTTTCCTTTCGGCTGAGCCAGTTTGGATTGGAGCTCTGGCGTCTGCAACTGAAAGAGTCGCAGCTATTGCCTTTGATTCAGGGCTTGGGCTGCACCTTCCACGGAGGAACGTCCTCAGTCTCATTGGCTCCAAGGTACGGCCTCCCGCCCCTGCGCCATGCTCACCGCCACCTTCAAGACCAGCCCTTTGCAGAGAGAACTTCCCCCCCTCCTGGCCCCCCACGAGCCTCTCCCGCTTCACCCCAGTCCCTCATCCACCTGCAGCAGAGCTTTGCAGACTTGGAGATGGACCTTGAGCAGCACGTCCAGCTCAGGGGCGCCAGCTGTGAGCTCCCGGGACGACTCTTCCAGCGAGGGCAGCGGCGACAGGGTGCTGTCCTTTCTGAGTTGGATGGGGAAGAACTGGGTGACCGTTCTGGTTAGATAAGAGAAATCCCTCCCTCCCTGGAGAGCTCTGACCAGGGAGCCCACTCCAGGTCCCAGGGAGATGGAGTTAAACCGAGGGGAAATCTAAGACAAAAGGAAAAGCAGCAAAAGGCAGCAACAACTCAAAACAGGTGTGAGGTGGCGTGGGCCTGGGGAGTAAGCAGCTGCAGTTCACACTAACCCCTAGCTCTGGGACTCTGGCCAAGTCTGCCTCCCCTAGCCTCAGTTTACTCATCCGTGAAGTGGGGACAGGCTCGCCCAGCTCAGGGCGGTGAGGGGCAAGTGCCTAGCCAGCGTGCCTAGTACCGTATCCTCTCCATGGTAGAGGGTGAGCCTGAGGCCTGGGCAAGGGCAAAGTGACACCATCACGTTGGGTGGAAGTACCACGCCCTCCCCTGGGACTGAGAGAAAAGGCGGAGGAGAAATCGGGACTGTGATACGTTTCTGTGCTGTGGAGCTTTGGGTACAGGAGAAGCAAACTCACGATGGATCGTGTGTAGGGCAGGTGGGGGCTGCCTAACGGAGAAGGAAAGTGGTGTCGTAGGTGAGGGCAGATGGCTGTGCAGAGGGGACGGGGAACATAGTGCTGCTGGTTGGTTAGGTCAAGGTCGGAGGCTCTGCTGCATCTTCCATCATTATTTTTAAGATTCAAAAAGAAGCCCATTCATTGTTCGGAGCGGAAAGCTGAGGGCCAGGCGGACCTATTCTCACTCACTCAGTGGTCCCTGAGGGTCTGCCCTGTGCCAGGCAGTGGGCATATGGGTACAAGAGGCACTGGGAGGGGGTGCACTCACCGGGGACCCTGGGGACCTCCAAAGAGGGACAGCTCGTGGGGGGCGAGGTCGGCATTGAGGAAGGTGAAACTCTCTAGGATGCAGTTCATCAGGCTCTCGGCTGAGCTGTGCTCCTGGCGGCCTCCGCGGGGCTGTGGACCAAGCAAGACCTCAGGGCAGCCGGCGCCACTCACCCCGCCCAACACACCCACCTTCACAGCATCCCTCAGTGGGGTTGCAATGCCCCAAGTCAGGACAGACCCAGGGGCACAGCACTCCCCGAGGTCCCTCCTGAATGGCCTGTGACAAGGTATGCTGCAAAAGCTCAAGGGAGACAGATCTGAAAAGCCTCACCTGGTCACAGATAACCACAAGGACAGGGCAAGTGACAGGAGTGAGGAGCGGTGGGGCGGGGGTCCGAGGGTGGGGTCCCACGGAAAGCAGGAGAGTAGGCGCCCTCCCCCAAGAGGACAGGCTGCTGCTCTAGCTGACACCTGCCATTTGGGTACGTGGGGCCAGTGTTGCCAGATTGTTCAACTTTCTAAGAAAAGCTGGGAGCTTAGGTTTTTGTGGGAAGATGCCCAGTTTTTAAATATTGACAATTCCAAATTATTTTTAAAGTATGATGTGAGTCAGGCCAAACACCTCTTCAGGTGGCTCAAAGCTGCCAGGTGAGCCTCTGGATTCCAGGTGTGTCTTCTCCCAGGGAAAGGTGGAAGGACAAGCGATTGGAGGCAGCCCCCGACTGGGAGGAGGTGGGGGGCGGCCTCGGAGCCACTGCTGAAGTTGTCAGAACCTCCCAATGGCAGGTCCCTTCCTTGGCATCTAGAAATCCACTACTGGGGATTTTGGTCTTGTCTCCATATGTGGTCCCTAGGCCCAGCTAGCCTGGGCCTCGTCCCACACAAGACACCAGAACCAGGCTCTGAAATGTTGAGCCCAAAGAGAAAACCTTGAGCAGGAAGAGAATAATAAGGCAAGCTGCAGAGAGTTCCTTTCCTGATAGAAAAAAAAAATTGTGTGTGTATATATGTGCATACACACATGCATGCACACACACACACACAGTCAGTCTCCTTATTCGCCGTCATATATAAAGTCACCGTTTCCACTGAATTTGTGAATACGGAGCCATCGCTCCTCTGGGAAATGCTACGAGCCTCTGGTCATAACCTTTTCATCCACCAGTCAGTATGTAACCTTGTTGTGTGTGTGTTTCTGTTTAAAGACCTTATTTCACACATATTGTCGATTCCTTCACAGTGACCTCAAGGCCAAGAGCAGTTAACTCACGCCTGAACAGAGCTTATCCAACACCCGTTTTCTTTGTGAGGCACTACCCATTGCCTTCCTGCTCTCAGGAACACTGGCCAGCACTTCAGCCCTGCACTCGGGGGCCATTTAAACAGCAGAATCGCCAAAATTAAGCATGAACATGTGAATAACGTCGCGCTAAATAGACAGTGAAAAGGACACCTGAGTACAGCATAACTGAAACAAGTCAGAGCTTCCTCACCTTGTTCAGCCTCAGCTGGGAACGTGCACACGAGACTCATTTTTTGTCACTCTCCACCTGCCCACAAATGGCGGTGAAAGCATCCTGAGTATTGATTTGAGGGTTACAAATAAACTTTAGCAAGTAGGTGAATTTGCAAAACCAGAATCAATGAAAAATGGGAATCGACTATACATACATAAGTGCACATTCATACATATATATGTGTGTGTGTGTGTAATTTCTCTTAGAAAGTCAACTAAAAACCATAGCCTGTCATCATTTTTATTCTTTTAACTTGGTTTGCAAAAAAAAAAAAAATGAGTTCCTCTAAGATGTTTAAAATTATTGCCTTATGGCAGTATTATTTCAAGATTTTTGTGTAAAGTGGGTATAATTTTTCAAATTACAGGTATGTGAGAGAAGCAGCGTGCATGCTGACTCACACTGTTCTACATGAAAACGCTATTAAGAAATACAAAAAAGGTGACTATTTCTTAAATTTTTTTTTGGAAATTTTCAGGTAGGTCTTTTTAAAGACTGTGGCAGTGGTATTTAAATAGTGAACATTTTTAAGTTACTAGGTATAAAATGAAAATTCAACTTTCTTTGTCCTGTGTTGACCTGTAATGTCAGGGGGAGAGTAGGAATAAAACCACCAAAATGAATTTTTGAAGGGAGCTGTTAGGCTATTTCAGTGCTAAGTGCCCTACACAAAAGACAGTGGTTTCATGAATTAATTGATTTGTAAGTAGGTGCTGGTGTTCTACATTTTGTTTTGCATACATTTAAATCGATGTATGCAAACCAAAAAAATAGGATAATCCACCCATGCCAGCCAGCACCTCTGAGAGCCACCTGAGAACTGCCCACGGTGTGGGTCCTGTCGAGTTTCAGTGTGGTGTGTGGGGCCACATGGGGTCTTCCATAGCACCAGCTCTGACCCTGAGAATACCCCTAGTTTGAGATTTTAATGCTGAACCACAGCCTGACCTGCTTGGGTCAGAAGCTGCGAGATGGGGCCTGGTTCTGACCGGACATGGTGCAAGTTATCCACTCTGATCCCCGACTTCCTCTCACAATCCTCCTCCCAGCCCGATGAGGGCTGTTGTTATCCCCACTTGACAGATGAGCAAACTGAGGCCAGGGAGGAGACGCTGCCGACCTGGGTGATTGCAGGGGTGAGGCCAGGATGCCGGCCCAGGCTGGCTGTCCCCAGAGCCCACTCCCAGTTGTTGTACCATCGGCAGAGCAGGGCTGCCGCCCAGCAGAGTGAACATACCTTCAGCCGGTCCCGGAAGCTGAGGACCTGGTATTCTAGCTCCCGGAGCCGAGGCTGGGAAGAGTCTGTGCACCTCAGTAAATCCAGGACCTCCTGCAGGGGCCTCTCGAGGGTCACCTCAGATTCACGCACTCCATCCCTGGTTTCTTCTTCATCATGGCCTCTCTTGCTACCCGGCATCGTATGATTGTGGAATGTGGAGCCCCGTGGCAGGCTGGGGCTCTCTATTCCCAAGTCCCTCCAGCCCGGCTGCTCCACGAACGAACCTCCTGCCAGGCGGGCCATCTCCGGCAGGAGGCCTGGGGACGGGAGCTCCTCCTGGGCCTCCTCTTCAATGGAGGCATTGGGGCCAATGGCCAAGGGCAGGAACCCCGCGTCCGAGGTGGACGCTGAGGTGCTGGTCTCGGTGTCTCGGGGGTCCTCAGAGCTGAAGGAGTCCATCTCAGGCAGCTCCTGACTCTGGCTCCACAGGACAGGGCCCCGAAGGTCATTGTCAGACAGGTAGCTGAGGATGGAGGTGGCCCTCGGCCCGCCCAGCAGCAAGGCCTGCTGCACTGGCTGCTGCAGGACAGACTGGAGAGGGGACACAGGACCGGCCTCACTGGCCACCCCAGGGATCCCAGCGAGGCCCCAAAGGGGCTTTCCCCCACAGACACTTGCTCTGCGTACCCACATTCTTGGGATGACTGAGGTCTGTTCACCAAGGTGACCCAGAGGTGCTGGTAGGACCCTGTCCCCTCTCTGCCCTTATCCCCATCACATCTCTAACTCACTCCTTTCAAGCCCCAGCAGGTCTCCTTGCTGCTTCTCACATCCTCCAGGCTCATTCCCACATTCCCACCTCAGGGCCTTTGCACTGACTGTGTGCTCCGCCTAAGAATGTTCTACTTTGTTTTCCCATGGTCCTTCCGCCCCTTGGGCAGGCAGTGCTCCCAGAGGGAACAGTCTTTTCCTGGCCTAGAGAAGAGCCTGCCACATTGTTTTGAATGAGTGAAGTGAATGAATGAGTGAAGGACCTGACATACGATACACAACCAGTGCTCATTACAAGAGCAGCTCGTCACTAAATTAAGTGTTTGGCATTTACATGCCCTGATCTAAAGGCCATCAAGTCCCACCTCATTTATCCCTCACACCTCTAGTCTCCAAATCCATCACTAGGTTAAAAAGGCTGCTGTGGAGGAAAAGGTGGAGGAGAGGATGCATTTGCCGCAGATGCCATACAGCATCTCTGGAAGAATATGGAAGAAGTTGACAACAGCCTAAGGAGGTGACCCGGCTCCCAGGAAAGAGATGTGTTACTGTATGCTATGTCAAGGTATTACCTGTTGGAAACATATATGAGTATACTGAATTTAAGCTTAAAACAACTAAATTGGAGGCCAAGGCCATGGCTGGGGTGGTAGAACCATCCAGAGAACCCCATTCCAGGCACCCAGGAGCACCAAGCCTAGAAGCCCCCAGAATGGAGAGGCCAGCATCGAGGAAGAAAAGTACAGAAAATACCCAGGATAACCCAAAACAAGGGAGGCTGCACCCACCGCTTGCTACGTGCAGAGGTGCCAGGCTGCTCAGCCCAGGCTCGCGTGCTGGCCCCTGGGGGAGTCACCCCCACCCCCACGACTTTTCTTAAGCACAGCGCCCCCGGCTCACTCACCAGGTAGTACCTCTCCCGGAAGCTGGGTGTGCTGGGGGGTGTCCAGTTGTACAAGGAGCCCTTCCTGCTGCCTACAGAGAACTTGACTGTGGGGCTGGGTGACACCAGGAAGATCTCAGTATCAAACGGGCTGGAGGAGAGAACAAAAGGCCTGAGGGTCACCGATGCCCAGGGGGACATTGGAGCACAGTAAGGACCCCGGGAACTGAAGAAGAAATGGAGGCCCAGGGAGGGGCAGGGCCTTGCTCGGGGTTACAGGCCCGGCCCAGGGACTTTAGGTCCACATTCTCAACCCCCTTGGAAACCTCTCTCAAATGCCCACCACCCGTAGACAGCAAGGGGCTGCGATTAGTCACCACACGTGTGAATGACATCCCCCTGTAGAGGCCCCTTTGAGAAGCTCAGCAGACCAGCGGTGGACGCTCAGTGGTGCCGTTTCCTGGGTAAACATCGCCACCACCCCTCTCAGATTCCTCATCTGTAAAGGGCGCCATTCTAGAAGGACGTCTGTGTCAGTCCCAGTCACAGGTAAGGCTGGGGACCCTAGGCCTCGCCAACCCTGCCCTTGGAGCAGGTAGGTCTGAGCAAACCCTCCCTGCTTCGCAGAAACCTGCTCGCTCTCATTTGCACAGAGGCCTGGCTCCAGGTGTGTAGGGCCCAGCTGGACCACAAGAGCCTGTGACAAGCACTTGCGGGCACCTCCTGGGAGGGAGATGAGAGCAGACATGTCCACGAGTGGATGCTAGGGCACAGTCAGGCCACCAGGGGGTGCCAGCGAGGTCCTCTGGCTCTCCCTCTGGGTGGGAATTGGGGGCTGGCCTAGGGAGAGGCGGCAGGGCCGGAGGGAGAATGGCCCCCACTCACTTCCACTGCACCTCCAGCTGCAGTTTGATGGTGCCCAGCTCTGTGATGTCTACCACGATGACCTGCGGCCGGGTCGTGAAGAAGTCGGTGATGTCACACGTCACTGTGCCCACCGCCAGCGAGCTCAGGCCCCGCAGCTCTGTTACCTGGGGACAGTGAGGAGCTGTGGGTGGTCTCCTAGTCCAGACCCTGGGTGTTCTGGCCCCACCCCTAGGCCCCACCCACCTTGATCTCGAAGTTCTCGTGCAGGGCAGGGATGAAGGCCTTCTCCTCCTCGTCCCAGGTCTGGCTGTCATCAGACTCGATGCGGCCTCTCAGCTTCCAGCGCTGGCGGCCCAGGCGCATGAGCACCTGTGGGCCAGACCCGAGGAGGAGTGGGTCAGCCCCCCAGGTGGGCGCCACCCACCCCGGCCGTCTGCCTGGGGGCCCTCCCTGCCAGCTGGGACCATGGGTACCCCCAAAGGCATGGCGGGGAGCTCTGAGGACTGACACCGGAGGCGGGCCATACCTCATACTGGTCTCCGGGACAGAGGCGTGCGTAGCCCACCAAGCCTGGAACACAGAGACGGACAAGTCTTCTGTCTGCCCTCCTCTGCCCCTGCCCACGGGT
The DNA here is from genome assembly GCF_001890085.2 of Hipposideros armiger. NCBI lineage: Eukaryota > Metazoa > Chordata > Mammalia > Chiroptera > Hipposideridae > Hipposideros > Hipposideros armiger. The sequence goes on from NW_017731404.1 coordinate 1,876,671, forward strand.
CACAGGCCCTCACTGGGGAACTCCCCGTCCTAGTCTGGGGACCGGCTTCCAGGACAGATAAGCTGTCATGATGGACAGTGGGCAGGCCTGGGCCCTCACATCCAACTCAGAGAGGAGACAGGACTTGCCTGAGGTCACATGTCCCACGAGTGCAAACCCAGAGCCGGGCCTGGACCCCTGGATTCTGACCCCCACCACCAACCCAGCGGAAGTCCCAGGGCCCCCCAGAAGGCCTAACAGCCCACCCAAACTGCTGCTGCCCACCCACTCTCAGCCCTGTTACCTTTCATCCTGACGTGGAACTCGCCCAGGTGGACCTCCAGGGCCCCCTCAATGAGCCACATATCCTGCAAAATCCCACACAGTGCAGCTCAGCACCCACCCCTGGGGCTAGGCCACAGGGACACACAGAGACCCCCCAGGCACCCCCCACCACCACCACCACCAAAGCCGGGCCTGGCTCCGCGCTGCCCACCTCGGTGCACTCCTGCAGGCTACGGCCCAGCTCCTGCAGGCTCTCTCGGGAGGCGCGGCTGGGTGGGCACCTGGAGAAGGCCCGCTGCATGTTGGAGGCGCCATCGCGCAGGCGGCACTGGATGCAGTAGCCCTCATAGAGCTCGTCCACCTGCCAGGGCACAGGAAGGTGGGTCCTGCTCACGCCGAGGGGTGGGGGCCAGACCTGCCTGCCATTCTCACCCTCTGGGAGAGGCCACCCTGAGCTGCTGTCCCCATCCCAGCCCCTGACAGCGGTCACACCCTGCACTGGTTCACCGGCCCCCATGGAATGTGAGCCCAGGGGGTCAGGAGCCACGTCTGCCTCATCCCTCAGCCCAGCGCCCGGCAGTGGCTCGCACGCAATCAGTGCACAAACTTTAACTGCATCACGTCTCCTTTTCCTGCCTGATTTTTCAACTGTAAACGGGGAGGTGGGTTTATGATATCCTGCCCTCCCACTGGGCTGCTAGGAGAGTGAAGCGAGATCATGGAAGCGTTTGCAGACTTCAAAGCTTAAGGGACTTGCTGTGTGACCTTGGGCCAATCCTTGTCCCTCTCTGGGCCTCTACTCCTCCGTCTCTACAATTGGGTGGCTGGTCTCCGCCTTCCCAGCGCCCTGAGACTGAGCGTGATGTCTTACTGGGCCCAACCCCTGCAGTGGCTCCCTGCCTCTCTCCAGCCCCTGAGCACCCCGACTACCCTCCCTGCTGCTCAGAGGGAGCGTGCCCACTCCTATTAAGCCAGTGGAGGCCCAGCAAGGTGACAGACTATCCCAGCCGCACCCTGCGACACCACAGGAACCAAGCTGACCTTGCTGATGTGAAACTCCATCTTCCGGATGTGCCTTTCCACAGAGCGCGTTTGCTTCTCCCAGAGAAAGAGAAGATGCTTTATTTTTTTATTTATTTTTTATTTTTGAGAAGATGCTTTAAAAGTAGCCCGAGCCGCCTCCCAGCTCCTGCCCACCTCTGCCAGGTCTTAACACAGAACTGGGCTCAAAGCCAGGCCAGCCCCTCACCATCCTTGACGTAGGCTCACCGCTGAGCCTCAGTTTCCCCATTTGGAAAGTGAGGAGGAACCCAGATGGTTCTCCTGTAGGATGGCCAGAGGATGGCGTGGGGACGAAGTTCTTCTCACCCAGCCAGGCCCGGCCCAGCCCACCTCGCTTACCACGTGCAGACAGGAATTTTCACTCACCTTGTCCAGATCATAATAGAAAGCCTGTTGGGGAGGAAAGCGGGGAGGGACTGTCAGGGCTCTGGATGCACCTCCAAGACCCACGAGGCTACATTCCAGGGGTGCCTGAGCTCAGAGGACAAAAAGCCAGCAGCAGAAAACCAATAAAATGCACTTAAGCCATCCAAAAAAAAAAAAAGCCAGCAGCCACTCCATCCTCTGAGGCCCATGGTCCAGGCTGAGGAGGAAGAGTAATTAAACACATGTGCTTTGGGTGAGGCAGTGCTAGGCCTGGCTCTGTTTTCCAGCTGTGTGTCCCAGGCAAGTTACTCAACCCCTCTGAGCCTCCATTGCCTCAGGTAAAACGGGACAGCCATAGCACCTACCCCATTGGGCTGCTATAAAGAGTAAAGGACACAGTAAGCACTCAACGAAATGGGGACCATTGTGATTTGATTGTTTAAGGGGTGACGTCAGCCATGACCAGAAGAACTGAGAGTGGGGAGAGGCAGCTGGCACCACCGTGGAGTTCAGGCCTTGGGGAATAGCAACATCAGGCTGGTCTATCCACGCCAGGGGCCAGGGTGCCGCCAATGAAAATAAGATATTATCGGGGCAAGCAAATCTGTGTAGAAAGGTCCAGATGGTAAGAGTTTTAGGCTTTGTGGGCCATATGGTCTCTGCCATGACAGAATGAAAGCAGCCACAGACAATATGTAGATGGTGGGTGTGGCTGTGTGTGGGTAAACTATTTCTAAAAGAGGCCCTAGCTTGCCCACGGAGATTACAATCGCTGTATCGGAGCCTGGAGGAATTTCCACAGGGTTGAGATCCACCAGGGAGAGCATGTAAATTGTGACTTCATTTTTATGGCAACTGTGGACCAAAACCCTCTATACGCACTTGTGTGTATGTTTATGTGATTCTGTGACCAGGGAGAAAAACATGGGAAGGTAAGCGCTAGATTGTCCTCAGAGTTAAACAGAGTGGGACAGAGAAGGTCGGGGTGTATGTGTGTGTGTGTGTGTGGGGGGGGGTGAAGGATAGGGAGGTGTCAAGCAAAGAGGAAGATGAATTAAACCCCCCAAAAGCCTGTGTTTGTCCATGTATTCATTTATGTGACATTGTATGTGTGGGATTGTGAAATTAAAGTGCCCTGTAGGAAATAAAGAACAAGAAAAGTCCCCAAGCCTTTGAGGAGGAGTAACCGCACAGCAACTTCTCAGAAACCAAGAACCAGCAGCGACCAGGGAAGCAGGACTCCACGTCCGTCGTCGCGCCGCGTGGCCCTGGTACAGCCACGGCCCGTCGCTTGGCCTCAGTGTGCCCATCTATGAAGTGGGAGCAGCTAAAACGTACAAACCTTTATACACTCGCCTACCTTACATTTTCTTCTAGAACCGAGAGAGACGGGAGGACGTGAGAACCGCTGTATCTGTGCGGGAGGGGTGGGATGGTTGCTGGGAAGGCTGGGAACTGGGGGTGAGGTCTTCTTGGCTGTGCCTCCTTCCGTCATGTGCGTGGCCACCCACCCACCAAGGGCGAGGCCTGACTGAGCCCTCCGCCTTCCCTTCCCAAAGCATCTGGCACATTCGTGGGGCTCCCACCCTGCCAACCCCCCAAGTCCTCTCCACTGGAGCCAGGATACAGAGGCGGCCAGCTGCTGCTCTGATAGGGCTCCTTTCCGCTCCCCATTTTTCTGACCCCTGCTCTACACTTTGGCTCTTTAGGGAAGGGATGCTGGAAATAAGCTGGCAGGTTGGAGGAACCCACAGGCAGCAAGGCCTCCTGGCTTTTGTTTCTAATCCCATTAAGGATAGAAAGTTGGGGAATAGGGGCTGGGGACCTCCGAATTCCAGAAAGAAAGCACCTCCCCACTAGGGGGATGAAGTCCCCGGCAGAAGGTCTTGGTCGTGTGAGCAGGTAAAATACCGGACAGCCACTTACATTTCTAATAAATAATATATATTTTTAGCATAACTATGTTCCAAAGATTGCATGGGACATAACTTACACGGAAAAAGTATCAGTTATTTATCTGAAAATCACATTTAACTGGGCGTCCTATTTTCTTGTTTGTTTTTGGTCTTGATTTTTTTATTTGTTTTGATTTTGTTTTTGTTTGTTTTGGGTTTTGTTTTTTTTTTGCGGAATCCGGCTGTGCTAAAGGGGTGGCGGAAGCCCAGAGCACGTGGGTCTCGGGCTAGACAGGTCCCAGAGCAGCCTCGCAGACACGGCCCGTGAGATGGCAGGAAGTGCAGAGCCGCTGGGTGATGGGGAGACATGCAGGGCTGATAGAGGACAGCATCGCAGGCCACCGTGACACACCCTAGATTCGACGCCTGACCCAATTTCTTGGCATCACATGAGCCACCCCGATTTCAGGATGGCCAAGGTCTATAAAACAGGGCCATCTCAAACAGGTACCTCTACACACCTGCCAGCCTTAGTTAATTACTTCTAGAACCAAAGAGAGAATGGACGTGGGCCATCGGAAGTGTGAACTCTGTACCATGTCGGGGGGGGGGGCGGTCGGGGGCAGCTTCCCACCAGCCTGTGAGATTAAAATCATCCCAAAATAAAGCAAGTCCCTTCCTTAGGCCTCTGAATTCCGAGACAGATGTGCACCCATGGTGCTGGCAAGGGGATGAGGAAGGGTCCATCTTTGAACCCCAGCCAAGGCTGCTTGGGTAGGAAGGGCCTAGGAAGGGGTCTCACCAGCCTGGAATTCCTGTGGGTGTCCTTGTGGCGTCCTGACAGGTAATCCAGCTCTGCTTGCTGGACGCACAGATACTCCCTGTGAAGAGAATGAAGAAAAGGAATTTGGAAAGGAACAAGAAGAGAAAAAGAAACAGGCCGATGACCGGTGTCCCAGAGCGCAGGCAGCCACAGCTGTGGCTCTCAGCAGGCTCAGGGGTCAGAGGGCAGGGCCCTCCCGCCCACCTGGAATCCTGGCCCCATCTGCTCAGCCTCCAGATCCCACACACTGGGCCACGTGCCCGGCGCTGTAAAAATGGGGAATCGCTCTGTTAATTCCCACAAACAGCCTCACAAACAGGTTCTACTGTTATTAAACCCATTTTAGAGATGGACAAACGGACCCTTGAAGATGGCAAGTAACCCAGCGCAGGGTCACATGGCAGGGAAGAGGCTGACCCAGGTCTGAAAGCAGGCAGTGGCCTCCGAGGCCTGTATCTTCACCCCAGCCCCTGCCGAGGTCAGCAAGAGCCGGCCCCCGTCTCGGGCAAGGGCAGGCCGTTCTGCTGTCCAGATGCCCAGAGCCAAAGACCAGACAGGAGCCTGGAAAACTCATTCTGGGAAGCACAGAAAAAGCCATGCGCCAGGAGGGAACTTCTCACATTGTGTTTTCCAGCCAAAGAGGCTTGGACAGGGAACCTGAGGTCTGGACTTGGGGGCTGGGGTGGGGCTCCATCATAGATTTGCTGGGTCACCCCAGGAAGGTGACTCACCCTCTCTGGGCCTATTTATACCACTTTCTACCAGGCACTGCTCACTCAGAGGTTGGGCTCCCCAGAAAGAAGGAGATGCTGCCCCAGACAAGTCTGAAAGGTGCAGTCTTACGGAAATCACCAGAAGCTGTCCTGGGAAATGAGTGCCTTGGAGACAGGCCTCCACCCTCCAGATACACACCCTCAGCTCCCACTGTGCACCAGCACCAGGTGCATCATGGGAGGAGGGGGAGGGATGTCCCCTGTGTGGTGAGGAGTGGGTTGGGGGGAGGTGGCGTTAACCCCGAGCCCAAAGCGGACAGCAGGACAGGTCAGCTTTGGTCCTGGGCCTCTGGCCAGGGATCCTGGGCAAGTTGCTTCCCATCTAAATGAATAACCTGGAGCTCCCTCTGTGGCCTCATACAGACAAGACCCCACCATGTTTCCCAGGAAGAAGCAGAGATGATCAGGCAGGCAAGGCCAAAGAGTGCACTTTTTAAAGGCCACAAACAGCCTGTCCTTACTGAAGGCCTCTCTTCAGCGCTTCAAAGATCTTCTTCACTTCCTGCGTCTTGGAGTCCGGGCAGACAGGCCGCTTCTGCAGCGTGCCGTACATCTTGGAGGATTTTGCAGGCATTCGAGACCTCACCGAGTTTCTTTGGATGGACTTTCTGTGAGAAGGGATTGGGGGGTCAGAGCAGGGATTCAGACAAAGCCCTTCCCAGGGGCAGGCCCTTTGGGAACAGTGGCCAGAACCCTAAGTAGCCAGGAGACCTGGCTGCATCCCACCCAGGTGCCACCAAGCGGCATGATCGTGGGGAAGTTGCCAAGACTCTCTGGGCCTCAGTTTCCTTATCTGTAGAATGAAGGCTTGGATTTGGGGATTAAAAGAATACTAATACTAATAACCTGATATGAGACATTCACTTGTAGTGAGAAATACAATCAAGCAGCCCAAATGCCCGTGCTTTCTGTTCAGCGTGCTTCGTCTGGGCCGGCAAAGCAACATGGGAAGCCAAGTCATAGTTCTGCGGTGTGCCCATGGGGTGGGCGCATGTTGGCTTTGCCTGCCCAGCATCCATCCACCTCCTTCTGTTGATAGCACCTCAGCTTTCCTCTGGGGAACCTCCCCAGCACAGCTCTTTATACATGTGGTTTGGAGGGAGGTGGCTTGACAAAACCAATACACAAAAATACAATACACACATGCACACAGGCACATGCACGTGCGCACACAGTCATTCTGAGGCAAAGCCATGTCCCAGGCCCAAGTTAGTCAATATAGTCCACTCGCCTGGCCCAGGGAGAGGCATGGGAACCAAGTCAGGCCAGAAACTCTGTTGGAGTTGGGAGTGTGGACCGGATGAGCCCAGCGGTGATGTACAGGCATTTCAGAATTGATTACAGTAGCACAGGGCCAGGGTGCCCTCATTACAGTACAGAGCTGCTTTCATTGGCATTTAAGCCTCTCCCGGCATCTTATAATCCTATGCCTTGTCCGCTAAGCTGAGGCCAGGGCTGGCTGACGCTGCCACCAGATGTGCGTAAGTCCATCTTATCCCTCTAAAGATAGTGTTTCGCATATGCCCCTGCAGCAGGTTTGGCCTCAGGACTATCTTCTCACAAGAAACAAGGGTGGACACGACATTAACATTGGCACGGGGTCAATTTTTCAAAGGAGAGCAGCTAGCCATCGTCTCCAACTTCTCCCCCTTTCTCTCCTTCTTGCTCAGGTGCACTGAGGAGCCAGCTTCAACCATGTACATGAGGGCCCTCACATGGACTGCTGAGCCACCAGGGAGAAGGAACAGCCTGGGGGTGCAGACCACCCATTGGTTCGACACCGCTATGAGAGACGCAGGGGTAACCGACCTTCCATAAGCCCCTGTATTTGGAGGGGGAGGGTTTCTTTGTCAAAGCATCTTCACCTCTACAAATATCGACTTTCACAGCCACCCTAGGAGGCGGGTGTTCATTTTAGTCCCATTGCAAGGTAGGGAAACAGGGGCTCAGATCATGTAGGTGACGGAGCTGGGACCACACCCACATGTATACAGATCCTCAGGCTGGGATCTTGACCACACAGCGGGGCGTGAGGCGCAGGGTTCTCAGGGTCCTCAGAATCTCCTGGAGGACTTAGACCCGGACTGCTGACCTCTCCACCCCACCAGTTTCAGATTTATGAGTCTGGGGCGGGGCCTGGGGCGGGGCCTGAGAATTTGCATTTTAACGTGTTCCCAGGTGCTGGTGATGCTGCTGGTCCGGGGACCGCACTTTGAGGAGCATGGTCTTGGGGGAGTCACCATTTCTGCTCCCCTCAGGAGATGTCCTGTTGTCAGAAATCCAGCTCCATGTCTCCCTGGGAACCCCTCAGAGTCTGCTGCACTTTTGAGGTCTAAAGTCAGGGGCACAGGACTCATGCATTCATTCATTCAAACAGTCACAGAGCGGGGCTTTCCCGGGTCAGGCACCATAATGAAAGCCGAGGGGCCAGGGTCCCACCCTCAAGGGCTCACAGTCCACAGGGAGAGGGGGGATTGTAGTCTGGAGAGCCAGGCAGGAGGCAAGCGGGACACAGCTCCAGCTCCTTTCCAGGCCTGAGAGAAGGGCCGCTGGTCCCCCGCCATGCCCTGGTCCCCCAAGCTGTACCTCCAGCCCAGCCAGGTGCTGCACATTCCACACACGGATGCAGACACCTGCTGTTGACTCAACAGAGAGGAGCCGTCCTGGCCGCCCCTGCTGATGGGACCAACCCCCAAGACCAGGGGTTCCCCATTATGCTGCACAGCCGCACTGCAAACCAACACGCCAGGAATACAGACCTCAGGCCCTGCCCAGGCACGCTGGGAGCTGGTCCCAGCGGAAGCTGCAGCAAGGAAGGCTCTAGAACCCCACCCTGGACCCTCAGGGGACTTACCAAGCTAGGAGCCTGTACTGTCTCATGGGACACAAACTCCTGGTCAGCTGCCCTGTTCAAATCCCCACCCCAGAGGTCACAGGTACTTAACCTACGGGGGCTTCAGTTTCCTCATCTGTGAAAGGGGGATAACACGAGTACCTGCCCCACTGAGTTGTCATGAGATGTCATTCATTCAGCAGATATTTACCTAGCATCTGCTGTGCACCAGAAGCCATTCTAGGGGCTGGGAGTAGAACAGTGACCCAAACAGACAAAACCCCTGCCTCCGTGTGCTGCCGTGCCAGCTGGGGGGGGGGGGGGGGGGCGGACCGTGGGAAGTGGGAACCAGCACAGGCTCTGGAGCCAGACACCAGGGTCTCTATCCGGCTCCCCCACTTCCAAGCTGTATGACCTTGATAAGTTATTGACCCTCTCTGGGCCTCAATGTTCTCATCTGTAAAATGGGGACCAGAGGAAGGACTGCCGTGAGAGTTACACAGCACTAAGTTAATAATGTAAAGGACTTCAAGCAGTGCCTGGCAAAGAGTGAGCACCATGTCTGTGTCAGAGTCAAATAAGATCGTTTAAAAAATCAGATATCAGATAATGCCTAGCGCTGAGGAAAGAAGACAAGGCAGGGTGATGAGTTTAAGTAGGGTGAGCCGGGAAGGCTCCTCCAGCAGGTGGTAGAATAAAGGCATGTGCACAGAGCCCTGGGCTGTGCCGCCTGTATATCATTAGTGCTCATCTCTGTACCTGCTGTTGCTGTTATTATATGACCAGGTAGGGGCTGTGCTCCTCCCCCCTCACCCTCCCTCTTAGACCCTCCACCGAGTTGCCATCTGCAGGCCAGCAGAGACCGGCAGGGCTGCAGCCTCGTGAGAGGCAGGTTTTACACAGGCCAGGGTCCCCGGCAGGTGGGGTGAGCAAGCAGCGTTGAGGTGGGAGCTACACTCACCTGCCAGCTCCCAGGGGCCCAGAGTCCCTGGCAGGTGCGTGCCCTCGGCCAGGCCCCCCTTCCATCTACCTGAAGGCCTCCTCACCCTTGCGGCTGTGGCTGTGCCTGGAAGTGCCGGCTCCTGGGGAAGCTCTGAGCCCAGTGCTCCTGGCTGAGCTTCAATAGGGCAGGTGTGGCGGCCACTCTGAGAGCCGGTCCAGCCAGGGGAGGTGATGCATGTGCAGCCCCCGGATGGTGAATTCAGGCTGCATGTCTGGCCCGGTGTCACAACTGCCAGGGCAGAGAGCCACCTCTGGGGCGGATGTTTCACCAGCCCTGGGAGGACTCAGTAAATATTAAACAGTCCCTGGCATGCCAGGCAAGATTCCAGATGGGCATGTGCAACCTATTGGCCCCAGCCCTCACATGAGGCCACGGGGGCAGTCCTTCTGCCTGGTGTCATGGAGAAATCCTTCGTCGGAGGCTCTGGTGCGTGGCTGCGGCAAGTGCCAGCTCTGGAGGCAGGCAGGGCTCAAGTCCGTACCTGCCCCCTGCCCCTTGCCCCCAGGTGGGGCTCGGGGTGTGCGTGGGGCAATTATAGGACAGACTGAAGACACTTCAGGTGGGGACTCAGTGTAACAACGGTGTCATCTAACCTTTTCTCCTGTGTCTGGTGGTACTAGATGGGCGGGGTTGATACCAAACACTCGCAAAGGTCAAACTGCTCTGGGCACTTCACACAGACTAGCCCACTCCTCCTTACATACTCGGAGGTCCCCGGAGTCGGGCTCCACTCCCACAGGGCAGCATGAGCACCTCAGCTGTCTCCTCTCTCCTCAGTTCCCTCGCCTTGAAAGTCAAGGCTTGCTCTTGAGTTTTCACATCTACAGCTCTCAGTTGTCCCAAATGAGGAATTCCCAAGGTGACCAGGGTATCGCAATGTCTCTGGGATCAGGAAGGTAGGTACCTGACAGCCTGGGGGAAGGGAGATCTGGCTGAGGAGGGGCAAGAAGGGGTTAAGAGCAGCGGTGCCTGTCAATCAGGACAGAATGGGACAGGGTCAGGGTCTGGCCCCTCCTTACCCGCCCCCGGCCCCCCCCACCACCACCTGATTATATATGGCTTTATTATAGCAACCATTCAAACCTTAGTGTAAAGCTCCCCCACCAGATTACTTCCCCAAGTGAATTATTTGATTATGGAATAAAAAGCCCCGTCCAAGGTCAAAAGGATCTCAGGTGCCAGAGCAGGGGTGGGGGTGAGGGACAAAAGGGGTATATACCCACCCCATCTAAGTAGAGCCCTGCTCTCCGTCTAAGATTATTTTGCCTGACCCATGCCAGCCGCTGAGTGCCTTGGCAATGTGGCTGTGTTTCAGCCTGGTTGGATTACCTGGGAAGTAAAGCCAGAAGGTGAGGCCTGAAACCCAATCCAGGCCGTCCAGCCCCAGAACCAAGGGCCCTGACCCCTGGGAGTTGGACAGAGACAGGAAGTTAAAAATAGATGTGCTTCCTCCCGGTCATTGTGGGCACCTTCTTCCTCACTCACGGACAGGGGACTGCAGAGGCTGAGGTCAGATGGTGGCCACTCAGGGACCGCAGAACCTTCCCAGGCCAGGCATCCTCCAGGGTTTCCTGAGGGGGGACCCCCCAGGAGGAGGAGCCCACAGGAGGTGTCCATGACAGTTACAGCTGTCAGGGCCCCTCTTTCTCAGACTAGGATACAGACTTTGTAGGACCTGCCTCTTATCCTTGCTGCTGACTCATGAGCCCGTGTCATGGGGTCAGACCCTCTCTGTTCTCTTTCTACCTAGAGTGCTGACCCCAGGAATTGGAAGGGGGCGGGAGGCAAGAGGCTGGGGGCCCACCTGGGGGCACTTTCTGGGCAGAGTTCCTGACTAGGGCCTGAGGGGACATTTCCCATGGATTTGGGGAGTCCAGAGGCCCCCAAAGTCCTGACAGGAGGAGAGCTGCCGGCAGGACCCGCCCCAGAATTCTTGAGGCCCCGTGCAGATGAAAACGCAGGGCTCTTGGTTCAAAACTTATTAAAAATTTCTGGATGAAGACAGTAGAACGTTAAATCGACTCAAGGGACCCTGTGCCAGTCTGCAGGCCCCTCTCTGCTGCCAGATCACAGGGACAAAGTCCCCGCAGTGCCTGTGTGATTAGAGAGAGATGCCCTCCGAGTGGACCAGCTCCATGCCAGCACGCATAGCTTGGGTGGGTCACATGGGCTGGATGTGCCCCTTGGCCCGGCGACCTGCACAGCTGTCCTTCGCAGCCCTGCTTGCCAAGCCTCTAGGATGGGGGACCTGGATGAAGTCCAGAGAGAGGCAGCTCAGAAACGGTTTTAGGGGCCTCAGTCTTCTCTGCTTCAGCCCTTCCGTGACTCCCTTCACAGTGTGAATGTCCTCACGGTGATCCACGAGGCCCTGCAGGGCCCCCCCGCCCTCTCTCACCACTGCCCCACATGCTGGCCACACACCCACTTGCTGTCTGCACATGATTAGCTCCTTCGCTTCTCTTTGGCCTTCTCTTAACCACACCCTTGCCTTGTTGAATGCCTCCTCCGAGACCCCTGCTGCCCTCCTGCATTCCCCTGGGTCCCCCTCCACAGCACCTGCCACCAGCTGAATCCATCTTGGTGACTTGCTTGTTGTTTGCTGCCCTGGCAGGAGGGCAGAGCCTGGGTCTTTTTCCAGAGCTTGGACGGGCTGGCCAGAGTGGGTGCTCTGTACATATGGAATGAATTAGGGCTTCCCAAGGGGGTTTCCAGCTGGGGCACTCCCTGGGAAGCCACTCCTCCCAGGCACACCTCAGAGCTGAGCAGCAGGAGAAGGTGAGTGAGCTAGGAGGGCCTGACCATGGGCCCGGCATCACGGGGGTCTGATGGGCAGCTGTTGAACCTGAGGGGAAGAACTATGTGACGGCCTGGGCTGGGGCTCAGGGGAGTCCCCCCAGGACATGGCATTGAAGCCAAGGTCCACAGACAATTCAGTGGGGAATTGGCCAGGTGGAGAGTGGGAAGAGAGTTCCAGGTAGAGGGCATAGCCGGCAAAGGTCCCGAGGGGAGAGGGGCCCATGTGGCAAAAGCACAGGGTTAAAATGAGGCTGGCCAGCCAGGTCACAGGGACGTTACACGAGGGGGCTGGGTTGTATTCTACGTGGGAGGAAACACCATGATGAGATTTGCTTGTTGACCGACTCACTGACCAACCAGGTTCTGTTTCCTGCTCTGGCTGTGGGTCCTACCCGTCCACCACGTTTGCTCACACAGGCAGACGTCTGGGCCCCTCAGGAGCCTGAGGGGCTGCCCCACCCTCAGTCCTGCCAGCTGGCAGTGACTCCCCAGAGGTTTGCACAGTGTCCGGGATGAAGCCCTGGAGTCAGGGAACCAGACAGGCCTAGGCTGACGGGGCTGTGGCCCCCCGGAGCAGAAACACACCTTCCTCCTGGGGATTACCTACAGCTGGAGGAAACTCACGGTGACCTGGCCATGAACTCATGCCCAGAGGCTCAGCGCTGACCCCAGGCCTGTTTCTGCAGCAGCTGCTCCTCCTTGAAAGCTTTCCATAAGCACCTACTATGTGTTGGCATGTGTCAGCTGCATGGCATGTGTCACCTCATTGCACCCTCATGACAGCCCCACGAGGGAGGGACAGTCGTGGTCTCCATTTCACAGATGAGGAAACTGAGATTCAGAGAGGTGATGTCACTTGCCCCAGGTCACAGAGCTGGGATAGGTGGCCCCATTTCCCATTCTATCAAACAGGAAAACATTCCATCCTAACCCCGCCCCCAGGAGCCTAAGTTCCAACTCTAAATCAGCCTTGCTGTGTGACCTTGAGTGAGCAGCTCCACCTCTCTGAGCCTCAGTTTTCTGCTCTGCCAAGTGGGCCTGATGGGTTTCTTCCAACACCAGAAGTCAGGCGCGCTCGCTCTCTCTCTCTCTCTCTCTCTCTCTCTCTCTCTCTCTCCTCTCTCCCTCCCTCCTTCCCTTCCTCCCTCCCTCCCTCTCTCTTTCTATCCTAGGCTGCAGGCCTGGCAAGAGAGCAAGGCTTGGAGTCCCTGGCAGCGAGGAGAGGGTGTCCCTGCCGCCCCCGCCCAGCCCTGGAACAGCCCCACACCCACAGCACTGGCACAACTTACGCGATCCTGCGGCTCTGGGCGCTGCTGAAGCCGGCGAAGGAGGCGCTCCGGCCCACAACCCCCACGGCCCCTGTGTCCCTGGAGGACAGGAACCGCACCCTCACCGACATGGCTGTCACCTGCAGGGAGAGGACAGGAGAGTCAGCCTCGCATGGCCACCTGGTGAGTACCAACCACAGGCTGGCCACCCTCCACCATGGCCCCCAAGGTCCTTACAACAGCCACAGAGACAGGTGGCCGGTACTGTCCCCAGCTCCCAGATGGCAAAACTCAGTCTCAGGGGGTTAGGGAACCTGCTTGGCAGAAGTGGTAGGAGCAAGATTGGAACCCAGGTCTCAGCACGCGGGGCTGGAGCGCGTTATGCCTGAGCAATGCTGTGTCCTCTTGCAGGGAGAGACAGCGCCCGCAGAGCCCAGCTCTCCTCACCTCTCCTCAGCTACTCCTCTCTGCCAGTAATCCTCACCTCTGCACAAACCCTCAGTGAGCACCGACTGCATGCCAGACACTGCCCTGGAAACACACACTGAGCAAGAAGGGCAGAGTCCTTGCCCTCCAGGGCTCTTGGTCCAGCAGGGAGGCCAACGAGCCACTAGACAGTTATAGTCGGGAGTCTACAGTGAAGAGATGGGACAGCCCGGGGATCCATGATCCAGCCATGGAGGAGGCAACCAAGAGCTGAGAAGGAAAGGCTGAGGAGGGGAGAAGGAGAAGGAGAAGGCAGGGAAGGGTATCTGAGGCACAGGGAACAGCATCGCCAAAGCCTGCAGGTGCAGAGGGCATGGTGTAATCCAGATACAGAAAGAAGTTAAGGGCTTGAGATGTGGCTCCAGGTGAGGACAGAGAGGCCAGCAGAGCACTGGTCATGGGGGGCCTTGGTAGCCCCCAGAAAGACTTTTGCTTTACAATTGGGCAAGGATACCTGGGAGCAACAGGAAGGTTTTGAGCAGGAGGTGACAAAGCCCAATTCACAGGAGGCCAGGCTACAGGCATCAGAGATTTCCAGAAGCCCCCCCACCCTGATCCATTGCTCCAACTCTGACCCAGCCTGCAATGAGGCCAGACTAGAACCCTGGCTGCCTTCTCTTTTTTTTCCAAACCATCTCTAGATTGGAAAAATGCCACCACATCCCTTGGGACTACCGCCCAGCGTCTTTCGGCATGGTCAATCGGAAAGTTCTCCATATCTAACCTAAATCTCTGCTGCTACAGTTTCATACCTCGTTCCTCAGCCAGGGATGGGTCAGTCCAACGATTCCAGGGACCCCACTGCCCAGGCCAAACCTATGAAAAAGCTTCACTCCAGCTCCCTTCTATTCCCGCCTGGTGAGGCCCTTGCATTCCACTATCCCCTTCCCCTCCAGCAGAGTCCAGTCTCCACATCTTTGCTCATTTCGGGGCCTCTGCCTGAAATAATGTCCCCAGTGTCCAGTTGTGCGTTTTGTTTGTAGTCAGCCCTTGCCACAGACTCCAGAGCCCACCCTCTGAGCCCCCCACTTTCCATCCAGCAGATCCGTGCAGCCCCCACAAATCTTCCCCTTTTCCTATGTATCCCTCACCCCACCACCCCACGTGTGCTGCACATAGGGGAGCACCAGAAACAAAAAATCCAGGCCTGAGCTCAAATCCCAGCTGTAGCTGTGCTCGCACTCACAGGCTTGGGGCCTCAGTGATCACATCTGTTAAGTGGAAATTCAGAAAAGGACCAAGGGGACAATGTGCTGGGAGCACGCGATGCAAGAGACACTCAGAAACAGCTCGTCCCTGTGCCCTTGTTCTGACCAAGACCAAGACCCCTGCCATGGAGGTAGGTGACTTCTAGCCCTGACAAGGGAAGCTGGCAAGCATTTGCCAGGCGCCCACTGTGTGGCAAGTCCTGCTGCCAGGGACTGTCACCTGCTATAAATCCATGAATAATAGCACTGCGTACACATAGGGAGGTTGAGGTAATCTGGTGATGGAGATATTATTTATTGAGTGCTTCTTATTAAGCCAGTCCTGGTTAAATGACTTATGTAAACTATCTTATTAAAATCCACACAGCCCCCCTAAGCTTAGGAGCTAAGGCTAACCTAATTCGACAGATGCGGAGACTGAGGCTCAGAGAGGTGATAGCCTGGCCCACGGACCCCAGCTCGGAAGCAGCAGTGTCAGGCAGGTGCCAGCTCTGACTGTGATAGGTCGGGTGTCCAGCACTCTAGGATGTGCCCCGGCCCCACAGGGAGGGAGGCCCCCCACGGCCCCCACCTGCACTGTGCTGCTATAGCTTGGACCACAGACCGCAGCTCACGTGAGTGGATTGTTAAATTTTCGGAATTTTGGTAGCTTGCAATTAGCCACGGTAGAAATATTTACACCATGGAAACCGGAAAGCCTTACAAATTAGGGCTTTGTTTCCTGCTGGTTTTTAAACATTTATGAGCATTCCACCGCCCCCCACCACGTCTCAGCTCCTGCTCTGGGCGACACTGGGAAACTTCTCAAACTGTTTGGCTGCCCCCAGCCAAGCTGGGCAAGGGAATGAGACAGGAGCAGGAAGGGAGACCCCCAAGGTCAAGGGTGAGACCCCAACTCTGGAACCAGCCCCGGTGCTGGGGGAACATTCGCAACACACTCTCATGAGGCCAGAGAACAATGACTGAAAGGCTGAGGTACAGCCTGAAGCGCAGGCAGTGGAAGGCTGGGGACAAGGATTAGGCTAAAGCTTTCCACCACTGCTAGACTCTTCTGCAAAGAACCAGATAGTAAATATTTTTAGCTTTTCAGGCCATGCTGTCATTGTCACAATGACTCGACGCTACCGTTTTAGAACAAAAGCAGCCACAAACAATACGTAAATGATGAGCATGGCTGTGTTCCAATAAAACTTTATTTGCAAAAGGAGCAGCTACCGATGGGTGACCCTGGGTAGCCAGCACTCTGCCTGCTACCTGTGCTAAGGGCCTAAAATCTCATTCAATGCTCCCCACACTGTAGGACGCAAATGCTGTTATTATCCCCATTTTGCAGACAAAGAAACCAAGGCTCAGAGAGGGGTGTGAAATGACTCATCTACGGTCACGCAGGTAGGAAACGCCAGAGCCGGGATTTGAACCTGGGCACGATGGACTCCAGCGCCTGGCCACTTCATGCTACGCTGCACTGGCTTCCCAGGGGCTGAGCAGAGGCTACCCACACCCCTCTCCCAGGAGCCAGACCCAGGCTGAGGGGGAGAAAAGGGGGCCCCAGATGGAAGTAGGTTCATTAAGGGGACCTGCCAAGCTAGAAATGTAGCCCTGGGGGGTGGCCGAGAAAAAGCAAGCCTTATACCCGGCAGGCTTCAGGGTGCGGGAACCCAGGTTTCTGTGGGTCCTTTTGGATCTGCCATCTCTCCCCGCTGGAGGACTGAGGATGGGATGGGATGGCCTGGCCGAGACCCCAGGAGTCTCGGGTGCCCTCAGTGGGCAGCCCCCATGAATGCTGGTCACCTTTGACCAAGAATGATATTCCAGTTTAATCATTGACATGACAGGAGCACAGACCACTCAGAAAAGTCCCCCTCAGGCCCCCTCCACCATCCTCCCCTGCTGTGGCTGGCATGAACCCTTTAGCTGCTGGATTGTGTGCAGCTCTGGGAAGTCCCTGGAGAGGGGCACTGGGGTGTCTCAGGGTATCTCTGGACAGCTGGCACCCCAAAGGGCATGAAAGACAGGCCAGCGACCTCGCCGGCCCCTGGGAGAGAAGGGAGGCACAGAAGTCATGCAGGTCCCAAACCTTGGGTGGCAGACAAAACTGCCTCTCCTTGTGTCCCTCGCTGCCTCTCTCTGGCCTGGCAACCCGGGCAGCACTTGCTGACAATGCCCCTCGGAAGCAGCTGGTGGGCGCAGCGGGGACAAGCCAGCTGAAGGGGCTTCTCTCACAGCCAACGGCTCCCCAGACACTGGGGACTGTCCTTGGCGTCTTTCCCCAAGGTGTGGCTGGGGGGAGCCGGAGCCCCCCTCCGCTAAATCTGTCCTGCTCACTGCTGGCCAAAGCCACCCGCCCGCCACAGGGAACCTGCAATTTCACCTCATTTGGAGGTAAGGCTTCTAAATTTAATGGCTGGGCTCTCAGGGCTGGGCAGCTTTTATGCCTGAGCCCCTCACTTAGGGCTCTCTTATATCCGCTCAAATGCCAGCCAGGGCTTAGTTTGCTTACAGGAGTTTCCAAAATAGCCCCTTTGGTTGAGCATGAAAGGAAATGGCAAAATAGCCCCGGAGAGGAATGTGGGTTTAGACATAAGAGGCCTCAGCGTCCTGAGGAGGCTGCTCTGGTACAGATGGCCTGTACTAGATGGAGTCCATAGTCTACAGCCCCTGAGACCCTCCTGCCAAGGGCAGGCCTGGGACAAGGTCATGTCCTGCTCCAGCTCAGGCCCATAGGCTCGTGAAGGACCCGTCACATGAGTGACTGCATGAGTGCACAGGTGGGGCATTGCATTGGACGTCATGGCACACCTGTGCCCATTTCACATATGAGAACACGGGGTGCAGCCACAAGCGGCCAAATGCGAGGGAAAGGGTAAATAAGCCTGGCTCAGCCACATGGAGGATGTTTGTGTGGCCATTAGGAATGTGACTTTAAGGAGTAATGACATGGGAAAATGTTCAAAATAAGATGTTGAGCAAAAAAGAGCACGATATAAACTACGTCCAACATGGTCTCGGTTTTAAGTTTCAGACAACACTTTCAGTGAACATATAATTCCCTCATAATTTGAAGGAAAAAAAAATGTTTATTTGAAGAAAACAGAGAGGTTGAGTAAGCTGTCCTCTGTTGCACAGTAATTAAGCCACAAAGCTGACTCTGCTGGGGGGATGGGGGGTTTGCTTTTCACAGTGAAACTGGGATCAGAGGAGGAGCTTTCCTCTTCAAAAAAAATTTTTTTTAAAGGTTCACAAATATTGTCTGCACCGCCAGCTAACCCACTGGGGTTTTACAAGGTAGCGATGACTCATGAATTTCTGTGAACTATCCAGAGGGTGTTTTAGTTTACATGACCCCATCACCACCCTGATCCCCACCGACACACTACCATCACCACCGGGTTGACCCAGGGTCGCCTGGAAGAGACAGCGAATTTGGGGGAAAGAAGGCTTCTTCCAGAGTTGCCAGGGGGATGGGAGTGTGTGCGGGTGCTGGGGGGCAGGATGGGGAAGACAGAGGCCACATGGCAGATGACAGAGGTGGGGACAAAAGCTGAGCCTTTTGGGACACACGGTAGGCAGCTGAATCCCCCTCTCAAATGCCACCCCCACCCTGGTCTGCTGTAGGACCAGGAATAAAAATGGGGCCCGACAAGAGGGACCGAGATGAAGTGAGGGGGCAGAGGAGGGGACAGTGCAGAGAGACCCCATGGAAGGACAGGATGAGGCCACATACTGGTCACTGTTCCAGGCCAAGCACTTCTGTGTGCTGTCAAAAACTAAAACCAGTAATAACGCTTGGAGAGCACTTAAAATATGCCCGTTAACTCCGGAAGCGATATGGCAGAGTCTCTGGGCTTCAGCACCACTGACAGTTGGGGCCGGATAATGCTTTGCCATGGGAGTTAGCAACATCCCCACTGGATGCCAGGAGCTCTCCCCCGTCCAGATGTGACAACCAGGAATGTCTGCAGACACTGCCACATGTCCCCTGGGAGGCAGGATCACCTCCTGTGGGAACCTTCAAGTTAGAGGCAGCTCTTCAGCTCTGCACTAGAAGGTCCCTGACGGGTGTTAGGGATCGTTTTTCGTGGGTGAGAGGTGTACCACTGAAGGTACCATATTCAGTTGACTACAAATATTGTCCAGGCTTCTCACCCTCACAAGAATAGGGTGTGGGAACCTGGGGGGGTCCGGCAGCCTGACATCCTTAGAAGGGGCCCTGGGCCTGTAGCTCCCGCTGGGCCTCTGCCATCCTACCCTCCACACACACGCACTCGTATGTACATGCTAGGACACAGACAAGAGCCGGGAGGCCTGAGACCGAGAACTTGAGTTTAGAGAAGAGGCTGGACTCCTCGTTGAGGTCTGTTTTCTGTAACAGAGCTCTGTGTGACACCGGCCTTCATTGTCACCCCCCACCTGGCAGCAGGGAGACTCCCAAAGGCTACCTACCCTTGTTATCCAAAGGAACCAGCCTTGGAGGAGCACACACTGGTGTGGGATTCAAACCCAGGCGGGCTGGACCCTGAAGGCTACCTCGGCGAACCCCACACCGGAAGAACCACCCAAATTCTCTGTAATCTCATGGACACAGCCCCTCCCCCACCACAGCTGGACATCAAAGTAGCGCCTCTACCCAACAGCTGAAAGGACTGAGAGAAGTCCACTCCCGGCTGCTGTCTCTGAAAGAGCAGCAGGGCAGGTTCCTTTCCCAAGACCCACTTCTCCACCAGGCACAGGGGTCCAGGGCATAGGGCCCACGGAAACGGGCAGGGCACTTCTAAAATCAGAGGACAAAAAAAACTTTAAGGTCAAAGAGAATGTTTTACTAGGTAATAGTGGATATATTACTAGTTATATAGTAATAGCATGATTTCATTTATATAATATACCCATCTTTATACCAATGCAGTCATAAGATGCACTATTTAACGTTGTTTGTAGAAGATGAGTCCCCCGCAGGCCAAGGTGCTCGGGGCCCATGGAAGTCGTTGCCTGCCCTCCGCCAGCCCTCCCTCCCACCTGTCTCCCTCCAGCGCACAGGTGGGCCCCACCCGTCTTATTATGCAGATCAAGTTAGCTCTTTGTGCCTTTCTCCCCACTTCTCCCCTTTTATCTCCCACTCTCCCTACTCCCAATTCCACCTGGCCTAGCAGAGACCAAGCTGCTGAGAGAGCCAGGCTGGGCCTTGCCCTTGACCTGACTTAGTTCATTTGACCCTCACCAAGGTGTGCTGATGTAGGTTCCACTTCGTCTCATTCAGGACTTTAGGTCTGAGGGTTTTAATGCTCAGCAGCCTGGTTTCTAGTCTGGACTCTCAACCACTAGGCTTCTGGCTCTCAGTTGCCAGGTCTGTAAAATGGGTGGGGGACTCCTAAGACAGGAATCATGGGGACCTTAAAGTGGGGGGTTCCTTAGACAAGAGTCATGCTTGTACAGTTATAATAGTAGGGCCCCCCAGTGTGGTGCCCTGAGGGGAGGCCCCCTCCTCCTTAGGAGCCCAGCTCAAGCCCTCACATCCACTCACCTTCCTAGTCCAGCTCCCCCACTCAGGCTGGCCTCCACTCATTGGGGGGGGAGGGGGGGCTCATTTCTTCACTTGCATTTCCTTGATCCGTCGTGGGAGCCATGTGCTCACTGTCTTTAGAATCTCCTCTTCTGGAGATTCTAACTCACATCCCTTTGTTCAGCTACCTAGATTTTTCTTATTGATTTCAAAGAGCTACCTATAAATCCTGCATGGCAATCCTTTCTTGGTTTTCTCCCAGCCCCTCACTTATCTTTCAACTCATTCTTAATGGGCGTGTGTGTAATGGAAGCTTCCAATATTTATGTGCCTGGGTCTGTCAACATCTTCCTTCTGTGTCTCAGAGTTTGAAGCTACATTGTCCACGTTTAGGATGAGGTTTCTAATCTGTTGGCCACTGAAGCCTAGCTCCCTATGATGAATTTTGTCCCACCCCACCACCCCCGCCCCGGGGGCATCTCTCTCCTTCATAAAACTCCAAAAGATTTCACTGTTTGCGCTACTTCTCAAAAACACCCTGAGTCTGACCCTTCCTTTCTACCCCCACCCCCAGGACCAAGCCCCCACCACCTCTGCGGGCTTCACTGGTCTCCCTGACCCCCCCTTGCCCTCTGCCCCCCACTGGAAGACAGAGTGAGCTTTTAAAAATGTCCATCAGCTTTCTCACACCCCACCCCAGGCTCGGGGCTTCTGGGCGCTCTTAGAATTAAAATCTCACCCCCACACCACACCCAGGAGTCCCTTAAGGGGATGCTGCCTCCTGGAAGCCACGTTCAGTGGTACCTAAGGATGGAACCCAGGCAGGGACACGGCCAAGAGCTCCCTATCCACTGCCCAGGAAGGCAAGAGCCTCCCATTGTGTGCCTTTCTTACCCCTCAAAAACTAATCACAACGGGGGCTCGGGCTCGTCAGAGTAAAGGCAGGTACGGTGCAGGGGGAGGTGGATGGGAGTTTTCACAATCATCCGATTTCCACCCGCCCTCACCCGGCCTGTGAGGCAGGCAGGAAGAGATGTCCGCACCCCACACCACTCCCACCCCTTTTATAGCTGAAGTCCTGCAGCTCAGAGAAGGGAAGTGGTTTTTTCCCCCGCACTCGCACAGCCAGGTAGAGGTGGGGTAGGAGGGAAATGTTGGCATTGGGACATGTTTTGAGCACTTGGGTGGTGACAGTGAGGGGTGGATGGGTGAGGGACTGCACTAGAGGAGCCCCTAGGTGGGTGAGGGGCTAGGGCTGGAACCAGGGCGCCCAGTGGGTGTACCTCTCCATCCTGACCACACCCCACCGGTGGGTTGCCTAACCTAGACCCTCAGTCTCATGAGGACCCATAGCCCAGTGGTGCTGAGTCAACCTTCTGGAATGCCCCTGGCCCCCCCACAGCAGGCCCTGGGACTCCTGCATAGACACGTGGCCTGTGGGTCTGGTGGAGCAGGGCCTGTTTGCTAATAGAGGCTGTTAACCTCACGGGGAAATGGTCAAGCGCTCAGAAAGAGATGAGCCATCTGGTCGTCCTGAGGTAAACAGTTTACAAGAGTCAAATCAAACCAGCCTGCTGTTCTGGTTTTTCTTTCGACAGTGTGATGTGCAGTTTCCTTTTCCTGTGGGTGCTGGGTGGAGAGAGAAAGACTGTCCCAGGCACGCTGGCCCCAGCTCAAGTGCCTCCCTGGGGCAGGGAGGCAGGAAAAGTCAGATTTTTTCACAGCTCTTTTTGCCAGATGGTTAACCCACATTGTAAGGAGAGTGGGTTTTCTCCCCAAGGAACAGACTTATTTTCCAGAATGCAAAACCTTGAATTTTCAGCCTTCAATCCATTTGCTGTTGGAAGAAGACCCCTACTGGTCTCCTAAGGTATTGCAGCCCTGCTCTACCAGCCCCTGCAAATGCCCACAAGTGTGTGTGGGGGGGGGTGTGGGGGGATATGAGCATAAGAATGAGAATATGAATGAATGAATTCAGGATATGTATGTGGCTTAGCCTGAAGTAAACAGCTTGTGCTGGAATTGTCATCCTGGAGTTTCCAAAAGTGTTGCAAAACATTCCAAGCTGACTCGAGTTTGTTTACTACAAGCTGTTTATCAATTAATTCCCTCTTTGCCAAACATTTTGCTTGGGTCTATTGGGAGATGATTTTGGTGGGAATTCATCTCCAATGTTGTCATGAAAATCGCCAGTTTTGTAATGAAAGCCTCCAATTTTGCAATGAAAATTTTGTAATGAAAGAGAGCTCGCTTTACAGAGGTTCATATTACTGAAAATGTGGCCAGGACAGGTAGTTCCCACAAGATCAAGAACAAAGATTGTACTCAGTTTGGAGCTCATGTAATAAAGAAAAGTGACATCTTGGGACTAGGATTTGGGGGCTCTGAAAAAAACCTGTTGAGATACACATCCAGAGATTCACAGGGAAGGTGATGGGTATAAGTCTTGGAGTGAAAAAAACAACAACCCAAGTTCAAGTCCAGCATTTGCCTCTTTCTAACTTATCCTCTGAGCCTCAGTTTCCTTATTTATAAAATGGAAGCCACTGAAATTCCCTTAAGTTACTTTACAGTTGAGAGGATGTGTGTTTTTCTCCTCATTAAAAGGACAAACCAAGCTATAATTTATAGCTTTTCCTACTGCTTTGTGCTGCTAAGTTGAGACACATGAGGTAGTGTATTAGCTTTCTGTGGCTGTTGTAACAAAGACCATACACTGGGCGGCTTAAAACAACAGAAGTGCATTGTCTCGCAGTTCTGGAGGCGAGGAGGCCATGGTTCCTCTAAAGGCTTGAGGAAAGAGTGATCCCCCCCTTGCCTCTTCCAGCTTCTGGGGGTGGCCATCAGTCCTTGGCACTCCTTGGCTGACATCCCTCCAACCTCTGCCTCTGCCTCTGTGGCTACCTGGCCTTCTCCCTGTGTGTCTCCGACTTCACAAGTCGTGTCCCTCTCATTGTAAGAACACCAGTCGTACTGGATTAAGGCACACCATAATGACCTCATTTTAACTTGATTACATCTGCACAGACCCTGTTTCTCTAAAAAGGTCACGTTCACAGGTACAAGGCAGTAGGACTTCAACCTAAGTTTAGGGGGACGCAATTCAACCCATAGCAGGTAGAAAGCACTTTGTTTAGCTCAGCAGTTCAACGAGGTTTGGGATGTGCCAAGGTGGGCCCCAAGCATTGGGGGGGTGGGAGAGGCAACCATAGGCTGCTCTGAGTAAGAAAACACAGAAATGTGCGTGTTGATGATTGACAGCTGGAGAAGAGGGGGAGGGAGCGGGACAACACATGAAATTCTCCGGGCAATGAAACTTTAGGATGGGGGACTAGAATTTACTTCCAAATATGCTCTCCCTGGGTTCCCATTACCCCCAATTCTACGGGCTTTCTTCCTGGTGGTATCCCATTTTCCTTTTGAGAATTTAGTTCTTGCCCACTGCTATTGGTCTGATGGGACTGGTCTGGGGCCCCACCGACCTCTCTCCAAGGAGAAGCACAAGACCCAAGTCAGGCTAAGCAGATGCAGCCTTTCTGGAAAAGGAAACGGAGCAATGACAAGAGACAGAACAGACTGGATTTCGTTCATCGTGGTCATGGTGGGACCCTGGCTGGAATGTCCGTCTCCTGGGAGCCCATGTTGGGTTCCTGAGCCCTTGGTTCAGACCCGTTTCTAGGCGTGACTCTCCGGATCCACTCTCAGTGAGCCGCCCCGCACCCCGAGCCCCGCCCCAGGGGCCTCCCAGGAGACCCCGTGAGCGTCAATGAGCCAGATTCTTTTGCGTCAGAACGTATCTCCAAAAGCTGCTCTCCCAGCAGCCTCGTGTGAGCCATGCTTTAGGTAGAATGAAAGAACTGGAGCAGCGTCCAGCGTGGAAGAAATGGGAAAAAGGGCAATTTTAGGGGAATAACGGAAACATTTAAACATTAACCTATCAGCCAAAGATGCCTAGAAGAGATGTTAAGACCCTCAAGTATCCTTGGGGATAGTGAGGAGGTCCTGGATTTCTCACTGGGGTGTCAGCCTGGCTTAAATATAAAAGGGAGAGGTACCCCACAAGGAGTCCGGAAGACGTGGCCACCCAGGGGCTGACGCTTGGCCTCCATGTCAAGTCTCAAGCAGAATGCCTGGCACACGGAGACGCAGGACAGTGGTGAGTGCTCCCTGACACACTGCCCTCTGGAGAGCATGGCCCCTTGTTTTGGGCATCACCGCCTCAGTCAGCCCCTCCCCTGCCGGGGGCTGGGCCAGGGCCAAGCGGGGCCTTCCTACACACATGCTGTTTTGATTCTGCTCCCCTTGGGCTTTATTGGTTTTCCTGCTTAATGAGGTGAGGTTCACCCAGCCCAGTGGCAACCCCTGTAAAAGCCTAGAGTTTTGATGACCCAATGTGGTGAGTTTAATAAGGAAGTGCTCCCTGAGGCTGGACTGGCTGGGAACAGATGCTTCGCCCCTTCCAAGGACAGTAATGAGGTCTGAGGGTTTAATGCGAGGCAGGGGTGCCTTGGCCTGGGGGTCAGAAGATGTGGGCTCCAGCCCTAGCCAGCTAACTAGGCGTTCGCCTGTCTCTTGTGGGTAAAATGGGGATAAAACACATACCCCGCAGCACCACTGTTGGGTTACAACAGGATTACAGATGTAGACTCAGCCTGAAAACCACAAGGCTCTAAGCAAATGAAAGGCAGGACCGACACTGCTGTAGCTGTCACTGTCACGGCTAGTAGAACCTAAGGCCTTCTGCATCTTACGCGGGTTCCCAGTGACCTATGACCCTGAACAATCCTCTCCTGTGTGAGAGTGCTTGGAGCCTGTGCATATAATGAGAGATGACTCCTTTTATTATGGTCTTCCAGGCAAAAGAGGTTTAAAGCATAAGAGGGATTCGTGTGGCCGAGATTCTTGATTTCTGGCTTTGACGATGGGAGGCCACATGGCGAGGGAAGCTGGAGGCCCCAAGAAGGTGCACGGTCCCGGCTGACAGCTACTCAGGGAGCAGGACCTCAGTCCTACCGCCACATGGAACTGAATGACCAACAAGAATGATCTGAGAATTGGATTTGTCCCAGACCCTGCAGACAAGAACTCAGCCCAACCTATATCTTGACTCTCAGCCCTGTGACACCCTGAGCAGAGGCCCCAGCCACACCATGGCAGACCTCTGCCCTGAAGCACTGGGAGCTCATACACGGGGACTGTGTGAAGCTGCCAGGTTTGTAATTTGTGACATTGCAACAGGAAACCAAAAAGAAAGCCTCACCATGGAAGGCTCCTACGCCAGCTTCCCGTGTCACTGACTGGTCAGAGACAGGTTCAAATCCTGACGATCTCGCTCACTGGCCATGGGACGTTGGCTATTCTACCTCCCTGGCCTCCCAGAAACCTCAGTCTCCTCCTCTGTACTACGGGAAATAAAATGTGTGGAAAGCATTGGAGAGGGTATGTCGTAAAGGCTCGTAGTAAATGCTCCAGAGCCGTGAGCATCGTACATGTTGATGATTAGAATCAACTGACAGCTAACGACAGTGCGCCTGTGGTCTTTCAGAGCCCTGCCCCACACACCAGGGACAGGGACGTGAGGCCTCACCCGGGGTCCTGGGAGCCCCAGGCCACTTGGGGAATCAGGACCCTAAAAAGAAAGCTCCAACTTTGAGGAAAGTAGGTGGCACGTGCGTAACGGTTTTCGTGGGCACAGCAGAGCAAAGACCAGCCTCAGAGCTCTGAGCTCCCCCTCGGAGCCTGGTGCAGGCCTGGGGGCCGTTCCCTCCCCAAAAGCCCCTCTGCACTGACTTCCCTGAGGAGGAAGGTGTTTTTTTTAGGGATCCTGCTGCTAAGCCTCTGTCTCAAGCCTGAGATCAAGGCCTAGTCCTTGTGAGGATGTGGGGAAACTGGAAGCCTCGGACACGGCTGGTGGGGATGTGAAACGGTGCCGCCGCTTCGGAAGACGGTGTTTAGCAGTTCCTCAGATGGGCAAGCATAACCTTACACGACAACCCAGCAATTCCAGTCCTCGGTACACACCCAAGAGAAAACGAACATATGCCCAATAAACCCTGTACGCAAATGTTCTTGGCAGCATTATTCATAATAGCGAAGATGTAAAAACTATTCAAACGTCGTCAGCCAATGGATGGATAAACAAAAGGTGGTCCAGCCATACAACGGGTTGTTATTCGACCCTATAAAAGAATAAAGCACTGCTATAGGTTACAACGTGGATGAATCACGAAAACACTATGCTGAGTGGAAAAAGCCAAACATAGAAGGCCACATATTATGTGATTCCATTTATATGAAAGCCCAGAGCAGCCAAATCCATAGAGACAGGAAGCAGATTAATGGCCAAAGGATTAACCAGCAGACAGTGGGAGTGACTGCTAATGGGCACCGGTTTCTTTTGGGGGGGGATGAAAATGTTCTGGAATTAAAAGGCAGTGATGGTTGCTCAGCTTTGTACATACGCTAAAAACCACTGAATTTTATACTTTAAAAGGGTGAATTTTATGGTATGTGAGTTCTATCTCAATTTTTAAAATTAGATTTTGTTAAAAGTCCTGACTGTTACTGACTAGCTGCGTGAGCTTGCACGGATGACTGGGCCCAAGACCCCGGTTCCTCATCTATAGGCTACGACCATCCCCACAGCGCTACCACATGCATCTGCTGAGACCACATAAAAAAAAAATGCAGGAAAGCCATACTCAATAAAGGGAAGTTTTAGAGTTCATGCCAGGATTAGTCACTGGAAGGGTAGAAAGTTGGGGTGGCCTCTCGAGGGGCTGCCTCCTCCAGCAGCGCTGCTCCCTGATGCACACACTGCTGGGTGGTTTTCCTCCTCTGTCCACCCTGTTCCCTCCCCCCTGGAATGCCCTGCATGGGTTTCAGGGGCCCCCAGCAGCTCCTCCTCTGAGCTGGTTTCCCGTTCCCAGCAGAGCCCTAGGGAGCGCTGTCCCCTTCCTGAGTCACCTGCAGGGAGGAGCTGATGGCAGGCCGAGTCACACCGGGTCCTTTCATCTCCCGAGCCAGACTCTGAGCAGCTCAGAAGAAGGGTCATGTCTTATCTTCGTGTGTCCCAAATTTCATTCATGTAGCACCTTCACATGAATTTGCTCCATGTTCGGGTACCAGCTATATCATAAGTTACTTAACACTTTTCTTTTAAATCAACTCACTTTTCAAAAAATAAGTGTATTTTAAAAGGACACTTTAATTATGACTCTAAACGAAGGGCCAGCGTCATTTGCCATCAAGAATAACATAAACAGGAACTGCAAAATAGTCATACTGGACACGAAGCCGAGTTCAAGTGCATGGTTGCTTGCAAAGCCTTTGCATTTTCGGGGTGGGGAGGGTGAGGGGGTCTTAGCGAGGCATTAAAGACATATTAACAACAAACAAACTTTCTCATTAGCATAATCACCCCCGGAAGATCATTGAAAAGGGACCTACGTGAGTGATCTGTGAGTCACTTATTTAATGCCTGCACCTCCTAAACCATCTTCCCTTATCTCCTGCAGGTTGTGACCTAATTATCACCTCCTTCTGAGGTCTTTCCTGGCCCCTCATCAAAGTGGGACCACCCCTGCCCCTCCCCCATTTCTCAACCCACCCCCACCACCCCATCCCCGCTTTATTTTCCTCTTTAGCATTGAATACCATCTGATACCCTATAGCTACATTGGCCTTGTCTATTGTCTGTCATGCCACCCCAGCAAGGGTACAACCTCTGGTTGCTGCCCAAGGCCCCGCACTCCCTAAGTGCCTGGTGCCTAGGAGGCATTCAGTAAAAACTCCTGAATGAATGAATGAATGAATGAATGAATGAATGAATGAATGAATCTTGTATGTCCAGGAGCTTTGGACTTTCTCACTCTAGCTTTGAACCAAATCTTACAAAGGATGTGGCCCAATAAACAGTTGTTGAGTGAGTAAGTGAATGAATGAATTCATCAGTCCATGAGTTTTTTCCTGGATAGTGAAGCTTCAATTTTTGCCATAACCCAGACCTCGTGAGTATATGTTTTCGAAGTCCCCGGCTCTAAATTCCTCCTGCAGATTGTCTCCAGGACTAAAAGAACGGAGCCTTTGCCAAGAAAAGAGGTTGAATTCTCCAGTTTAGGTTAAATAGTGATGATTGACCAGGAAAAGAAAGTTGGGGACCCCAAGAAGTTGTGGGGATTTGGAGGAGCGGGGAGAGTATTCCCCAGGGACAAGCTTTTCTTGTCCCTCCTGCCCAGCGCCCCAGCACTCTGCTGAGTGAGAGAAGCCAGCCAGACACACAGGCACACTGCAGTTACTAAGTGACCCTAAGTACATCAAGATGGGCGTCTTGACGCCAGCCACTCACAGTGGGTCTGGAATGAATTGGGGGGTTGTTAAGATCTCTGACTTAAGCCTCTTCTCACAGGAAAAATATTTATTTCACTGAGCTCTGCTTTTTGGAAACCTGCGCCTGTAACAGCCTGCATCGATCTAGCAGAGTTCTGGCTACTGCTGCTTTATGTCTCCTCTCCTGTCTCGGGTATGGGCCGTGTGTGTGTGTGTGTGTGTGTGTGTGTGTGTGTGTGTCCCCAAGATTATTAAGCAATCAGCCAGAAGACACAGCCAGGACACTCTGCTCTACTTTAACCAAAAAAAAAAAAAAAAATGGACACAGACTGAGTTTGTGACATGAGACATAAGACTTGGGTGTTTTATCTGCAAAGATGTCTGCTTGCAAGAGGCAATTATCTTTCCTTCCCCTTTTCATCTAATATGCTCCTTTTTAAAAAATTATTATTTCCTTGGTTTGGAAACAAAAATACAAGTCTGAGGAAGAAAGAAAAGCTCACTCCTACTCTTTCAAGGAGCCACGATTAGCTATTAGTACACAGTTCTTTTCATTCCTTTTCTACTCTTGAAGCCTAAGAGTTTGAATTCCAGCTTTGCCACTTGCTGGCTGCATGATCCTGAGAGTCATGTCACCACTTGGAACCTCTGTTTCCTCATCTGGAAAATGGAGCAATAATAGTACCTACCTCTTTGGGCTTGGGGGAGGGGTGAATGACAGAAAGTACATGCAGAGCTTAGCAGAGTTCTGGCACATAGTAGATACTCAATAAATTGTACCTATTTTTATAGGATAAGTATATACAATCTTTATACCTTTGTTTTCATATAACAGTATAGTATATACATTTTCCCATTTCACTAGTCTCATAAGCATTTTTAATAACTTCAAAGTATTCTATTGCAGGCCCACATCAGCATTTTTTGAACTGTTCCCTGTGGAGGTTGCTTCCACACTATTACAAAGATTGCTGTAACAAGCTTCTCTAGGCTCAGATCTTGGTCTGCATTCTATGTTCTGTCTTTAGGATGAATTCTCAGCAGTGGAATTATTGGGTCAAATGGTATGAACACTTCCAAAAACCTCAATATATCATATTTAGCACAATGAATTGCTTTCCAGAAAGATTACTCACAGATTTGTATGAGAGCCTCCATCTCACCATGTCCCAGCTGCACTGAGGAGTTTTACCTTTTAGTTGTTGTTAATTGGACAGGCAAAAAAAAAAGTCATCTCATTCTTTAATTTGCATTTTAAAAATGTTCATTTACTATTTTTCTAATGCTGATTTTATTAACAACAATATATTGAATGTTTACTATATGCCAAGCATGAGCTTAGCGCTTTCGGTAAAAGATATTAATCACACTCTGGGTAAGAAGTGAAAACAGGGCCTTGAACAGATATTTGCACACCCATGTTCATAGCAGCGTAATTCACAGTGGCCAAAAGGTAGACGCAACCCGTGTCATTGAAAAACAAAATGCAGCAAATGCATACAATGGAATATTATTCAGCCTTAAAAAGGAAAGAAATTCTGACACAGCCTATAAGATGGATGAACCTTGAAGACATTATGCTGAGTGGAATAAACCAGTCACAAAAGGACAAGTATTGTATGATTCCACTTCTATGACGTGCCTACAATAATCAGATTCATAGAGACAGAAATTAGAATGGCGGTTACCAGGGGCTGGGGGAAGGGGGAATGGAGAGTAGTTGTTGTTTCAGGGGGACAGAGTTTCATTTGGGGAGGATGAAAAAATTCTAGAGATGGATGGTGTCGTGATGGTTGCACAAACGTGTAAATGCACTTGATCCCACGAAACTGTACATTTAAAAAATGGTTAAAATGGTACATGTAAGGTTAGGTATGTTTTAACACAATAAAAAATCTTAATCTTCATGACATCCTATGAGATTGATATTATTACCCCCACTTCTTTAAAAGATGATGAAACTACTGCTCAGAGAGGTTAAGCACATTCCCAGCATCACACAGCTTCTAAGCAGTAGAGACAGGCTTAGATGCCAGGTTGTACTCTTGAAGGCTATGTTGTCCTACAAGAATTCTGTGAACGCAGGAGACAGAGGGAAAATGCAACCACGCTCAAGATAGCATGTGGAGTTAGCAAGTACACCCTGCCAGACGGAGCTGTTGGCCCTCAAGGTTCAGAGTTCAGTTCTAAACTTATTCTCTAACTTTCTTGTGGGTTCTAAATATGGCCAAACAAGTTCTTCCAGCCTAATCAATGACGTGGGTGCATTGTTTTGAAGATCAAACCTTTTTCCTGGTATGTAAGTAATAAAATAATGCAGAGTTTGTTTGGAAAAGCCGTTTGGCTGCCTGTTAGCAGCCATCTGAGAGTGATCCTGGGCTCGCTGATGGTAGACACATGTGCTTGTTGACTGATTTTTCGGGGACCCATTTCCTGAACCCGAGTCTGAATTTCCCCTCCAGGATGAACCAAAAAAAAAAACAGAACCTCGGGAAATAACTAGGCAAAAACTTCTAACCTGAACCAGACTTAAATTTTTTCTAAAATGACTAATTAAGAACAAAGTAGGATTCGTTAGATAGTCTCCAGGCCAGGGAGGAAATGCAAGGTCTTTGGGGACTCACAGGCTGAGTTCCCCACTTCTCTGGGATGGTATTGACTTGTCCATGACCCCTTCTCAGGCATGCTGCCTCCATGGAGGTGGAGCAGGCATGTGACCCTCGTGGTCTGGCCACTGATGTCTCAACAAGCCCCTTGGACACTGCACCCAGGAGAGACCATACCACTCACTGGCCAGAAACATACAACTTCCGGGGTTTGGCTCAAAAGGATGAGCCTGGGCATCAGATTCCCTCCCTCAGGAATGCAAACCAAGAGACACAGAAGGACATTCCAGCTGGTGTAGATACTTGAGGTGAAGGGTCATGGATATTTGGAGTTGGAATGGCCATTCTAGGGCTATAGCACACAGACGTATGTGAAGGAGGGGTAGGTGCTCAAGCATTCTGAATCCCAGTGATCGTGTTGAGTGGCTGGATCAAACTTCACCTGAAACGCACCCTACCGCTGGACTTTTCAAATTAGTTTTATTAGATTTTCTGGGTTTTGGTGTGTGTGGTTTCTTTTTGTTTGTTTGTTTTTAAATAACCAAAAGGAACGTCTCTATAACCCGCCAATGCATCCCTTTTTCTTTTTTTTTACCTGAAATTGTTGGAATAGGTTTATGAATCCCCAAAGCCCAGGCAGACCACACCAAAGCAGGCAGGAGCCCTGTGGGAGAGTTTAGGATTCCAAGCAGCATCCTTGCATGTCCCAGTGACACGTTCCCCTTTCCGGGTTGGAGGCCCAGAGGAGGGGAACAGGGTTTAGGACTCTGCCGCAGGAACACGCTGTCCTCACAGCGACTCCTTCTCATCTCAGAACTGCTGTTATCAGGATCTCTCTGGAGGTTGGACAAAGGGTGACGACAGGAACTCCTGAGGCTGGAGGGCAGGTCAGGGGCCTGGGAGAGCAAGGGCAGGCTGTGACTGGGGCAGAAATATGTCTTCCATTTCCCTTGGGTCCCCGCAGCACCACTGTTTGTCCACAGTGAGTTTATCTGACAACGAGGACAAATAGCTTTCACTCGACAGGCAGTGACCCAGTGCTCAGGGCACTACTGGGGGTAAACTGAGTCTCATTGAGGCAAAGCGGCTTAGCTGTGAGAGATGTCCTTGGGATCTGAACCTGCGTCTGATGGGCTCCACGTGTGGCACCTTTTCCAGTGCCCTGTTGTGAAGCCCTGCCGGCTGCAGGCTTTCGCTGTGGTCACATCTGCCCTCGCATTTCTCTTCCAGCTGTTTCTGCAATCAGCAGCCCCTCCAGACGTCCCTCAGAGGCTGCAAGGAGCTGACTCCTGATGAGGAAAAGGATTAGCCGCAAGCCTGACTCTCCCTCCAGGCTCGGCCAGACCCACCGGAGGCGTAGGTGTGTCCAGCCTACCTGGGAGCGCCTGCTTTTGTCATCAGACAGGGCTGCCTGGAGTAGGATCAGATCCCCTGACAAAGCGGAAAGCCAAAAAGAATTAAAAGGACATTTCCAAAAGGAAATAAATCAGCAGTAATGAGTGGTCACATCTGTGAAACTGAGTGCTCCTTGAGTACCAGGCCCTGGGCCTGGGTTTGAGCCCAGGTGGTCGTGATATCTGGGTGCTGCCATAATAACTGTAATGCTGCCCCTGGGGAAACCCTTGTAGGCGTCGAGGCTCAGCTCCGGCGTCTCTCCAGCCGGGGTCTGCCCAGGACCCTCCTCTGTGCCCCAGCACTGACTTTCCACCATTCAGTTCCTGCTGTGTCTCAGGGCCCCCACGGGAGTCAGCTGAACCGGGACAGAGATACGGGCTCCAGACCTGGTCCCATGCTCATTGGCTGTGTGCCTTGGGGTAAGTCAGTGCTCCTTTCTGAGCCTCAGTTTTCCCACCTGGAAAGTGGGGCTTGGGAGTCGTGCTAGGCCAGAAGTTTTCAAACTGCCGGCTGCACCTGTTTGAGGGCCGTGAGCTCAACTGAGGGAGTCAGGACAGGCATTTATTTATGTTATCCCGCCTCCGTGGTGACGTGTTCCCCAGTGCACACGCTGTCCTTTCTGGGAACGACCACGTGCTTCTCTGATCCCGCCCGGTACCCTGCTCAGAGCTGCTGCTGGGCACATGCTTCTTAAGTGACTCACGCGGTCTGTTCTGTTCTCCTTCACGATGCCTGCCAGCCCATGCGTGCGGCTCGGTCAGAGCGAGGGTTAGACAGGCCTGACGTGGAGCTGGGCCCTGGCCTCACTCGAGTGTGGCCACGGGCAGTGCTGCTCTACCTCTCCAAGCCTCTGTTCATAGGGAATAAGTCCACCTACGTTATAGGATTACCTTGTGAATTTGAATTAAGGTAAGGCATGCAAAGCCCATAGCTTTGTGAGAGGCTCAGGGCTTTGAAACAACAGGCTCCTTGAGGGGGGAGGACACCCCTACAGCCAAATAAGCAGCTGGTACTTTGGCACCTATTTTCTGCCTGGTTGGCTGCGGCTGAGCTGGGAGAACACTCGCCAGGGACTTACTCTCTCTACTTTCTGGCTTCCTTAGACTGCTTGCCAGACATCTGTTCTCCCCTCCAAGACATCCGGACCCCAGGAGGGAATAACTTCAGCATCACCCCCTTTTGAGAATGTGCGTTTGGTAGAGTGTGCTACCGGGTTTTATTGTATTAAAGGCGAGGTGACAAACGCCCACCAAGATCTCTGTGGATGGACAGATGGTTTGACTGGCGGGTTCCCTGTGCGTCGTCCTGCCTGTGTGCCCACCAGGCCGCGCTCAGCTCCGGGCAACACTCCGAGCAAGAGTCAGGTCAGTGGCCGCACTTTCTGGTTTCCTCTGACCTCAAGTCTATTTCTTTTCCATGTGCAGCAGCTGTCTGCAGTGGAAAACTCCACTGAGGGACAGGCCTCCTCTTAATGCTCGAATCAGGCAGAATCCCGCAGGGAGGGTCGGTCGCCGAGTTCCTGCGTTACACCGGGCAAATCGTGCCGAATCTCAGAGCTTCAGTGTCCGTGTTTCCATCGGCTTGGAACAGAAATTGTAGATGGATTTTGGCTCACGTTCTAACACCAACTGGTGGATACGGACGGGTTGCTTACGGGGTAGTGTTGAGATGGATGCTGAGGCTGTGGTTTGCTCACTAGGAAAGGGTGCTGGGATTGACTGGCAATGTCTGCCATGAACTGAACGATGGGAAAGAATGGAATGTTTGGCATCACATATTTGCCATCCCAACCCAGGTGCTCTATCAGCTTCCTCAAAGCTTGAAATGGCTCAGAGTCTTAAGCTCTCGTTAGATCAAACAAAACTTAAGATCTCTATTTTGATTTGACCTTTCTTCTAATGGTGCCCCAGGTTTCTCATGGTCAGTGATTCCTTACCACTTTTCAGTGCAAAACCATTGAGGCCCATCCAGACCAGCACATCTCTGAGCCACCGTGACTGGCTCCGACAAGGAAATCTCCCCCAGGCCAGGTCCCTGAAAACCAGCCCGAAAATCCCCCACCCCCAGCCACCCCACTCAATCCAGCCATCACTGAAGCTAAACCTAACCCTAGACCTTTAAATTCTGTGAGTCAATACATTGTGTTTTTTTGCATAAGCCTGTATGAATTGCGGTTTCATTACTTGTAACTCAAGGAATCTTAATATGCACAGACTCTTTCTTTTTCCCAGTCGGACCCAGAACGGGCACCAAAGAAGGTTTGGCTAATACGACAGTGAGAACATCTGGCGCTTTGTTTTTGTTTTTCTTCTATCCAGCCAAGACAAGAGGCCTAGAATGCAGAAAAAGGACACCAATTTCTTCAAATATAGAAGCCAGGGAGACTGCTCCCACGGGGTCTCCGTGATGGGACAGCCTCTGCTTTGGATGAATAGAGACCAAGTGGGGTCACATTGTTTGGAATATCCTTCTGTTCCCCCCAAGACAAACTTTTCATGCTTTTACCTTAGCTTCCTAGGGTACTGCATCTAGCTTGGTTAAAGTTTGTTTAAAAACATTGGCATAACGCATACATACCCTTGGGAGGGAACGATTAACCATCAACTAGCAAAGTTAACGTCCCTGCACACCCGTCTCCTCCAGTGAAATGGACCAGAACCTCCACCCCATCCCCAGAGGAAACTTCCCTGCCTTGTCCTAGAACATTTCAAAACTGGGTTTCCGCTTTAAGTTCTTAACATATTCTCACCCAAGCTCAGCTTACTGGCCTGGCTCCTTCACAGTGAGGGGAGGGCAAGGTCCATGATATGGGACTAACCGTGATACTGGGTGCTTCTGGAGACTGACTTCTGAAGTTTTTTAAGGCAAATTCTCCTATGGCCCTCTCCCGCCACCCCCCCCCCCCCCATCCAGAAACCTGAAAGGCACAGCAGCAGTGGGAGGATAGTGAAGGCTGTGGAGTCATATGGACCTGGGGACAAATCCTAGCCTGTCTCATTCTTGCTGTGTCATCATGAACAAGTTGTTTAACCTCTCTGAGCCTCAGTTTTCCTTTCTGTAAAATGGAGATAAATACTGCCCCACTGGGCAGGGCTGTTTCTGAGAATTCCATGTTACAATGCTTTCACAACGCCTGACCTAGTAAATGGTCTTTATAGTAGTAGTATTCACGTCATTCTCATTTCGATTGGCTTAGACCAGGGGCAGGAAGGGAGGAGGATGGAGAGAGAGAAGGGTGTTGGGAATGACCTCAGAATTCCTGTATCGTTCCATGATGGGGGGCTATGACTTGCTCTCCCCAGCCGCCCTCCTTTGCGAGTGCTGAGTCAGCCCCTAGGGAACTACCTGGCAGCTTCTTCCTTTCAACGGTGACAGATCCATCTCTTTCTACCCCAGGCGGGGAAACTGAGGCTGGGCCTCCAGCCAGTCCCAGAGGCTGAGCTGTGATAGAGGCTCTGACCGCCCAGTCTATGGGACTTTGCGACAGTAGCCTTACCAGGCTGTGACAGTTATTATACCCCCGTGCTGCTGTTTGTCTCTCCGGCAGAGTAGTTAGCACGACTGTGACTTAATGAAGTATGTGACCATTTCTGTAACAGGTAATAGTTTGAAAAATATTACTGTATTTTCCTCTTTGCCTTTCTGGGCGACCAGCTCTCCCCTGTTGGTCCTCAGATATCCATCTGCCCGGGAAGGTTTGGATTTGTACAGAGGGACACAGAGCAGAACCATGGCAATATTTAACTCCTTGTAATCAAAATAGATTTTGCCACGAGACAGTAGACTTAAAAGCCACCACTGCGAGAAAAGATGTTTAAAAAGTCCTTTAGCTCCTAAATTAACCTAGCAAAGGCACGGAACTTTCCCGAATCCTCAGGCAAGTAGAGGAGTGCCCCCAGGGGTGCTATCTAGGGCAGAAGGGGCACGTGCAGAGAAGAAGGGAGGACACCCCCTCTCTTGCTTTAGCCCAGGGAGGACAACAGCATGCAGGAGGGTAGTGGCGAACTCAGGGCTACCTGGGTTCAAATCCCAGCTCTGCCACTTACTAGCTATGTCACCATGAGCAAGTTATTTCACTTCTCTGGGCCTCGCTCTCCTCATCTGTAAAGTGGGACTAAGAAAACTCCCTCACAGAGTTGCTGTGAGTATTAAATAAATGGACTTTGGTGTATCATCGGCACTCTACGTGTTGATTGCTCCTCTTTATTGGTATTTTTTTATACAAGTAGAGTCAGCTCCACAGGCAGGGGTTTGCACTGACCCACCGGTTTAGGGTGGTGACCCTGGGGATACGTACAGCAGGTTGGAAGGAAGGAAGCTCTGATGTCCTGCTGTCCTGGCTTCCTGGGGTCCCTCCCCACGGCCAGGATGGGGCTCCATAATTCCTACTCAGGTGGGAACACACTATTAGAGCAAGAGGCAGAGTGACTGCAGCAGGGGCTGGCGGTGACGGCCTGGGGCGGGGCGGGGCGGGCGGGGACGAGGCAGGTGCCATGGACACGAGGCGGACCTGAGCCAAGGTAGAGACAAGTGAGCCAGGCAGGGCTCCAGGACCCGAGTTCTGCCAGCCACCAGCTGCAGCTACAAATGTCAGAAAGGCAAGCACCGACTTTAGGCAACAGACATGGCTGCAGACCCCACCGCGTTCCACCTCCCCCACCACCCGGGAGTCTGGTCATCAGTGTACCTCCCAGACACAGACCCGAATGATGCCATCCTAGAGAGGGGCCGGGGAGGGAGCAGAAGGAAATCTGAGCTGAGCATTACCTGAAGGCCTGAAGTACTGGGGTCAGATTAAATTGACCAGATTACACTAAATCTGGTGTTTTTCCTCATTGCCCTCGGACTGGGGTTTGTGAGAAAGCTCAGATCAGTTACAGGAAATAAAGAAAAGACATTTTTCTCTGCATGCGCATGTGAGACTGTGAGTAACTGGGCAGCCCCATGTCAGTCACCGGGAGGGATACTCCTGTGGGCGGGGACACACCTGTGTGCTCAGCACTGTCTGAACCATAGCTGGTGCTCAGTGAACATCATGGAAGAAGTGGATACGAGCTCCATAGTGACTCTGGGCGGCAGCAAACTGGGGCCACACTCTGGGACTGGGAAGTAAGAATTCTTTTCTTAGCTTCCACAGAGGCGCAGGCTTTGGACTCAGACCCAGTTGGGCTCAAACCCTGGCTTGACCTTTATGTGGGCAGCTTCTGAGGTGGCCCCAGGGATCCCACCTCCTGGCAGTCACACTCTTCTTACGTGTGAGTGGACCCAGTGACTTGCTTCTAATGAATAGAATATGGCAAAAGTGCTGGGATGCCATCTCCAAGATTAGGTTTTAAAAGACAGTGACTCAGCTCTCTCCCTACACACACACACACACACACACACACACACACACGTNAACCCTGGCTTGACCTTTATGTGGGCAGCTTCTGAGGTGGCCCCAGGGATCCCACCTCCTGGCAGTCACACTCTTCTTACGTGTGAGTGGACCCAATTCCATCATAGGGACTAAGATTTTCTTCTAATGAATAAAATGTTCTCTATCCAAGATTAAAAAAAAAATAAAAACACCAAAGCTCTCTACACACACACACACACACACACACACACACACACACACACACGTCCACGCAGCACTGTCTGAACCGTAGTTGGTGCTCAGTGAACATCCATGGGAGAAGTGAATATGCAGTCCTACTTCTTGGGCTGCTCACGTTGACAAAGCAAGCTGCTGTGCTGGAGAGGCCGACATGGCTAGGAACTGAGGCCTCCAGCCAATAGCCAGAGAGGAACTGAGGCCTCCAGCCAAGAGCCAGAGAGGAACTGAGGCCTCCAGCCAAGAGCCAGAGAGGAACTGAGGCCTCCAGCCAATAGTCAGAGAGGAACTGAGGCCCTCAGTCCAAGGGTCCACAAGGAGCTAAATCGTGCCCATACCACGAGTGAACCTGAAAGTGGATCCTGCCCCAGTTGAACCTTGAGATGGCTGGAGCCCCACCGACACCTTGGCTGCATGCAGCCTGTGAGTCTGTGACGCAGAGGACCCAGCCAAGCCACGCCTGGACCCCCAACCTGCAGAAACTTGAGATCATAAACATGTGTTGTTTTAAGCTGCTACATTTTGGGGTCATGTGTAATGTAGCTGCAGATGACTGCTACAGCCCCTCAGTAGCTCTGCGCCCCTGAACCAGTTACTGAACCTATATATGTGTACCCTCATCTAAAGAGGGACATAAGAATCGCACCTCCTCACCTTATAGGTTCATTGCAAGGACCAATAAAATGAATGAATAAATGAACGGGTAGATGAGTGAATGAGACCACTGGTTGGAGCAGTGAGAAGATCACAGAATCAGGAAGGAAAAGCCAAAGGCCAGGTCGGGATGAAGCTGTGAAGAGCTGTCACTGAGCGGCTGCCACAAGGCCATTGTACCCCTGGGAAGGTCCCTCACCAAGGGGAAGCCCTACCTACATCCTCCCTTCACCAGCCAGTTCTCCCTGGGGCTCCCGAGGACCAGTGCTTGGAGCTGCCAAGACACTCAGCATCCTTTGCCACCCCCACCCTGGGTTCTGCTGTCCCTTCTTCATGGATTCTGTTCCCTCTGGGGCTGCTGTTGCCCAAAAGCTGGCCGGGCTTGGCGCCATGGAGACAAACAAGCTGATAGCCACAACATCTGATAGCCCCAGAAACTGACCCCCGTGGGAGAGCCGCAGCCAGCTGGCATGAGTACCACGGCCTGGCCACAGCTCCTGGGCAGTCAGTCCTGGGGGTGACAGGGACAAAGGGGAGGGGTCAGGCTTCAGCCTTCACATGGTAACAGATGCCTGACTCTGAGTTGGGAGAACAGGCTTTAGACCTGGACACACATCACAGGACCTCGAGCCTTAACGAAGGCTGCGTGACACTCAGACCTGAGCTGGACCCGCCATGCTGCCCACCTGCCCATAGGGGAGCACTTCTGTCTCAGCCAGGGCTGGAGCCACCCGAGCAGAAGGGCCATGTGGCCAATATCTGTCCTTCCCTCACTCCTAAACTGGGGATGTGAATCAGACCCTTGATGTTCTCAGGCATGGAGACTAGTCGGCAGCCCACAGGCAGCTCACCTGTAACAGGCAGAGGTTTGGGAGGTAACCCTAGTCCCCCTCCTTGGTCCTCCCCACTCCAGCTTCTCAGATGCTGGGCACGTGGGCTGCCCCAGCTGGTGACAACCAACATCAGTACTGGTTTCCCCATTGCCCTGAGGGGCAGGTGCTAGGAGCAGGCTCCTGCATCCGGCGAGTTAGGGGCCTGGCCCTTGACCCACAGTCAGAAGCTGGAGTGCTGCTTCTCTCTTATCCTAGCTTTGGCTCGTCTCTGTACTCCACCAGTCACGCTCCCCTATCTTCACCATGACAACAACAGTCAGCATTAAGGAGAACTCGCTCTGTGCCATTAGCTGGGGGGATCCCCACAACCCCCCACCCCACAGGCAGGTTATGTCAAAGTTCCTATTTTGCACAAGGACTGGCTGAGGCCCCACTGGTCAGTGGAGGAGGCAGGATTTGAAGCCAGGCAGCCTGGCTTTGGGGCAGCAGTCTCTGGGATGTGGCTGGCTCCTACACACTGGCCAGCCACTCCCAGCAAAGCTCTGCAGGCTGGCTTTGTCCTTCGGGAACCCCCGGTCCCCCCAGAGGCCACCAACCCACTCGCTGGCCAGGAGAAGGCTCCCCGGCTCTCCCTGCTGACAGAGCTATATTTCTTGGCCCCGAAGCCACAGTTGTTGGAAATTACAATCCTTCCTTCCTGACTCCGAGCTTATGACTCCAAGAGGCTCCTAACGCACACGTCTCCCATTAGCCAAAGCAAGTTCTTTCCACGGCCGCAGCCCAGGCGTGTTAAAATGTAAACTGCCGTACATCATGTGGCAGCATGTTCATTTGTCTCTGTCAGGCCCCATTCCGGCCCCACCAGGGCCCCTCTCCCCTCACTGTCATCCTGTGAGGGCCTTGGCCAGGCCTGGCCCAAGACGTCGGGGTTTGCGGACCCGACAGAGTGAATCACTTTGCGAGCATTTAATAGCGTTGTCTCGGTGTCGAATAAATCACACCTTAATGGACCATTTTTCAATTTGTAGACCCAAGTCAAGACTCCTAAAATGTTACCAGATGTCAGGGATGAAATGTGTGCCTCTGGCACGCTCGTACACACGCCGGGGTCACGCCGGCTTCCTACCCACAGGAGAGCTGGGCACCAGTGATCCGAGGCAGAGCACAGCTTCACAGGTGCCGCTCTAAGGACAAGATGCCCTACCTCCCCCTTTTTATGGCCTCTTTGGGGGAGAGGTGTCTGGACACAGGTGTGGGCCAGTGGAGAGTAGGTCTCAGGTGGCTGGGATGCTGGGACAGAAAGTATGGTGACTCCAAGCTCCTGGGATGAGACTAGATGTCTTGAAACCTTGCCAGCTTTGCAGTCAGAAAGAAAAGGGTCTGAACTCCAGATTTTCTATGTACCAGCTGTGTGACCTTGGGCAAGGCAGTTCACCTCTCTGGGCCTCAAACAGAGGTATCCCACAGAACCCACCCCTCAACGTTGTGACAGGAGAAGGAAAGACAGGAGCTTAGAAAAGTGCCCGCACATAGCATGTGCTGCGTAAGCCCTATGTAAGAGGAGCGTTAATAACAGCTAATATTTATGAGGTGGTGTCGTGAATCAAATAGTGTGTCGTCCCCCCACCCCCGCCCCGCCCTGCAAAATGCATGTTTCCCCAGAGACTTAGAATGCAACCTTCTTTGGAAATAGAGTCTGTGCAGATGTAATTAGTTGAAGATGAGGTCATATGGGATTAGAGTGGCCCTAAATCCAATGAGTGGTGTCCTCATAAGAGGAGAAGGGGACACACACAGAAGGCCAGGTGAAGGCAGCAAATATCTGCTCACGCATTTGCTCACTCATTCAGGGTAAATCCTGCAGCACCCTGGCCAGGGACCTGGGCCAGCATCAGTGGTGCAGGGAGCCCTCTGGCCCATTGGATGCCCTCAGACAATTCCTAAGGTCATCCTTAGAGTTACCCTATCTGGGTGTTCTGCAATTGCTACCGCTAAGCAGTAGGATGGAGGGAAAGTAACAAAATCCAGGCAAAACCACCCTTACGATGCAACCCAACAGCAAAGCTCCCCG
This sequence comes from Hipposideros armiger, assembly GCF_001890085.2. Classification (NCBI taxonomy): domain Eukaryota; kingdom Metazoa; phylum Chordata; class Mammalia; order Chiroptera; family Hipposideridae; genus Hipposideros; species Hipposideros armiger. The sequence goes on from NW_017731404.1 coordinate 1,918,428, forward strand.
ACCCGGGTCAGGAGTGTTTTTCCACCAGGAAACCAGAACAGTTCATCTGAGTTTCTTCACCCTTTGTCCCAAGATGCAAAAATGTCAGAAATGTGCAAGGGCTCTGGCCGCAGAGGGACACTGGCTCTCGCCCCCACGGTCCATTTCCTGCACAGGGCTGAGGGTCAGTCAGACCACTGCTGTGAGAGTCGGGGACAAGGGGGTCGGCTCCCGCTGGGCCTCGTGCTTGCCGCAGGGTGCAGGGTGAGGCTCCCCTCTCTGGACCCCCATTTTCTTATCTGTAAACTGGGGGTGATAAAGCCTGGCCCATCATCTCACAGAGTGGAACAGATGATATCCGCAGGTCATATCCGGCTGTTTTCCTCTGTTCTCCCTAAGGGGTCAGCAACATGAGAATTGGGCCGCTCTGTCAGTGCCTCCCCAGGTCCCGCTTTCTCACATGTGGACTTGGCCCTGTTGGTCAAATCCGCTGGCATTCACGAATACCGACCGACCGTATGCACGACCCCATGCCGGTCTCTGGGAGGATGTTTACAACTGTTTCCACTGATGATTAGCAATATCAACCCTAGTCCCCACTTACAGAGCATTCGCTAGATCCAAAGCATTAGGTGCTTTGCCTCATTGAATTCTCACAACAAATCTGCAAGATATGTATCATTAGAACCCCCATTTTCGAGACAAAAAACTCAGTTCAGAGGGAGTAATTTGCCCAAGACCACACAGTTAGGTTGGACTCCTTTCAAACGCCGCTTCCAAAGCAGATGCTGCTGCCTGCAAGTATCCAGGGCCCAGTGGGCGGCCCAGGTGAGACCCATAGATGAAACATTCCGAATAGGAGCTTATATTTCTCGTGCGCAACACGGGGGTCAACCGATTCATACACGTCACATTGCTGAAACCCCCAAAAAAAACCTTCCTGAGAAGCTATTACCATTATTATTATCCTGTTCAGACAGATGGGGACACGGAGGCCCAGGGGGTGACATGGGTGGTGGCACTAAGAAGTCAGGACCAAAATCTGGCCCTCCTGACTCCACATCTAAGCTTTTGTCACCCCGCCCCCCATTCCAAAATGGAGCTGGATACCATGGATGCTAAATCTATGCAGAGACGCAAGGGTGTTGGAACAAAGACCCTGGGGGGCTTTTTAGAGGAAGAGGATCACAAAGGATAGGCGAAACCTGTGTGACACAGGTTTCCTCTCTCCAGACCACTTCAGGGCATTCCCAAGGATCCTGGGGGCTGGAGGGCTTCCCCCACGCACCCTGGGGCCTCAGTCCCCCAGGGACTCGGGAGGAATTCGCCTGCCTCCCTCCCCGCCCCGCCACACAGGCCTGTCTGCATGCCAGGCTAGGGCTGGCCCTTTGCCCACACACCTCTCTTCATTCTGCAGGCCCCAGGAAGGACGGTCCAGAGCCAAGGGTATCATGGGGCTCGCATACCTTAGGGGAGGGCTGGGTACACGAAGCCACAGGTTATTCAATGCAGCATTATTTGCAATCACAAAAGGCTGGAACTGATCTCACGTCCATCAACAGGAGGCTGGGTGAAGATTCCTTGGCACAGCCACACACGACTCCCGTGTCAGCGGAGGGAGCAGGAGGGTACCGAGCAAATACTAAAGGCCGATGTTTGTGAAGGACTTTACACATGGTCGGGGCCTCTTCCAAGTGTATTAACCCATCAGATCCTTACATCAGTATCAGGAGGAGGTACCATGATCATCACTTAAAAATGAGGAAATTGAGGCACCAAGAGGGCAAGTCCCCGGCCCCAGGCTCATGGCTATACCCAGTGAAGGTGGGATTTGGTGCAGGCAGTGAGCATCAGAGCCACACTTCGGAACCACTATGCCACACAGCCTCCTAGCCTCTCCATCTTGCCAAGGCCCCCTCCACCAGGAGCACCCCAGAACCTGGGGAAGAAGAGAAACACGTAGACCACCCTCAGCACGTCCCACTGTGCTGGCCTGGGGGAGCAGGTGTCATTAGAAGAGGCTTGACTGAAACAGATTGTGATAACAGACGCGGTGGTAGCCAGCGCCTCTCTCCAGTCAATTACGACCTGCGGAGCCCACTGATTATTTTTATAGCCTTTCCTGGAGTCATGACAAGGAAAACGAAATGATCCACAGGACCCCTTTCATCATGAACAGCCGGGTTTCACTGTTGGGGGTGGAGGAAGGAAAGAAAAATGACTTTTTCCTCCACTTTGAGCTAATCAACAGGACTGAAGTCCGGGCAGCCAGTATGTTGGTGTTGAGAAAAGCTGTTCTCAAGCAGAACTAATTGGCAACCGGAATGGAATCCCTACCCCCCAACCCCACCCCCGGCCCCCGAAAAAGCCTCAACAAGCTTTATCCCTGGGAATTGCCCTTTGGAATAGGTATTCCAGACATGTTGTGTGCAACGGCCCGCGCGGCCATCAGCCTCATACAGACGAGGCCAAAGGTGGCCTGGGCTGGTGACCACTCGATGAGATGGTCACAAAGCTCAACGGCCCAAACCAGCCCAGCCTGGAGTGGACATGGCTCTCCTGTTGCCCAGAACCACTTCCCTCCTCCCAGGGACAGCCGTTGGCTTTGGGGTCCCCCATGCCCTGATTCACAGACACTGCTCTGATGGCATTCGTCCCCCTAAGCAGGGAATCACCCCAGCAGGCTTATGCCAATGAGCATATTCCAGGGCTTTCAGGAATGGGCGTACAGCCCCACCAGAAACAAGCAAACGCAAGTACAAACATTTAATGAGGCTTCTAGAAAAGAGCTCTTGCCATTTTAGAGATGCAGAGAGGTGATAAGTACAGAATTCAAGACAGTAGCTAATGCAGCAGGGAGTAGCATGTAAGTAGATATAAATAATTGTCAGAATTTTAGCTCTCGGGTGGGAGGTGGGTATACAGGTGTCTTTTATTTTATAAATAGATAGAGTGAGACTTGGATGGAAGGGTAAAGTGAGCCATTCAGGTGCCTCCTTCAATAGGTGAGATGATGATTAATTCAGTTCTACCTGAGGCCCAGTTTTGAAGTCTTGAGGAAAGCTCTCTGGACCTGGATTTGGGGCCAGGGATCTATGTGGACCCCTCTCCCTGGGGTTCCCAGGCCCTTCCCTTTGCAGTTAACCAGGGACATGACTATTTGGTCCCTGGTGGGTGGGGGCATCTGGTGGTGCATTTGAAAGGACCACTTATGCCCTCACCTGCCAGGTCCTCCCTCTCCTCGCTTCTTCTCTCCTGTGGGATGAGTTTGGAAGGTGATGTTGGGTATGGTCCTCAGAGAAGGACTGGAGTGGGGGTGGGGGATTCAATTCAAGAGACAATATGGTAACAGCCACATGACCACAATAGAATCTATATCCCATAATCCGCCTGACTCCCAGGCTAATCTGGACTCAGGTCAGGAAGAGGGCGTTGTCTCCAGGGACCGCCAAGCTCACCTGAGACAGACAAGGGGGTGAGTGCAGGGGCCACATGAAGGGGCCCCAGGTTGGCCCGGTTGGCCTGACAGGCACATTTGATGATGCACCGGTCATGGACTCTCATTGTTATGCAAATGGGTGGCCCCTTGGTGAGTCAGCACAGGGTATTAATATGTGGTATTCGTAAATCAAATGTAGCCACTGTCTAGAGGTTCCTGGGGACTCTAATTCAGGATTCTCCCCCAAAAGTCTGGCTGTCATATTACCCTTGGCACCACAGCAAAGCAAACATTTCCACAAGTATGAATCGAGTACCTACTATGTTCCAACAAGCATTTATTGAGTACCTACCATGGGATACAGCATTGAACAAAACAGGCAAAACCAAAACAAAACAAAAACCCGCCCTCAAGAAACTCACATTTTAGTAGAAGACATTTAAGCAAAGAAAAATAATAGTATGTTGGATGATGATAAGTGGTGAAGAGTGGGCCACGTGGAGATCTGGAGAATGAGTGTCTCAGGCAGAGGGGTATAGCAAGTGCAAAGGTCCTGAGGCAGGACTGTGCCGGGCACAATTGAGAACAGCAAGCATGGCAAGGGGGAGAACGAGGGAGGTGAGGTCCAGCTCCTGCAGGGCCTTGTGGACATGGTGAGGACTTTGTCTCTTACTCTGGGTGAGGTGGGAGCCAAGACTCGGGGGGAGGGGTGTGTCCTGCGCAGAGGAGAGACAGGACCTGATTTCATTTTAACAGGACCCTGCCGGCTGCGAGTGGAGTGTAGACAGTCAGAGAGGCAAGAGGAGAAGCAGAGACATCAATGAGGAGGCAACTACAATAGTCCAGAGAGAGATGATGGCCACTTGGACCAGGGTGGAGCAGTGGTCCACTTGCAGATACAGGTTGAGGGTAGAGACAATACAATTTCTTTTTTCCTGAAAAGTGGAAGCAGCTGGTCTCTCCTCGTGTGTTTTGGGTTCAAGAAAATGAGACCTGGTTAGAAAGTAGAGACTTGGTTACAACCTGCTGGGCCTGTGTCAGGCAGGCATTGAAAGGGACGGTTTAGGTCTTTGTGCGCTAACAGGGTAAACACCCAGAGTATGTTGGCAAGGGAAAAAAGGAAGATGTAGAATAAAATGGAAAATGATCTCATTTTTGAAAAATTAAAATTACGAACATGAGCAGATATGAATGGTCTGGAAGAACAGGCATATCTGACTCAACAGTGGGATTGCCTCTTCGACCGCACAAAATACAATAATAATAAGCCCTGTTTTCAGCTCTTTTTAAAATTGCTGTGGGCATGGCTTGCTTCTGCCATCACAGTGTGCTGCTCTTAGCCAGTGTCCATCCCTACCTGGGCCTCCTCCTTGGCCTGGACTGTAAGGGAGGCGGAACTTGGGAAGGAGAAATATTTTCCTCTCGTGCTCGCTGGCTTGGGAGAACTGGAAAGGACCCACCTGGCTCCTAAGGTTTCTAAAAATAGAAAGTTGTCTTAACTTGCCTATAGTTTTGGCTTAGCTGTTCCTTCTACTCGGTCCAAGATGCCGTTTGTATTAGGGAATCACACACTGCGCATGAAACATACAGGATGGCAGGAGTGAGACCTGCAGCCGAATGGAACGGAGCAGGGAGCTGCCAGTGATGGGAAGCCAGGAGTGCTGCCAGTTTACACACCTTCTATCCCACCCGACCTGTGCATTCATTCCAGCGCTTAGGGCAGGAGAGAGGAGTCCTGCTGTGGGTTTGTTTTAGCCGAGAGGAGGAACTGAAGGGAACTGTGTCCACGGCCCAGTGCCTGGAGTTTGAAACCCTCCGGCTGAGGGATCAGTGTGGTCTGTGGCAGGCCTTCTGAGACCCTGGGCACAAGCATATATGTTGTGGGGCCAGTGGTGCGCTGGTAAAGGTTTAACAACCAGCTCTCCAGGAGAAAGAGTGTGTGTGTGTGTGTGTGTGTGTGTGTGTGTGTGTGTGTGTGTGTGTACATGTGCGCATGTATATAAATCTATGGAAATACACGCACACTTACATATGCATACATATATACTTAGGATTACTATAGCTTGTATTGATATGAAGCTGGGGTAGCTCAGAATTTACAAATAAAAAGGTACAATGCTCCGTTTTGCAAACTTCATATCATCACTTGATTCACACAGAATGTTTTCATTGACTTTCACCCCTGATACTTGTTTCTGTGGTCGACCTTTGGTTATGACTGATGAGCACCTGGATTCTTTGGGAATGCCAGCTGATATTTCCCGACATTAAAGAGTAAGACGAGTGGCGCGATGGTTAAGAACTGGCTTGGGACGCCAGAGGGCCCCGGTTCGGATTCCATATATGAGGGCCAGTGACACTGCCCTCTGCAGCTAAGATGCTGAACAACAGCTCAACCTGGAGCTGGGCTGCCCTGAGTCACCGGCGACGGCATAGGCTGCAGCCCCTGTGGCAGTGGGTTGCCATGGGCTACCATATGTAGCCAGCAGCCAGCGTGAGCGGCCAGCAGCCGCAGTGAGCGGCCGTCCAGAAGCCGGCGACTGATCTGCCTCGCCCGGGAAGAGCGCAATGATGGTGCCAACTTGGGCCAGTGAAGCAACGTCCTCCACAACTAGACTGAAGAACAAAACGACAGCAACTTGTCTGTTCCCATTCCCCCAATTCCCCAATTAAAAAAAAAAATTAAAAAAAAAATTGACAAGCTTTAAAAAAAAAAAAAGAGTAAGACAAAAGTGATCCACCAAAGAGCGTGTCGGAACTTCACTCATTTGTCAACAAAATGAGCAACTTCCTTGACTTTTGGTGCTGTTTGCCGTGTAAGAGCAAGAGAGTGAACACGCTTTTATGTTTAATCTGCACTGTTAACATTTTCCCTCAGTTCCTCAAATCTAGACAATGAACAAAACAGGCAAACCCTGAGTTGCGCTGTTTGCTGACTGCCAGTGTGGCCGACATGAGGCTACCAACGTGATGTCACTAAAGAAAAAGAAGAAGAAAGAAACTGGGGAGAAGCACCCAATAGCACCCAGTTATAGAGAGTCTCTGCTAGACAGCTACCATTGACAGAAATAGCCGCAGGAGCACAGATAATAGGAAAATGTAGTTTAAAAAATGGAAAATGAGACTTTTGAGAGCATATAACCTTTGTTTTTAATGTATCTTAAGTTTATGAAGTTTAAGTTTCGGTAATGGCTCTGTTTAGAAACTAGTTCACCAAATTCCTGAAAATCTGACAACAGGCTTTCACAAGCCAGTACCAGCTGGTTCCCACACTCTACTGTGTAAGGACCACATGGCAAGGGTATCAGGGGTTGGGGAGGAAGCCATTCCCTCCACCTCTGCCCAGAACCCAGAGCAACCCAGGCGGGACCTGACGGCTGGGAGCATTGGGAGTGCTCAGGATGGGCAGTGCCAACAGCGAAGCTTCTCTAAGTGACCACGGGGACAGATTCAGGAGCGGACGAATAGGACAAGAGACCAGTTTATGAGTCTGTGTGAGATTTCCCTTTGCAGCAAGAACTGGGGGACATTGGGGGGGTGCTGAGCTCCTGATGATGAGTAGATGAGGGCTGTGTAACCAGCAGACATCTGGGTCATATCACTCTGCACAAAAACAAAGCTGCAAGACAGAACTGGGCTTTCAGCAACTCACGAGGCTCTGCAGAAGCTCATGGCACCAGAGGACTGTTATCACGGCATCAGTGATGTGGCACGTACATCTTCAAGGCCGTCGTAATTCCAACCTCTTCCGGTACCTTCTCTGATGCCAGATTCACAGGGGTCCATGGGGCAATTTTCCGCCTCCCTAAGCTGTCTCTCACCCTCAGACACCCTCGCCCAGGTTTAGAACTTAAATGCTCTCCAACCAGAGTCATAGAAGTTTAGAGTGGAAAAGAGATTTTAGAGATTTCTTAAAATAAGCCCTTTGTTTTATAGACAGGGAAACGAAGGCCAGGAGAGGGAAGTGATTAGCTCAAAGTTAGAAAGAAAACTCAAGGGTAGAACTGGGTAGGGTGACCAGCTGTCGCCATTTGCCCAGGACTGAGGAGGGTTTCTGGGACAAGTTGGTCACCCTAGACCTGGGACCACCACTCAGGTGTTGGCTCGAGCCCAAAGTAGAGGGCCTGGGCCAGTCCCTGGAAGGACAGGCAGCCTGAGTCAGTACAGAACTGCAGGATGGAATTTTCCAGGGAAGAGAAAAGAGGAGACCACATCTGGGTGCGGGACCTCCGACTCTGCCCAGGTGCCCGGCACCAGAGAGATTTCCCACCTGCCGCAGCCCTGCTGTGCGTTTCTTATCTCTTGGCTGCTGCCAGCCACAGCTGCAGGGATGTATATGCAAATAGCCTGCGATAATATTAATGTGTGATTCCCACGGGGAGGCATGTGGAAAGCACTGTATGTGTTTCACAATTCTATTTCGTCCAGAGGAGCAGTGGGGGCCCAGAATGATTTGAAACAGATTTTTGAAAAGGCAAACTAAAATTGGAACAAAACCTAGTGGAGGCATGTGCCACTCTCTCCACCCCCAGCTCCCTCCACGCCTGCCCAATATTAACCCTCTTCTCCTAGAGCAGGGCAGCAAACGCAGCACATGGTACCCGGCACTCTTCATTCAAGCCAGCAGCCCCTGCCCATCCCAGGACAGCGTGTCCCCTCCCTGGGCTGACATCCCATCCAAATAGCTGAAGGCTGTGCACACTGTTGCTTCTTCCTCTGTCCCACCTCTGCCTCCCTCCTACAGCTTATGCTCCCTCCTCCTTCACCCTTGCTTCCTGGGGTAATTGCAGAATCACAGAGTACAGAATACAGACTACTGGGTGTGGGCAGTTTAGCGGAAGTCAAGTCAGAAAGACCGAGATCTGATTCTCATCTCTGCCACTGACCAGCTGTGTGATCTTGGGCAAGTTGCTTCACTTCTCTGAGCCTCTGTTTGCTCTGTGTATGATGAGAACAAGAAGAAGGAGAAGGAGAAGAAGAAAAGCCCTAGCCGACTGGGCGCTTGTGAGGACTCCCAGGGCTAAAGCTTCATAATACTCAGCAGAGTGCCTGGCACACAGCAGACGCACAAGAACTAGCAGTCATAGTAAGAGCCCCTTGAAGATCACCTCCTTCCACCGCTGCATTTTAGAGATGGACAAAGGGAGGCCCAGAGAAGGGAAAGCAGTAGCCCAAGACCACACAGCAAGAGAACGACCCTCTCTCATCGCGGCCTCAGCAGCGGCAAGCTCCCTTCCTCAGGCTTTGGGAGCCTCAGGCTGGGAAGTGAGTAAGTGCTGCCTGCCTCACACCTCTCCTGCCTCTGCAGCCTGGTCCCCACGCCAGCGCACGCGGGACAGGACGCTTGGCACTCACCATCAGCTGACCTGGACTTTCAGGACCGGGTCACACCATCCTCCTCAAAGCAGTCTGGCTTTCTCCATCGCGGAAGCGTGCATCGATCGATCGGCTCTCATCCGCTGTAGGACTCAAGGCGATGAGCCAGGACTTGGGAAAGCCCTTCCAGTCTGGCCGCTCTGGTTGGCGTTCGAGTCCGAAGAACCCGCTCTCCCACGGCTTCGTTGCGGTGCCGGCTCTGATAGTAGCAGCCGAACTCTTATCTGGCCTGTGTCAGGGTGCAGCCGGTCGTGGAGCCCGGCTTCCAGGAAGCCCGCCTGGGGGGCCCCCCTGCAGGCCCTGCTCCCCCGGATGCTGCCTGCTGCTCTGGATGTGGCCGATTGCCCGTCAGTGTCACTCCGAGCTCTGCCAGGGAGAATTCCATGCTGGCCCCCAGCAGGCGGGGCCCCCACCCCTTCACGTCCCACCCCCCACTCCCATCTTGGCAAGGGGACTGGGAAAGGCAGCTAGTTTCAAGTCCGCACAGCGTTTGTGGTCGTGTCCCGAGCTCTCCACGATTAATCACGGAGCATCTGATTTCTGCTTTGCTTCAGAGGGGGGTGTGGGGACGCCTGGAAGTTTCTGTTTACTCGATTCTGCACCGGGCCGAGTGTAATCACAAACAGACAGGGACGCCGCACCGCCCCCACTCCCGCCTTCCACTTCTTACCTTGCCGCTTTAGCGTCGCCCTTCTCACACTCGCTCCTTTCCTTCCTTTCTTCCCTCTTTCTCATCCGCGCCCCTCCTCTGACCCAGGTCTGACCCTCCACAAAGCCCCTTCCTCTGGTCCTGGGTTCCCCCCACCCCAAAGCCCATCATCCCCTCTGCACCTCCCACTTCTCCTGGATGCGAATTGGCTTGGCCTTTTCGCTTTACATCTTTATAGTTAGAGAGCAGCCTCTTTTACTGCTTTCCCCTCTGGTTTTTTTTTTTTTTTTACAACCTAATTATTTCAGGGTTTGCCCCACAACACGCGCGCGCGCGCATACACACACACACACACACACACACACACACACACACACACACACTCACACTCACACACTCCTGTTACATTTGTGTGTGTAAGACTCCTACAGACTCGGTATCTCTGAGTCAAGGGGTGGGTCCCTGCAGGACCCATGACTCATTTTGTCACCTCAACACAGCTCGCTTTTGGATTCTGCTCAGGGATGCACCCAGGAACAAAGTCCCCATTGACGGCCTGCTTGGAGAGGCCGGCCCCTGCAGTGCCTCCAGGCCTGTAACACCTAGAGATGAATTTCTCTCTCTGCCTCTCCTTGGCTCCCTTCCACCCTGCAGCCACTGCAAACAAGAAACCAAAACCAAACAGCCCCAAAGAACAGAAACTGACACCCCTACCCACCAACACACACACACACACACACACACACACACACACACACATGCACGCACGCTCTGAAGGGTAAGTTGTCAAGAGCTTTGAAAACCGGAACTGAGCTGTCAGCCTAAGCATCACGCATGTGTGTGTGCGGAGGCATGCACTTAGAGGTTTGCTAGAAAAACTTATTTATCATAGGAAACAACTGGAAATAAATATCCATCAAATAATGACTGGTCAAACAGAATGCAACAGAGGTGTAGCAGGCCTTACGAGGTTTAAACAGAGTGAGCTGTGTCTTTCTTAACAGAGGTGGATCTCCAAGACCTGTTATTGAGTGAAAAGGGGGTCATAATGGTACATTCAGCATAATCCTGATTGTGTAATCCTCCCCTTACACACACATAAAACAACATACTATGGAAACACATATAAAGCCAGGAAAATAGTCTGGAAGGATATAAACCAAACTGAGTCATTACCTCTGGGAAAGAGGGAGGCAGAAAGGTTTAAGGGTGGTGCTCTGACCTGCTAAGAGTTTCATTTCAAAAAAGGAAAATGGATTCGTTTATTACTTGTGTCCCAGGTTCCTTGCCTGGGGACATTGCGCCCCACACGTGGAGAAAATTCCATCCACCCATATTTGCCTCCTTGGACTAACTCAAAGAATCCTACAGTAAGTCAGCGGACAAAATAAACAGCACTCCTGAGGAAGGAACCCAAAAATTCTGCAAACACTCCAGTTGGATCACCTCCGGTTAGATGTTTGGACCCCTTGAGCCAACAGTGACTTATCACAGAGTGAAATTCCTTAAAAGCATGGGAGCTGTCCAGTTATTCTGCAGTGGGATTAGGCCTCCTGGCAATGAGGACAGCAGACATATACTTGAAAGGAAAGTACTGGAAAGTGATGACTTGGTTTCAGGAAACCATGTCACTTACTCTAACTTATAAAACATGAAAACCATTTTGAAGCATTTTAAAGGAATGAATGTGAACGAGTTCAGACATTATGCAAAGGACGGATGAGAAAACACAGCTTCAGTTTAGCCATTTCCCTCCCACTCACTGGCTACATGGAGGACCATGTGTCACAGAGACAGTGGGCAAGCAGACCTTGTGTCCGATGCAGGGTGCTTTCTCACATGCTGTGGATGGAATTCTCCTGCATGCTTTCTTCTGTTTCTCGCTTGTCAAACGCTGGCTTCAGGAATTCAGCTGGGGGGGGGGGGGGGGGGGGGGTATGTAGAGAAGACAAATGACATTCTCCACAGCCCTGAGCCAGTGGGGACACCCAGCCCCTCCACCCTCATCCTCCAGGGCAAACGGAAGCTCCAGGTTTGGAACCTGGTAACCTCGAGCTTGGGGTTTCCAGCCATCTGAGGGCATGGCAGAGTTAGACCATGTAGTTTCCCAAATTGGGACTCACCCGGGGGACGCCCAACAGCACTTTAGATGACACACAGACTAGGCACTAAATAAGGCTGACTTTTGTAGTGGGGAAGTCGTTTTACTCCGGTGGCAATTTTCTTCCAATCCCGTTGGCCTGGAAGAAAGGCTCAGCTTTTTGTGCTAATCTTTCACACCTCTCTTAAATTTACTAATCTCCCTTTTTGACAAAGAGAAAGCAAGCCTCAGGCTTGGGTCATTCAGCCTCCAACGCTAGAATTGTGTCTGGTGAGTGATGGTGGTTTCCCATTGACACTTTCCAATTTTTTAAAGTTTAAGTAATTCTACTAGATAAGAGAAAAACTAGCAAACCCTAATAAAACATGGAAGGAGTTTGGTTAATAATAATGTATCACTCTGGGTGTGTTAGTTGTGACAAATGTACCATCACAATGTAAGATGGAACAGAATGAGAAATTAGGTATAAGGCATATAAGAATTCCCTGCACTCTTTGTAACTTTTCTTTGTTTCTTTTTTTTTTTTGTAACTTTTCTTTAAATCTAAAACTATTCTAAAATGGAAAGCTTATTTAAATATTTTTTAATGGACCCAGAAAATGAATAATTCCATGTCATTTTTTTTAAATGTATAGATGGACAGAAATAGGGAAAGCAAATGTGGCAAATCCATGAACAGGCGGGGAATCTAGATGAGAGGTATATGGGTGTCTTTGGAGCTATTCTCTCAACTTTCCTGCAGGTTTGAAATTTGTCAAAACAAAAAGTTAGGAGAGAAAGTGAATCGACTTAAAGAAAAATACTAAGTACCTAAGAGCACAGGTGGCAAATGAACTTTGGCCAAAGTTGTCAAGGTGGTGCCTGAGTTGCCGGCATATGGGGGACACTCGGCTAAGAGGTGGCCTGGCAGGGAGATATATCTGTGACGATTCCAAGTGACCCCCCCCACTACCTGTGGCCCCAGAATCTTCTCTGCAGCCCCCACAGGAACACACCTCCAAACAGCACAGCGTTTCTAACGCTTCCAAACTATTTCCCATCTGCATCCATGTTCCCCTCACAGCAGCCTCATGACGTAAGCAGGGCAGGTGTCCTCATCCTGTGTGCCAGGCTGGGCATTTCGGGGACAGAGATGAAGAAGGAGGAAATGGTCTGGTGGGAGACAGATATGTATGTACATAGAGGCCTTCAATGCTAAGTGCTAACTTTAGCCCAGGTAGTGAGTGCCTGGTGGGTGGTGTGGGAGGGGCCGCCGCCTTTGAGAATGAAGGGGTTGCTCCAGGGAAGTGTGTCACCAGGGAAGAATGAATAAGCAGAAAGGTTACGTGATCTTTCTAGAAGACCTCTGTTCTCAGGCCCTCAGGGCAAGGCCAAGCTGGCAGGCTCTGAGCCCCTGCAGAGCCTCGCTGTCTGTCCCCAAAGGGATGAACCTTAGTCCTCGTGTCTCTTGCTTGAAGAGGGTGGTGAGGTGCGTTTAGCAGGAGAGACGATCTCCGAAACTCATCCCACTCGTTACACTCCATCATCCTCCCGCGATGATGGCATCAAAAGTCTCCTTTTTTAGCCACCCTGTCAACCTTCAGTGCTGACAAGAACGTGAGATTGCTCAGTTCTCCCTGGAGATAAATATCGCGATCCATCATTATTTCCAGGCTTCTCCTCCACGCCCATTTCAACCCACAGCCTCACTGCTGGCACCTCTGCTCCACAGTGACAAGCTGCCATTTCATCAGAGAGACGTGGGCTCTGCTGAGCTGGGGCAGCATTTGAAATGACAGGCTTGCCCCAGGGCCTCAGTCGGGGCCATAAACCTTGGTGCAGCCAGGGAATGAATCTGCCTTGAAACCTGGAGCCTATTCGTTGGGGGGATTTGCAAAGGCTGCGTCCTGCCCTGAAAGAAAATCCCAGACACCCTCCACGCTCCCTTAGGGACCCTCCAGAGTCAAATATTTTCAAAACCAACTCCAGTTAAGTAAATAGTTTTCTGCACGTGAGTGCGCACAGGGTTTCTCGGAGAACCTGACGTTCTCCACTTGGTGACTGTCATGTCCTTACAAACATAACATTGAAAGCGATCCTTGCATTCCCAGGATGACTTCCCCAGCTGAGGAATTCTGCGACCCTCCTTGAGTTCAGGGCTGTTGCTTTATTTGGGGCTTATATGACAGCACCCCCCTAAACACATCCTGTACAATTTGATAAGAGCCCTTTGCACCTTCCCCACCCCCACACCTACCCCGTGCATGCTTTTCTTTGCCACAAATTTCTAGGAAACTCTTCAAAAATGTGCCGCCTAAATTGAGCCCTGATGCTAGGAGCACTAATGGGGCCCCCTCTTCAAAGCACTCCTCTACAGCCCAACAGTGTACGGGGTGCTACAAACAATGGACTGAAGCGCACAATTTATTTGGGTTGGCTGGTTGCATGCTGGTTGGAATCTGCTTGGGGCGGAAAACAAACCCGGTATATGTTTAGATTTATAAATTATCCTGAAAGCACAAATACCTCATAACAGGGCTAGAGTAAGACGCAGTTAGGAGGCACTGCACACGCAGGCTTTGCTCTTTCCTGGGAGCACTAAGAGGGGTTATGAACTGCTTTTTTAGTTAAGCCACCTTTTCCCCACTCCCACCACCAGAGCATCTATGGCAGAAGCTGTAGACTGACTGACCCTTGTGCAAATGCCCTGATCGGGCTCCTTCCCAGACGCACTGGGGAGGTGACTGTCCTATGCACCACTCTAAGTGGTTCCCACTGACCGCTCCACTCCATCCTCACAACAACCTTCCTAAGCGTCACAGTCCCCACGCTAGAGAGGAGGAAACTGAGGCACAGGAAGGTGGAGGCACTTCCCCAAGGTCCCCAGCAAGCAATTGACAGAGCCAGGAATCTAACTTAAGGAGTCTTGCTCTAGAACCAAGGCTCTCAATCCTTAGGTACTTTCCTAATAAAATCTACAGAACAACTAGCCAGAACGGTTTATTAACTGGACGTTTTACTGCAGCTGCGTTGGAAGAGAAACGAGGCAAATGGCAAGAAAATAAAATGAAGTCATGATTTAACCAAAGCACAGATGAGATCCCGCCCCCCAAATTAAACCAAACAAAAGCTGGAAAAGAACATATTTAACCTTATCCCCTCAGCCTTCTCCACTTCCATCTCCAGGCCCAGACAGGAGATGCCAATTTCAGAGGGGAGATGTGGGGTCCCAGAGGACCCAGAGCTGCCCTTTGTGCTACAGAACAAGGAACTGGGAGCATGTACCCTAGAGAGACTGCTGTGGTGGGTCATTATAATAAGAGTCCCAGTGAATGTGCCTCCCTGGACCCCACTGTCCTCTGAATGTGCTGATGCTGCTCCGACCTTGACTAGTGGAGCCTGTATCTCCACCCACTTGGACCTGTGACTTGCTCAGGCCTACAGAATGAGGCGGAAGTGGTGGTCCCACCAGCTTTGGAGCCCGGCCTTGCATCTTTGCTTTTACTTTCTTAGGATGTCAAGACCACCAATGGTGAAGAGGCCTGGGCTAGCCCCCTAGAAGATGGAAACCCAGGTGGAAGGGAGCCACGGAATCTCGACTGACAGCCAGACCACTGCTGGGCATATGAGTGCGGCCACCTGGACCCTTCAGCCCAGGTCAAGTTGTCAGATGCCTGGACTCACACGAGTGAGTCCAAGTGAGGCCAGTAGATTTATTAACCTGCAGAATCGTGGGGAAAAACCAACTCATCACTGTGTTAGGCCACTAAGTCTTGGGGTAGTTCATTACACAGCAGCTAGAGTGGCTGGTTTCATGGCTCTCAGACCCATGTCATCACTGTTATCAGGGTTAACACGAAGGTTCTCTATTGTAACCACGGCTGTAAAGAGAATTCCAGTACAACCCTTCAGTCTAGTACAGCAGTTTCTGGAGAATTTATTGAAACACACCTTTTAATGTGTCCGTAGCTCGTTTATTAAGACACTGGCAGCCCAACCAATAATGATTTAGCTTCTATTTGCTTATTCAATATTTGACCATTATTTTCCACATAAAAAAACTATCTTTAGCACTGGGGTCCCAGGTAAATTTGGCACAATACCACCCCCTACGATCTCCCAGGACAGCAGAGGAGATGGACGAGAACACTATTATACAATAATTCATTCAGCAAACATTTGAGTCCCAGGCCCTACGTTCAGGGCTGGGAATACCATCACAGGGAAGTCCCAAACCCAGACATCATGGGGTCTGTGTCTAGTGGGGGGACATGGATGCTGATAAAAAGAAAACACATGAATGTACCATTACAAACGGTGTTAAATGCTGTGAAGAAGCCGCTCAGAGTGCTCTGAAAGAAAAGCAGCCTGGCGAGAGGAAGCCAGGAAGGCTTACTGGAAGAAGTGCCCTTCAAGCCGAGAATTGAAAGAGCAGGTGCAAGAGCAGGTGAAGAATGTTCCAGGCCCAGGAAAGAGCCGATGGCAGAGGTTCTCACCTGGAGCAGTTAGGCTAATCTAGAGCCCAACTCCCTTTTACATAGAAACACAGAGTGTTTTTTGCATGGTTTTAATATACCCTGATTGTTCCTGGAATGCAATGACCATGTCACTTGAGAGAACGCTGAACTTTACTTGCATAGGAATTTCCATTCTGGAGTGACAGACAGCACTGGCAGCAGTTCCACTCAGCGTGCTGGCAGTGCACGAGTGGCCAGCCCCCCACACACCTGGATCTACCTGCATTTGGAGCTGTCACCCTCACAGTTTCTACCTAAGTTAAAGCACCTGGCTATTTCATTAGGACTTCCAGCATTATAATGCATATGCTTTTATTATAAATTACTTGCCACTTATCCTCCTTTATTTTATAGTTTGAGAATTACATATACAGGTTTTCATTATGTGAGTAGGTAGGTAATATTGCTTATGAATTTCATGTCAGGGTAGACAGAGGCACAGGATCTGATAGGGTTAGAACCACAGGCACGGGCCGGCCGAGTGGCGCATTGGTTAAGAGCTGGCTTGGGATGCCAGAGGGCCCCGGTTTGGATCCCACATATGAGGGCCAGTGACACAGCCTTCTATAGCTAAGATGCTGAAAAACAGCTCAACCTGGAGCTGGGCTGCCATGAGTCGCCAGGGATGGTGTAGGCTGCAGCCCCTGCTGCAGTGGGTTGCCATCGGCTACCGTGTGTAGCCAGCAGCCAGCGTGAGCGACCAGCAGCCATCCAGAAGCTGGTGACTGATCTGCCTCGCCCAGGAAGAGCGCAATGATGGTGCCAACTTGGGCTAGTGAAGCAACGTCCTCCACAACTAGACTGAAGAACTAAAGGACAGCAACTTGTCTGTTCCCCTTCCCCCAATTCCCCAATAAAAATCTTTAAAAAAAAAAAGAACCACAGGCACCTTCAAGACCCTTCTTTTGGGGTAACCAGTTAGCTCAATTGATTGGAGCGTGGTGCTGATAACACCAAGGTTGCTAGTTTGATCCCCCCATGGGCCACTGGGAGCCACGCCCTCCCTAAAAGAGCCAACTATGCCATTATAGCATGAAAGCAATGTGTAACCAATGACCATGGCTGTTCCCCAATAAAAAAAATTTTTTTAAAGACCCTTCTTTTGCTGTGGGACAGGGAATCAGACTGATGGAAGAACTAACAGGAGGTGTGGGGTTAGAGCCCAGCCAGGCTGGAGCAGGCTGGAGGAGGAACCCTCCAGGCTGGTGAAATCGGAACCCTCAGACCCTGCAGGAGGGGATGTGAAATGGTACAGTTGCGTTAGAAAACAGTCTGGCAGTTCCTCAAAGGTTAAACATAGAGTGTCATCTGATCCAGGAATTCCACTCCTAGGAATATGCCCAAGGGAAGTGAAAATACATATTCACACAAGAGCTTGAACACAAATGTTCACAAGCAGCGGTATTCATGATAGCCGAA
The DNA here is from genome assembly GCF_001890085.2 of Hipposideros armiger. Taxonomy (NCBI): domain Eukaryota; kingdom Metazoa; phylum Chordata; class Mammalia; order Chiroptera; family Hipposideridae; genus Hipposideros; species Hipposideros armiger. Next base: position 1,935,887 of record NW_017731404.1, read on the forward strand.
AAGGAGAAAAAACCAAAATGTCCATCTACTGATGAATGCATAAACAAAATGTGATCTGTCCATACTATGGAATACTATTCAGCCATACAAAGGAATGAAACACCAATACATGTGTTGACCTTAAAAAGTAAGAGTTATCATACCAGCAAAATGTGTTTATTTGGGAATAGCAGAGGAATCGCACTTCCGGACAAGCAAACTACAGAGAACAGAAGAGAGGGGCTGGCTTTTGCAGGGAAAGAAGAGGAAGTTGGTAGGGGCTGTTTCCAGGGAGTTCAGGGTGGTAACGGCTTCTCATTGGCCGAGTGTGTCGGTTTCTCATTGGCTGGACTATAATCAAGAGCCCAACCTGAGGGCAACCCGCTGAAGAGGTTCAGGTGGCCGTTGAGGCTGACTGCTGGACAAGGAGAGCTGCTTCCTCCTTCCTGCTGGATATGTCCTCCTGTTTAGGGTCTGGCTGGGGCAGTATACGAGAGCTCTCCCTTCAGGGCTTCCCGACTCCATTTTAAACGAGGTTTTCTGTATTTTTAACACACGCTACAATATGGATGAACCTTGAAAATATTATGCTAAGTGAAAGAAACCAGACACAAAAGGCCTGCTGTAGGATTCCATTTATATGAAGTGTCCAGAGAGGCAAATCTATAGAGACAGAAAGTAGATTCCTGATTGCCAGGGGCTGGGGCTGGGGAAGGTGGGGC
>NW_017731404.1:1936637-1943956 GCF_001890085.2 Hipposideros armiger
AGGGGTAAATGGAGAGTAATTGCCAATAGGTATGAGGTTTCTTTTCGGGGTGATGAAAATATTCTGGAAAGAAATAGTGCTGACAATTGTACAGCTGTGTTAATGTATTTAAAAACCACTGAACTGTATACTGTGAAGGGTGGATTTTGTGGTATTTGACTTCTATTTAAGACAAAACAAAAAGCTGAAGCTGAGAGATAGGCAGCCTCACAAGGCATGGTGGCCCAAGCTGAGCAGCTTTTACCTTCAACCTCAGACTCATGGGAACTGTTGAAGGTTTGAGGCATCACAGTGGCAATAAAGTTTGCATTTTAGATAGATCTCTGTGATGAGTGGACAGGAGAAGGACAAAAATGGATGGTTTTGAAGGGTGATAAAGAGCGAGATGTCTGGAATAACACCTGGCTTGGGGCTTTCAGCAAGTTGATGGAGGTGGTGTCGTCCCCAGAAAGGCTGGAAAGCAGCCATGTTGAGAGCCGTTTGTGAGGGCAGCTGTCCCAGAGGCACAATCATGCTTGATGAGATAGGAGCTGGGAGAAATGACTTGTGAGTGGTGGCATCTGGGAAGACGTTTCAGAAGCGGCAGGATTTGAGTGGAATTTTGCAGGGTTGGCTTAAGGCATACAAAGACTTAAGGGGCATGCTAGGAAGAAGGAATTGGATAAGCAAAAGTATGGAGGCGGGTAGGAGTGCCCAGGGTTAATGGGGTTCTGTTTTGCCGGGTCAGAAGGGAAACAAAAATGATGGTGATGCATCAGTCAGGGTTCTCAAGAGAAACAGAACCAGTAGGTGATACACACACACACACACACACACACACACACACACACACATATTGGAATTGGTTCGTGCCCTTATGGACACCTAGGAGTCCCATAACCTGCACTCTGTAAGCTGGAGAACCAGCAAAGCCAGTGGTGTAACTTGGTCCAAATCTGAAGGCCTGAGAACCAGAGGAACCAATGTCCAAGGACAGAAGATGGACATCCCAGCTCAAACACAGAGGACAGATCTGCTCTTCCTTTACCTTATGGCTCTAGCCAGGCCCTCGACAGATGACATCGTGACCACTAGCACTCATGCATGTGACCTGCTTTCCTCAGACTATGGATTCAAATGTTAATCTCTTCTAGAGACACCCTCAGAGTCACACCCAGGAATAATGTTCTACCAGCTATCTGGGCATCCCTTAGTCCATCATACTGACACATAGAGCTCACTATCACAGGTCTACCGCTTGTCAACTCCCACACCCATCTCCTTAAACCTTAATGTCTCATAGAGACAATACCTAGGCTGTAATTCTGTCTAACGTGATCCAACTATCCTGTGAACAGCTGGAAACACACCAGTACTGGCCAGTGAAGTGTCCTCTCATTTCTCACACTCCCCTGGGGGGCATGAGCCCGTTTTCTCAGGAGACTGGGGTTCAAAGAGGCCTAAGTGACTTCCACCTGAAGTCCCATAGCTACGAAGGGGCTGGCTAGCTTTTAATCTCAGGTCTATTTGGGGGAGAAAAAAAAAGATGCACAAGGTGGGTTCAGGCCGACATGTAGCATGTGGACTTTATTGTATAGTCAATAAAGTCATTCTTTTTCTTCTTGAGTTATACAACTCAGCTTCCTCTGCATGTCTGTTTTGTATTACACATTCCAACCCTCGAATCTTTTGATAGCGAGTTCCCTAAGGGAGAAATTGTGCTCATTGTTTGGAGAATGTAATTCACCATCGCACAGGAGAGATGATTGAGGACTCCTGACGCCTCTATGTAGGGAGCGTGTCATTTAAGTGCCAGGGAGACCATAACCTGTGAACTCTATATCAATGGGGTGATGACAGCTGCCTAATACTAAATAGCAGACATGTGTTCTTGCTGCCACTTCAACTCCCTGGCGTTGCTCTGAGCAAACAGTACCAAAAACAAATACATAGTTGTTGGATTTTTGTTTAATTCTGTTTGGATTCCATTTGTTGAGAGAGTATTGTTTCTTTGAGGTAATGCATTTTTTTAAAAATGTACTTGAATCTTTACCTTAGGGTTTTAACAGCTATGGAAAAAGTCTTGAAATATTTGACAAGGGAAAGGGGGGCGGGGGGGAGGTGACAGGGATAAAAGATACAACTATCAGAACTTAAGAACCAGTGCAAACGAACCGAGTTGGAGACAATGGGGACATCTGCAAGGGAGGAAAATGAACTGGGACACATGCGCCCAGCACATGACACCAGCTAGCTTTCCACTTAAGTGTTTATGCAATGTAGGACACCCAGAGGGGGCCTGTCTGAGGGGCAGAGTGACCCTAGGACTTCTGGGCAGCTCCAGTGGACAAGGGGGCGACAGCCCTAAGAACAGCAGAATTGCCTTTCAAAGCTAATCTCGCTGTTTCTCTAGCTCTTTCCAGAAAGTGCGTCATTGCCCAGCTTACCTCGGGAGAAAAATAGCCACAGGCGCTCTTTGAAAAGGCAGGTTTAAGGGCCTTACCTCAAACGCAGTGAAACGGAATGTCCAGGAGAGACTGTTGACGGAGCGATTATGAGCAAATTACTTAGCTCATAGGGGCCTCAGTGTCTGCATCTTCAAATAGTGATAGAAACGGTACTGAGCCACAGGGTTGTGTGAGGATTGAATCAGGGAATTCAGGCGAGGAGCTAGCTTAGCAGGTGTGGCACCTGGTTAATACTCGATAACTGTTACCTGTTTACCTCCTATTTTCTGTTCGGGTAAGGCGGAAATCTACAAAAGCAGCCTCTCCAACCTCAATCTCAAGAGGTGGCTACCGGTAGAGTCTCCGCAGAGTCAGTCTGCACATTGATCAAACCCTAATGAATATATTTTCACCTGTTTGTGTTTTGGCAACATCGCCTGTGCCACAGTTCACCCTTGGCCTGGTCAAGCAGAGCTCTGCTGCCTCGGGTTTGGTCTAAGGTGGTCGCTGCCTCTTAGAATTATGTAGATTTTGATTGACTGACATCATTCATGCATGAGCATGGATCCTGGGACAGAACTGATCCAGGTCCTGGAAACAAGTAGGAAAAACAAAGTCTGTGCCTTAATGGAGTTCACGGGAGTTTGGGGGAGGCAAATAATAAACAAAGCAAGTAGCTGTGTCCAGAATCTGACCCTTTCTCACTGGAAGCAGAGAACTGGAAAAGTGAGGGAGTGGCAGAGGGAAACTCACAGGCCCTGAATGAGGGGAGGGTGGTGGGAGATACGGTTAGGGGGAAAGGACAGATAGAGGCTATCAAAGGCTATTGTGAGGAGTTTGCACTGACTCGGTGTGAGGTAAGAAACCTTCAGACAGCTTCAACCAGACGAGGGATATGATGTCACTTGGGTTTTGGCAGGTTTTACCTTCTGGCTTGGTGGGGAGAACAAACTGTAGAGAGTCAGGGGGTAAAAGCAGAGAAACCAGACACGAGGCTACTGCAACAGTCCAAGCAAGAGATGATGGTGACTTGGTCCAGGGTAGAAAATATGGAGGTGGTGAGAGGCAGTTAGGTTCTGGAGGTCCAGCCAATAGGATTGGATGTGGGGTGTGAGCAAAGCAGAGGAGTCATGAATGATTCCACTGATGGTGGAGTCACCATCCACTGAGATGAAAAAAGCTTTTTGATGAGCAGGAGGTGGAGAGACCAAGAGTTCAGTTTGGACCGTGTTACGTTTGAGACGCCTCAGAGATATAAATAATGGAGGGGCCAAGGGAAAGTAAATATCCAGAGATGGAGTTCAGGGGAGAGATTGGGGCAGGAGGTATCTATGTGAAGGTCATCAGCACATAGGTGGTATTTAAAGCCATGACATTAGATGAGATCACCTGGGAGAAGGAGTCACAGAAGAGAAGCGGTCCAACGACTGAGCTTGGGGGTGCTCAAGGTGTACCAATGGGGCCGATCAAAACTTCCACACTACAGTTGCGGAATCCGAGCCTTGCTGAATTTAGTCACCGATCTCTGACCTCCTTTGACCTGCTGAGGGTGGAGGATAGTGGAAAGAGAACTGGATTTAGATGTGAAAAAACCTAGTCCCTGTCACTTGCTATGGGATCTTGATTACCTCTCCCAACCTCCTCTGAAAAGTGGAAACGCTGCTGCCCCAGCCACAGCACAAGGTGACTGTAAGGATCAAATGAGAGGATGATGAGAGACAGAGCCACAGGCTCTAAAGAGCAGGAAAGCTTGGTCATCACTTAGCTCTTCCTAGAGGGACCCAGTCCAGAAATCCACACTTCACCCCGGATCTGACCCTATCGTGTATGTTCATTCATTCAACAACCATTTCCTGAGTCTCCCATGCACCAGGAACTGGTGACCCAGCAGTAAAAGTAGACACAGTCCCTGCCTTCATAGAGCTTATTTTCTAATGAAAGGACCATTGTCCTAACAGCCACCTTTTATGGAGTCCTACTTCTATTGGAATCCTTGCATTTTGTGTTTCTAAATGGGTTTTTGTTTTGTTTTGTTTTGGTTTGGTTTTTTCCCCCCAATTTTTTCTAAGAGGTGAGAAGAGATCATTTCAGGTTTTTATTTGTAAGCACTGCTCTCCTAAAATGAGTACAAAAGTATATAGAAGCTTCGCTATATTTTTCTTTTTCGTGTTGAGTTTTTCAGTAACACTCCTCCTGAATTAGATTACAATGGCGGTGCTCTGCTTTGGTAGAAATGAAGCAATATATGTCTAAGAATGAAAGCAATTGAATACCCTATAACTGCACGGTGCTGGGGAAGTGCCATTGAAACCAAGCAAGGGGCTGAGCTAGGCTCGTGCTCGTTTGGCTGCACTCACTGGGTGAGTGGAAGCTCCTACACTGCCAGGTGCTTTAAGAGAAAATTTAAAATAATTACTCTATTCATCTTTTTAAACTAGAAATGGAGACAGAAGCGGTTGCCATTTTCGACATTTTCAAGGGACGCTCTTAACACATCCCTAGGGACTATCAGGCCCACTGTTGGGAAACACAGTTAAAATTCATAGGGCTTCAAATTCCAGCATCACTGCTTCCTGGTTGTGTGACTTTAATCAGGTCACTCCACTCTGCTGGCTCTCGGTTTCCTCATCCAAAAAGAGGGGATCATACTATTTTCCATCTCCTGAGAATTAAATGACATCATGTCTGTGAAGTCCTTCTCTTTACACAGGCAACTCTCCATAAACGGCAGCCATCATGATGGGAAGTGAAGGCAGAGGGTTGGGGCCAGGCAGGCCCTGGAGAGCCCCGAGTATTAGGCTAAGGTGGAGAGGGTGGTCACTCAGCCAGCTGGGCTCCAGAGGGGTGGATCAGATTGCTCTGGCCTCAGCCCTTACCTGGGGCTTCCCAGATGGGTCTGCCTGGGTGTTTAGTTTCAACAGGCGGTCACGAAGGTCCTCCCCAGGGTTCCTGCTGCATGACCACAAGAAGGACCCGTGTGTCAGATGTTTTGCATCAGGGAGCTATGTGGACATAGAGAAGAAGGGGGAAGAGACGATCCAAAATAAACTTATGGTCCTGGATGGCCACAGAGATAGCGAGGTCATTAACAGAGATGGATTATAGTGGAAGATAGAGAAGTGAGGACAGATCATGATACTCAGGAGACAAGAGTTCACAGAGGGATTAGAGCGAAGGGAGTATCCCGTGGAATTTTGGGAGGTGGCCACTTGTCCTTAAATAACTTCTTCTGAGCAACTCACCAGCGATAAGTAAAAAGGACTCTGACCTCAACTAGATCTAAACTCTGGGGCTAAATTAGCATCGCAGGAGTTTCTTGCTAATGCTCCTCTCTGTGTGTTGGAGATTCCCATTTCCAGCCCAGGCTGCCCTCTGTTGGACTCCTCAAAAGCAAATCCTCATCCTTTTAAACTCCTCAGGAGAAGGATAAGAGAAGGAAACGGTTTTCCCGAGAGCCTCCCAAGCCTTTTCTGTACTGTTATCATTGTATTTTCATGGTTACTCTGTGAGGTTACTACTTCCAAGATGGGGCAACTGAGGCACTGAGAGGCTAGGCACCATGCCCCAGACCACAAAGTCGGAGCAAAGCTAAGCTCGGAGGTCAAGTTCCGTGCTTCACTCACTATTCTCAGCTGTCCTTGAACATGACAAGAGTCATGGGGTCAAACGGGAATCAGATGTGCCTCCCAAAGGGGCTGCAAAGGCACCCCAAGTCACAGTCCCTTTCTTAAGGGACTTACGACACAATCATAAGGACCTAGGTTTCAATGTGACATGAGTAGAGTTATTCAAAGCCTTCACTCCTGGTTCTGCTCAGGATACCCTATCAGTCAAGGTCAATTACCATAGGGCTGTTAGAGGTTGATAAAAACGTTGGAACCTCACTGGACTGAGTCAGGAGTCTGTGTTCTTGGCTCTGTCTTGAACTCATGTGTGACAATCAAGTTCTTCTCCCTTTTCGCCTCTGGATTGGCAAAAGACGGGGTGAGTTCAACAGGGCACTTTCCAACTTTAAAATCTTTTAAATGTGCATACCCACTGACTTCTTGGCATCTGTCCAAGAGAAATACACATATAAGTGCTCAGGACATACACACAGCATGTTCATTGCAACATGAGTAAATAATGACCTAGATGTCAACCATCACAAGACTGCCTGAATAAATCATGGCACATCTATGCCTTGGAAAGCAATGCAACCTGGGGAAAAAAATGAGGAAAGTACCTAAGTAGTAAAGTGGAAGTATCACCATGATATATTGTGAAGTGAGACAAGTAAGATTTCTTTAAAAAAAAATAAAATTCTGTATGGTATGAGCCCATTGCTATGTTTACGTGTGTATAATAAAAGACCTATTGTAAAAGGAAGGGTAAAGAGGAGATTTCTTTTTCCCCTACAAAATGCTTTACTTTTAGAATAACAATGATTTTAAAGTAATTTAATCAGAGTGCTACACAAGGTTAAGTCCAGTTGGATCTCATCTAAGCAGTTTGAGTTCTTGAAAAGACATGATGACAAGATGTGCACAATATTTCTCAGAATCAGATGTGTCTAGTGCTTTATATGTCAGCTACACCCACCCGACAACCCGATGGAGTAGACTGTTGGACAGGTGGGGAAACTGAGGCCTCAGACTCTGATTTTCAAGGCTATTTCTCCTATACATGTGAATGAACCCTTTGGGTTCCTACACAATTATTTATGTTCCTATCTTTTGGGATCTCACACCTATGAGGCCATGTATCACACTGTATTGTATTGGGTTGTTGGAAAAGTCATGACGTATTTTTCTATGTTTTTAGATGCAAAAATGTGTCATGACTTTTCCAACAACCCAATAATTCTGTGCTCAAGCACAGTGCTACTCAAAGTGTGGAATGTTGGATCTTGCA
>NW_017731404.1:1945231-1948288 GCF_001890085.2 Hipposideros armiger
GAGGGCAGTGTCACTGGCCCTCATATGTGGGATCCAAACCGGGGCCCTCTGGCATCCCAAGCCAGCTCTTAACCATCGCGCCACTCGGCCGGTCCTCCCCCCCTTTTTTTTAAGTTTCCCTGTAAAGTCATGCAGTAGAAAGCAGCGTCAGAATAGACCTGGGTCCCAATCCCTTCCTCTCTGTATAAATCTTTAAGCCAAACCATTTATCCTTCCTCCTTCACCACATCTGCAAATGGAATAATAATAATAATAATAGTACCTGAGTTAATGTGAGCATTCAACATCAGGATGTGTGTAGAACACTTAGCTGAGGGCTGACATAACATGAGCCTTCAACAAATGCTAGCTCGGGCCTCTCTAACCACAGACCAAAATGGTGCTGAGCGTAACAGGTACCAATGACTCAACACTCGCCATGGGCCAGAAACAGTGTTAAGTGACATATTCATCATCTGCTGGATTTTTTAACACAATTGTCTGAGGTAGCTACTCAATATCCCCTTTTGGAGACTAGACTCAGACAGGCGAGGTCCCCGTCCCAGCTCAGCCAGCTCAGGGACAGCCAGTCAGGAACTGAACCAGGGTCCCCAGCCGCGCTCCCCAACCCCTCACACTCTCTTGGCTTCTCTGCTCTGCTTTCTTCTGTGTTCCCCAAGAGCATACGATTGTGGGCATTGACTTTGGCTGGCCTTGTTGTTGTTCTCAAGCTTCTTTCATCATTGGTGTAATTTTACATAAACTTGGCATTCCTTGAAATTAAAAAAAAAAAATATGTTCAGTTCTTAAATGTCTCCCGAGGGAGGGAAAGTTTTCTATAAATGATTTAGTTCTCCTCTCCTTAATGTTGAACTTAATTAAGGCTAAGTTACTGGATGTCTGTTAACAAGTTGAGCTGTTTGCTGGTTTATTTTCATTTTGGAAACCCTTCTCCATAGTGAACCACTCTCCCTCCCCCTGAAAAAAATCTCATGAGGAATTCTGATCAGATGCTGGGGCTGTGGGGCAGATCCCTTGGAGGGTATCATGTTTCTAGAAGGCTCCTAGAAGGCAATAAGTCTTGCAACCTGACTCTTAACTGACTTTTTACCTGTAGGATTGTCTCAGGGCAGGGGGGAAAAGGACACAGCCATGCTTTCTGCTCCAAACAAAATGATGCATTCCATAAAGGAAGAAATATTTTTAAACCCATCATTGAAATGCACTTGACCCTGTAAAAGGCAACATAGGAGGGGGAGTGCCCTGAAATTCCATTGCTTAGGTTTGAGTACCTGCTCTGCCACTTACCTGTGGGACCCTGGGCAAGCTGCCCTGGGCCAGCTCCCTTTCCCTTGACTTCTCTGTGCCTCAGTGTCCTCCTCTGTAAAATGGGGATGATGACATATTTTTTGTGAAGATGAACTAGTGTTGGCCAGGACTTTTCTGGGGGTTTCCAGAACTCTTGGGGCTAAAACTGGGAAAGTCCCAGGCAAACTGGGTGAGTTGGTCGACCCAAGATGAAGTGAAGGTACGTGTGTGGACGCTGTAGGAACAGCACCTGCTCACTTTTGTGCTCCATACTCTCCAGCTGGTAGGGTTTGTGGCCATCTGAACCATCTTACTCCTCCCCACGTGTGGCCATGGTCCCACATTTCCTCATCATCCACTCTACAGGGGACTTCGATGCCACTGACCCCAAAGACCCCAACAAATGTTTCTGTCCATTTGCAGAACAAGGCAGGCATCGAGAGAATTATTATACGCCAGGCAAGCAGCTTTTAAACGAATCCTTTAGTCTTTCCCCTTTCTTCATCCTCCTCAACTTTCAGGCAACATCTAACTTTCAAGTTAAAATGGGGACAATTCCACGGGATTGTGACATAAGAGACTTAAGTGATGCCACTGCCAAACCCCCGCCCCCCAAGCCTAGGAATGCGGATGGCTGCAGGCCACCACCTGGAGCTAGGAGAGTGGCCTGGGACAGATTCTCCCTCAGCTTCCAAAAGGAACCAACCCTGCTGACACCTAGATTTTGGATGTTGGGCCTCCAGAGCTGTAAGAGAACATATTTTATTGTGTTAAGCCTCCCGGTTGGCGGTACTTTGTTTCGACGTCCCTAGAAAACGAATGCAGCCTCTCCTATACAACCCAAATCCAGACCTGCCCTGTCTCGTGCCCCGACAAATGCAACGACCTCTTCATGAGTCTTCTTGCCTGCAAGCTCTCTTTTCTCAAACTTATTGTAAAACACTGGTGTCTGACTCCCAGGTCAGACACCTGCAATGATACACCCATATCAGCTTTTCCCAAACTCACTTGAGGATAAGAATCCCATGGATGATAGTTAAGATTACATGTTCCCAGGGTCCCATTTCAGACCTCTAGAAATGGGGCCACAGAAGGGGGGCCCTGGAATCTTCATTTTTCATAAGCACCCAAGATGATTCTTATCCTCAGACACATTTGAGACACCTTGGCCTATAAGAGAAAACCCAGAAGAGACCAAAAACCTTGGTTCAATGATCTCCATAAAATGGCATCATCCTCCCTATTTACCTGTCGTCTCCCCAGGATTCCCGGGGTCTTGGAATTCATCCCACTGCGTTCCCTGCCTGACTCTCCTGCTACCTAATCGTCTTCTGCTCAAGGATGATGAGTACTTAGGAGAACTATGTTGTCCTTGCCATTTTCCTCCCTAAGACACCTTTTCATTTCCTCCCTCTTCGAGATCTAGATTCAGAGGCCACAGACCTGAAAGTTATTTCTCATTATTCGGAGATGGCTTTTCAGTGAACTGTAAATAAAACCCAAACCCCTCCTCAGGACCCAGCCCGGCCCACCTCACCCTCAGTCTCACCTGGAGCCATTCTTCTCCTTGCTCTCAAAGCTCCAGGTGTGGGCATTCTTTTAATCCTCCAAACAGCAAGTTTTTCCCTGCCAGGACCCTTGGCATATGCCTCCCCCCACACCCCACCACCTTGTAAGACTTAAATGTCACCTCCTCGGAGCTATTCCCACAGCCCATCCTAAGTAGAACACACACTCACACACACACACACACACACACACACACACACA
>NW_017731404.1:1955583-1961436 GCF_001890085.2 Hipposideros armiger
CTGCCTCGCCCAGGAAGAGCGCAATGATGGTGCCAACTTGGGCCAGTGAAGCAACGTCCTCCACAGCTAGACTGAAGAACAAAAGGATAGCAACTTCTCTGTTCCCTTTCCCCCAATTCCCCAGCGCTGTTCCCATCCCCCAATTCCCCAATTAAAAAAAAAAAACTTAAAAAAAAAGAATACATTAGAGGGAATAAACAGTAGATTAGATGAAGCAGAGGATCTAATCAGTGATTTAGAAGATAAGGTAACAGAAAACACCCAAACAGAACAGCAAAAAGAAAAAAAAAGAGGATAGTTTAAGAGGACTTTGGGACAATATCAAGTGTACCAATATTCACATAATAGGGGTACCAGAAGGAGAAGAGAGCAAGGAATTGAAAACCTATTTGAAGGAATAATGATGGAAAACTTCCCTAACCTGGTAAAGGAAATAGATATACAAGCCCAGGAAACAAGATGAACCCAAAGAAGTCCACACCAAGAAACATCATAATTAAAAGGTCAAAGGTTAAAGAGAAAGAAAAAATCTTAAAAGCAGTAAGAGAAAAACAGTTATTTACTGACAAGAGAGCTCCATAAGACTGTCAGCTGATTTCTCAACAGAAATTTTGCAGGCCAGAAGGGACTGGCACAAAATATTCAATGTGATGAAAAGCAAGGGCCTACAACCAAGATTACTGTACCCAGAAAGGCTATCATTTAGAATCAAAGGACAGATAAAGAGCTTCCCAGACAAGAAAAATCTAAAGGAGTTCACCACCACCAAACCAGTAATACAAGGAATCTTAGAGGGACTTAAGATGAGAAAAAAAATATATATATATATATGAATAATAAAATGGCAATAACTACCTATCTATCAACAATTACTTTCAATGTAAATGGATTAAGTGCTCCAATCAAAAGATATAGGCGGGCTGAATGGATAAGAAAACAAGCCCCTTACATATACTGCCTACAAGAAACTTACTTCAGATCAAAAGACACACACAAACTGAAAGTAAAGGAATGGAAAAGGTATTTCATGAAAATAAAGAAAAAAAAAAAGCTGGAGTAGCAATACTTATACCAGACAAAATAGACTTTAAAATATAGGCTATAACAAGAGACAATGAAGGACCCAATAATCTCACTTCTGAATATTTATTTAAAGAAACCCAAAATGTTACTTCAGGGGACATGTGCATCCATATGTTCATTGCAGCATTGTTTACAATGGCCCAGATGTGGAGGCAGCCTGAGTGTCCATCAGCGGATGAATGGATAAAGAGGAGGTGGCATATATATACAATAGAATATTGCTTGGCCAGGGAAGGGAATGGGCTGTTGCCATCCGTGGCGGCATGGATAGACCTGGAGGGTACTGTGCCAAGTGGAGTATGCCAGACAAAGAAAGACAGATGTAATGTGATTTAGCTTATTTGTGAGATTTAAAGAACAGACAAACAAAACAGAAACAAACTGATAGATAGAGAACATTTGGATGGTTGCCAGATGGGTGGGGGATTGGGAGTGGGTGGGTGAAAAGGGGGAAAGGATTAAGAAGCACAAATTGGTTGTTACACAGTAGTCATGGGGATGTATGATATAGCATAAGGAATATAGTCAATAATATTATAATAACTATGTATGGTGTCAGATGGGTACTAGATTTATCAGGGTGATAGATGGGAGGGGGGTTGGAGGGGCAGGGTAAAAAAGGTGAAGGGATTAAGAAGTACAAATTGATAGTTACAAAATAGTTGTGGGGATGTAAAGTACAGCATAGGGAATATAGTCAGTGATATGGTAATAAGTATGCATGGTGCCAGGTGGGTCCTAGACTAGTCAGGGGGATCACTTCTTAAATTATATAAATGTCTAACCACTATGCTGTACACCTGAAATTAATATAAAATAATATTGAATGTCAACTGTAATTGAAAAATNCACACTAACACACACACACACTCACACACACACACACACACACACACACACACACACACACTCCACTTATTCTCAGCCACTGCGTTCTGTTGGATCAGTTGCCATCATTTAAACATCGGGAAGTTTCACATGAAAATATCCAGCCTGTCTTAAAGACTCAGGAGACTTGCCTCCAGGAAGCCCATGTTCCCGCACAGGCACACCGGCTGGTGGTGAACCCTTTCCTCGGGCTGCAGTTCTCACCTTCACAGCCCCCTCCCTGCCTCTTCACTCCTTCCAAGTTACCTGCCTGGGCCATAAGCAATCTCCTTGTGACACTTCCCTGCCACCCTCCCAAACAGGTTCCCTGGCTTATCGTCTGCTTCTCTTCTGGGAAGACATGATTTTATTCTCAGTGCAGCTCCAGCACCCAGCCTGTGCCTGGCACCGAGCTGGGCCTCGATATAGATGTGCTGAATGAATGAGTACACGGAGGGGTGTCCTCCCTCCTCCTCAGTCCCACAGGCCATACCACTCCTTCTGCCATTTAATCACGCCCTTCCCTGCAAGCCTCATTAATTTGCTTTCCTCGGTGCCTCCCTCCTCGCTAGATCTTCTGAAAACACAAATCTGATCCTTTCCTTGCCCAGTTTTAAAGATTTTTCTCCCAGCACCAAATGGAGAAAGCATGAACTCCTCACGGCAGCCTCGGAGGCCCTTGTCACCTGGTTCCCACCTACTTCTCTAGCCCCCATCTCCAGAGAGAGCCCCCACCACGCCCCCATGGCTCAGGGGACACGCCATGTTCTTCTCCCACCCCCACACCCCTGCTGCAGAGCTCCCTCCCTGGAATGCCTCCTCCCCCAGCTCACTCCACACACCCCCATGCCTCTAGCAAACTCCTCCTCATTCTTCTGCCCGAGTTCCAACCAAAGGCACTTCACCCATGAAAGCCTCCAGACCTCCCTGAGCTGACTTAGTCATTCTCTCTTTTCTGCTCCCACCCACCTGTTTCATACCCTGGCCTTGCACTGAGTAAGGCTCGGAAGAACAGCTGGTGTCTTCTGAGCACTTGCTATGTGCCAGCCACTGAGCAAGCTTTGTCACCTTTAATCCTCACATCCATTCTTCCATCCTGGAAGGCTCACCTGCCACCTCAGGGGGAGGGGGGGAGGGGAGACACCCCAGAAATCACCAGGATCACTTTCTCACCTCCAGCTGCCCTGAGTGGCCATCCCTGCTACCCAACTTAAAATTTTCTTTCTCATTCCACATCTTGATCCACTCCTAGGCCCTCCCCATCCCCCTACCCTGCTTTATTTTTCTCCAAGTCTTTTATCACTAACATACTATATATTTTAAGTGAATAATTAGTGTGCTCTGACTCTCTCCCCTGGAATGTCAGCTCCAGGAGGGCAGGAATTCTGCCATGTCTTCTTTCCCATAGTTCCCTTACCACCTACAATGAATGGTTCCTGGCACATCACAGACACTCGATATATATTTGTTAGTTCAAAGAAAGTAGATATTATTACTATCTTCAGTTTACTTCTGTGGAAAGTGGTCTTTAGAGAGATTAAGACAGGTATCCAGAGTTCCACAGCTGGTTGGTGGAAGAGCCAGGTGTGATCTCTGGTTGGTCAACCCCAACACCCACCACCACCGCCCTTAACTACTATGGCCTCCACTTCCAGGAGCTATCTCTCCAGTGGGTCTGACTTCTCTGCGAGATGTGAGTTCCTTGGAGACAAGAACTCTATTGTATTCATATTTCTATCTCTTTACCTCATCCTTGGTAGGAGCTCAAGGAATGTTTGCTGAGCCAAACTATATGTAAACTGCGAAGTGCTAGATGGTAGGAATCGTATCTTCATTCTCTTTTTCATGGTCCTTTATCTCCATGTCAAACACAGTGTTATATACACAGTTGGGGTTTCTGAAATACTTATTACATTAATGAATTATATTATGGCAGTAGGTAATAAAAATAATCAGCAATAGGAGTATCCGGCCAAGATGGTGAAGTAAATAAATGCTGTGCTTACCCTCTCAAGACCACATCAAAATTACAACTAAACTACAGAACAGCCATCATTGGGAATCATCTGACATCTAGCTGAACTGGAGCCCTACAACTAAGAACATACAGAAGAAGCCACCTGGAGACTGGTAGGATGGGCAGAAGCCCACTGTAACCCTTAAAAAACTGGGAGGAATATCTTGGCTGCAGAGATCCTCCTGAGGAGTGAGGGGTCCCAACCCCACACCAGGTTCCCCAGCCCCTGGTTCCAGTGTCAGGTAGAGAAGTCCCCATAACTTGAAAATGAGCAGAGATTGTGGCTGAGTGAGACAGAGGATGGCTGCAGTCCCAGGCGTTCCTCTTAAAAGGTCCACACATAGACTCACTGACAGACTCGCCCATTCTGAGCTCCAGCACTGGGGCAGCAGCTCAAAAGGCACCAGGACATCCGGGGAGGAACTGAATTGTCTGGCTTCAGAGCGAGACTGGAGGGCAGCTTTCTCCTGGATGGAGGAGCTGGCAGAAGCCATTGCCGCTTTGTCGAGCCCTCCCCCTCCCTGCGTGGCCCTCCCTGTGTGCAGATGCAAGTGGCTGCAAAACCTGAGTCTCCGTCAAGCTGAGACCCCGCCCCACCCAACTTCCAGGCCTACCCAAGCCGTTTCCAGTGACTTTGCTGTATAAACAGTTTGTCTTGGCTCATGCTATGGACTTTCCTAAAATCTCTCAAAGGCTCACAAAACCAAACAAGCAGCATCTGGCTTCAGCATGTCCCATAACTCTGGCTGAGTGACACTCGTGACAGCCGACCTTGGTTTGTGGCTTAGCCATTCATGGCGCCTCCAAGCCCAGTGTGAGTGGTGGCCATTTGCGGATTGCTTTGTGGCTCATGCCAGGTGGCCCAAGGCAGGGCACAGGCTGTGGCTAAGCTTGGCCTGTGGTAGGGCCCCTCCCAGGAGGCCCTGGGGCTGGCAATGCCTGGTGGACCTTTGGACCCAGTCGGAGCATCACCTGGCCACCTCCAGGGGCTACACGCCCAAAGGGCACACTGGGTAGGCACCAGAGCCCAGATAAAGTGAACCCTGCCCCATAGGGTCAGCCCCTGCTCCATAGCTCCTCCATTGTAGTCATGTCAATGCTCACAACCATTCAGCCTGAGGATCAGCCCCTCCTCCCATGAATGTGCAAACAGCAACCAAGGCCTACAACAGGAGGGCACACACAATGCACACAATGGACACAGCAGGAGTACCCAGCTCAGGTGACCAGGAAGACTGCGCCATTGTACCCCACAGCACACCTATTACATAAGGCCACTCTACTAAGATCAGGAGACATAGCAGCCTTACTTAATACATGAAAACAAACACAGGGAGGCAGCCAAAATGGGGAGACAAACATGTCCCAAATAGGAGAACAGAACAAAGCTTCAGGGGGAAAAAAATGGAGACAAACAACCTACCAGATGCAGAGTTCAAAACACTGGTTAAAAGGATGCTCAATGATCTCAGTGAGAACTTCAACAAAGAGAAAGGAAACATAAAAATTGAGATAGAAAAAGAACATAAAAAAGAACTAGTCAGAAATAAAGAATACAATAACTGAAATGAAGAATACATTAGAGGGGGGCCGGCTGAGTGGCGCGGTGGTTAAGAGCTGGGCTTGGGATGCCAGAGGGCCCCAGTTCAGATCCCACATATGAGGGCCAGTGACACTGCCCTCTATAGCTAAGATGCTGAACAACAGCTCAACCTGGAGCTGGGCTGCCGTGAGTCGCCGGCGACAGCGTAGGCTGCAGCCCCTGTTGCAGTGGGTTGCCATGGGCTACCGTGTGTAGCCAGCAGCCAGCGTGAGCGGCCATCCAGAAGCCAGCGACTGATCTGCCTCGCCCAGGAAGAGCGCAATGATGGTGCCAACTTGGGCCA
>NW_017731404.1:1963171-2003977 GCF_001890085.2 Hipposideros armiger
CACTTCTTAAATTATATAAATGTCTAACCACTATGCTGTACACCTGAAATTAATATAAAATAATATTGAATGTCAACTGTAATTGAAAAATTAAAAAAGGTGGGGGAAAGTGAAGGGGAATAAGAGATCCAAATCTCCAGGTATAAAACAAATAAATCATGGGGATGTAAGGTACAGCATGGGGAACAGAGTCCATGATATTGTGATAGCGTGGTACGGTGCCAGGTGGTTGCTGGACTTATCATGGTGATCACTTCTTTAGGTCTAGAAATGTTGAATAACTATTGTGTACCCCGGATACTAATATAATATTGTATGTTAACTATATTTTAATACGTTTTTAAAAGTAATTAGCAACAATGATGATAAAAGGTAACATTTATGGAGTCCTGACTCTGTGCTGGGCCTTATCCTAAGTGCTTTGTACATGAATTAAGACAATTAATTTATCTTATTTTCCTCATTTTACAGATGAAGAAACCAAGGCTAAGAAGAGTTAAAAACTTGCCCAACGTCACCCAGCTAAGAAACAGCAGAGGCAGGATTTAAATGTAGGCATCTGGCTTGAGTCATGTTCTCAATGGCTACTCTAGGCTGACTCTTGGCCTCTCTAACTAAAAAATGTTCATTAGAAGGTTGCCCTGTGTGAAAACAAAAAGAAGGGTTTATTACACATTTCTGTTTTATTTCAAGGAATTTTTTTTCAAAGGCTTTCATAAGCAATATTATTTGCTAAATAATAACCACGAATATTTGCGCCACACTTGATGGTGTTTTCACGTAGTTTCTCCTCTGATCCCAGCAACAATGTGATGAGGTGGGCACTGCCATCTCCTTTTATGGAGGAGGAATAGAGGCTCTGAGTGGTTACTGGAACAGGGACAAGGTCACTCAGCCAGCAAAGGAGCAGAGTGAGGGCTTAAATTCACATCTCTCACACTTTAAAAAATTAAGATCTGAGTGCCTCCAAGTATAAAGGTTTTTCATGCTGCTACTTAAAAGCACATAAGGTCATCTTTGGGAAAGCTTCGCACAGTTCCTGGCACCTGGTGGGACCCTCTTAGATATTAGCTATCATCATCTTCACCAACACCTCCTAGGAACTGGAATATTTCAGCTGATGACTGCAGCCTGTCTGTTGACCCTGAAGGAAAGGTTACCCTTTTCATTCCAGTTCACCCCTGATATTGTTGAAATAATGATCAATCTCCATTATCCCCCGGGTACCACAGAATGTTGAGAGCTGGAAGAAATTGTGGAGATGATCTCATTCCCGCGCCTGCATTTACAGATGGAGAAATTGAGTCCCAGAGAGGAAAAAGGTCAGAAAGCAAACTCTTCAAGGGCAGGGCTTATGCACAGTGCCTGGCACATACTGCCTCCCACAAAGATGGTTTTTACCTTAAAGGCACCTCGCTTCTTAAAGACTACAGGAGATAATCCACTGGTTTCTGGAGCTGTGAGCATCCCCCTCCCCCCCCCCAACCCCACGCTGCCCTCTCACAAACTCCTCAAGTGTTAGAAGCTATTAACCAGAAAACAGATCATGTGACTTAATTCCACCTCTGCTAAAGAGCTTAAAATGCTTTGGTGAGTAGTCTGAGATTCATAAATATACACTTCAACTCTTTCTGAAAGAATTATTAACCAGCTCCATCAAAACTGGAACTTGAGCAATCAAGGAGAAAAAGAGCTAGCAAGAGAAACTTCTTGAAAAAAAATTGCACCACCATTATATATGACTTCTTGCCACCTCTCCCCCCCCCCCTGCCTAAGAGTTGGAGGAAGAAGGAAAGAAAAAAGTATAATTATGCATGACATGAATCAATAAAACTAATTGTGGAAAATTACAAACTCTTTTCATCCCACAAGAGGTTCCAGATGAACGCAACAGCGTGTTTGGTTGCAGAAGAACTTAGAATGTGTTGACTAGGAGGGTAACGCAGAAATGTAACCCTCACTAGCTTCTTTCAGAGGGTGGAGATGGGCTGGAGAGATTTGACAGTTGTGTGGGTGTGATAATCAGTGGTAGCCAGTTCTCAACTAATGATTTTGGGGAACCTATAATTTATAGAGTTCGTGTCATACACTTACCTTACTTATCTCCCTAACTCACTGAGTATTAATTCTCCCAGCCATGGGACTAGCTTTTCATTCCACAAGCAGGGTCTTGATCAGCTTTAGCTTGAGGATTTGGGGGTGGGGAGGGATGACAGAGAGAAAGGAGATTAGGATTCAGTCTTCAAAAGAAAGAAACTGGAGTATAAACCCTTCTCTATGCTTTTCTCTGGGCCTCATACTTCTCAAGAAAGGCTGCAATTCAGGCCCTGCAAACAAACTTGTGGCCAGAACAGTTCTCGGAATGAAAAAGGGTTCCCCTCCTCCACAGCACCTTTATCACATTCAAACTATTTTGCACATTCCTTACACAGCCCAGGCGCACTCCTGAAGCAGGCCTCAGAGCAAATTCCACTTAGGAGATCCAGGAAGCTCTGGCCTTGGCCCTCCCTTCTTCTGGAAAGGAAAGTCCAAGTAAAGAGGGAGGGATGCCACACCCGGGGGAGGGGAGAGAGGATGTGACAGCACCTGCAGGAATGCAGGGCCCACGCAGGTGTGTTGGCACCCACGAACTTCCTTTTTAAAAGGGCCTGATAAATCAGTACTGATAACAGTAATAAAGCTCAGCCACTCAACAATCGCTCACACAAAACTGGGGCCCTCACTCCGTGGGTGTGGCCCTGGTAACTGGGGGGCGGAGAGTGACAGCCGAGAATAGAGATCCTTAAAGGTTGTGACTCTTTCTAGACAGCGTGGGGGTCCCTGGGACCTTTTTAGGGGATTCTCAAAGCCACAACTATTTTCACAATCCTAAGATGTCACTTGCTCTTCTCATCCTCCCTGTCTCACAGGTTTACAATGGAGTTTTCTAGAAGGGACACGATATGTGATGATATCATCACCCTGATGACTGCTGGAATGTGTGCTTGTGTATTCTTGTGTTTTAAACATTTCTCACTTTTAATTGTAATATGATGACTATTGAAAGACATCACACACATAAACAACATACTTGGGGGCCCTCCTAATTTTTAAGCATATTAAGGGTTCATGAGACCAAACAATTGCACTGCCCCATCACAGGACCATGCTTCATTGCCAACTCAGCTTGAGTCACATACGAGGCACGATCAAAAAAATACGGTGAATGTATTTTTTTACATTTACTATATTAAAAGACACAGCACCATTAATCCCCCTCAAAATACTCCCCCCTCACTTCAAACGTATCCCATCGTTCTTGCCACTTTCTGAAGCAGTTCTGGAAGTCCTGTTTCATGAGTCTTTACTTCATCCTCCATCAGGACAACACTGTGTCACACATTGCTTCTGGTATGGCAATTTCTGTCAAAAACATTCCAGTGTGTCCTCATCTACCACATTCACCAGATCTGGCACTGTGCGACTTGTGGCTCTTCGCAGAAGTCAAAATGACCAAGCAAGGTACAAGTTTTGAATCTATTCAGGACATCGAGGCAGCCACGACAGCACAACTAAAGATACAAAAGAGGACTTCGAGAACTGCTTCTGGAATGATGGGGTGTGTTGGAATTGAGGGGGAGTATTTTGAGGAGGATTAATGGCAATGTGTCTTTTACTGTAATACATTTTTGTATTTAAACATTCACCAATTATTTGATCACACCTCATAGTAGGTGCCTTTGACCAGGTGGTAGAGAAGGCATTCACCTTGGGATGATATCCTTTCCAACTGTACTGCCCCCCCAAAGGGCCGGAAAACCTTAAATTCCCCCACAGGCAGTTGATGACTTAAACCCCTTAGGGCAGCGGTTCTCAACCTGTGGGTCGCGACCCCTTTGGGGGTCGAACCACCCTTTCACAGGGGTTGCCTAAGACCATCGGAAAATAAAAAGATATTTACATTACGATTCATAACAGTAGCAAAATTACAGTTCTAGAGTAGCAACGAAACTAATTTTATGGTTGGGGGTCACCACAACATGAGGAACTGTATTAAGGGGTCGCGGCATTAGGAAGGTTGAGAACCGCTGCCTTAGGGGGAAAGTGGGCCAAAGTTAGCATGGAGAAAGCACACTCCCTTAGCTCCGGCACCCAGCAAAGACATATCCGAGTACCTGCCAGGAGTCAGGTACCATGCTACACGCTCAACAGTGAGCACAGCAGATGTGGTCCCTGCCTTCTCAGAGCTTTCATTCTAGGGTGGATTACTCACAAAAAAAATATGGGAAAAGTGGAACCTGTCACAGGTGTGGGGAAGGAGGCATGCGAGGTGTTGGGGGGGGCTTGATATGAGGGGAGGAAGGCCCTAAGGACTCAGATGGAATGAGGGCCCCTAATTAGCTCTTCTCCGCCAATTCCAGTTAGAAACCCCACCGGCAGGCCCAGGCCCAACTCATAGGAGTGTTCAACAGCTCTTTGCTGAGCAGTAGCCCCTCAGTGAGCCCTTCTGCAAATGGGGGGGTGTCTCCTTCTCACCTTCCCAGCAGGGCCAATGCTAAACAGGGTCCCTGTGAGCAGAACCCGGCTCTGAGGTATTTACAGGGAAGGATTCAGTCTTTTGTCATCAGGGACAGTGTCTGTCACTGACAACACAATCCAGAGGCTGTCATTGATGGAAACCGCAAATGGCCAAGAAATGATTGGAGGAACGGGGAGGAAGACTTTAGAAATGAAAAATAAATAAAAAGGGAAAAAAGGAAGCCCTGGACCAAGGCGGGTCTACGAGAAATCCTCAGGGAGGCAAGGCCAGCGAGGAGCCATCCAGGGCCTCGGCCCACTTTCCCTCCCTCCGAGCGCCCACTCAACCACTTCGGACCTGACCGACTGCAGAGTCGCCACCGACAGAACCAAGCCAGAAGAGCCCTGAGGCTCTCCCTCCGTAACTGTTGTAGAAGCGGGAAAACTTTAAGTTTGCAACCAGACTCGCAGCCTGACACCTAAACGATGCACATGGGTGGTGGAGGGGCGTTGTTTCAGGCTGCAGCATCCCAAAGTGGAGGTGGGGAGGGACACACAGGGGACTCCAGCAGTTCCACGGATCCTCGGCAACGCGATCGGCCGCGCGTCCCAATCCCCAGCAGGGCTCGAGCCCCAGACTGGACCCGGGCAACCAGCCGCGCGCCTGCGCGTGCGCAAAAGGCCCACCCATTCCTGCTCATCTCCAGGTGCGCTCGCGCTTCCGGCCGGCCTTCCCGGGGCGGAAACGCCAGAGCCCGCACATGCGCTTTCCAGCTCTCCTGCTCGGTCACGGAGCCCCACAGCTTCAGGTGATCCCGCCCCTCCCTCGCAGCGCGAGACCAATCGCGCGGCGGTGGGCGGGAATTTCTAGAAGACGGCCCGCCCAAGCTCTGTGCGAGGCGGGTGCCGATTGGTTGGCGCCTCGGGCGCAGGTGCGCGCTTCCTATTGGGCGTGGGCGGAGCGCGAGCCGCCGAGGCTTCTCCGGAGGCTGCAGGTGAGCGCGCGCGCGCACGCGCCGCGGCTCCCGCCCGGCTCGGGTGCGCGCGCGCGCGGGCTCGCGGGGGAGGTGGTTGAGAGCGAGGCTGCGGCGCCTGTCGCCTCTGCTCCGCCCCCTCCTCCTCCTCCTCCTCCTCCTCCTCCGCCGCCGCCGTCGCGGCTGCCGCCGAGGCCCGGAGGGAGGGAGTCGCGTCCCCGCCCGCCGCTTCGCCAGTCCGACCCTCGGTCTCGCCGTGTGAGGAACCAGCCGAGCGAAGCTCTGCGCGGACACCCAAGCAGCTGCCGTCCCTCTGCAGGTGCCTGTGAGGAGGCCCCCGGGCCGCTGCCGCGTCCAGAGCCCGCCGGCCGCGCACTCCCTCCCCGCGCTCCCGGGGTTCGGCCCGGCTGGAGGAGGCCGCCGCGGGGCCCGACCTCAGCATGAACCGCAGCCACCGGCACGGGGCGGGCAGCGGCTGCCTGGGCACCATGGAGGTGAAGAGCAAGGTGCGCGGGGCCCGGGCTGGGCGGAGCGGCCGTCGTGATGGGGGCCGGGGCCTGGGGGAGGCTAGGGGACGGCCTGAGGCGCTGCCCCGGAGCCTGGGACGGTGGAGGGCGCGGCGGTGGGATTCAGAGGCGGGCGGTGGTGGATAATAAACTTGCTGAGAAGGAAGCGGAGAAAGGTGGGGGCCTTGTGCCTGCTCCTGGCCCAGGTAGCAAAAAGACCCGTGGAGCATTTTATCTCGTTCCTTCAATCTCATTCCTGTTCAAGGATGGGAGGAAGGGCCAAGATGCAGCTAAGGCGTTTGAGCGCAGCGTGCTTTCTAAAGGTTTGGGGGGATTCCGCCTCCTGGCCTATGAGTAAAAGGTGTCTGGAACACCCGTGGTCACAACATGTTGCCGCTTTCTGTGGTTCAGGGGTGCATCGAGTGGTGAACGAGAGAACCCAGTGAACTAAAGAGCCCTTGGAAAGTTCGCTTTGCTTCCTGCTAGGGATTTTTCTAGCGCTAACTTTGGTATGCATTTAATCTATGAAATGAACACTATCACCTTTCGCTGGAGTAGCACTTCACAGTCCGAGTCTGGATGCTCTTTTCATTCCATCATGCTGCCTTTTCACATCAAGGGTTTTCACTCTTGACCAACGGCATGCCAGTCTGCTGATAATTACGTCGGTAGCCACCGAATTCCTCAATTGCAAGGCTCCCTGAGCAGAGTAGTCGATAGGGATTAGTTAGGGAATGCTTTTCCAAAGCAGGTTTTGAGCTGGAATTGGAAGGTGATCGGGGCCACAGGAACATTTTCAGCAGGTATTTCATGAATCGAAGAGCCAAAAGGAGCTTAGATAATCTAGTCTTAATTCGCTGAGAAGACAGAGTGTGACTTCGCCAAGCTCTGCTTTTCAGACCAAACCTTAAAGCCCTTTTACGGAGTCATTTGTAGGCATTACACCCTGAGGACATTTAAAATAGAGTTGGGAAGACCAAAAGACATTAAAAGCATAGGAGAAAAGTAAAAGCATACCAACATCAAAAATAATGAAACACCAATGAATGTAAGACTACTAAGAATGCAAAATCAAGGAGTGATTTTGAGTAAAGTGGGGTAAAGAAAGCTCCCTGGAGCCTGTGGGTAGAATGGTTTTTATTATCTAGAGTTGATAAGCAAAGTTCTGTAAGTTGTTGTAACTGAGATCATCACATCAAGAATATCAGCATTCATTTTTTAACATCATTTTACAATGTTATCTGTGACTTAACTTGTATCAGGATAGGTACCAGTTTCAGAAACCATTCTGTTTAATAAGAATAGAAATGTAATTAGAGCAGTTTAAGGGATACTAAGGAGTATGCTCTTCCTTTCATCCTCCATGGACCTGTCATAACAAATTGAAGTGACGTACTTGAACTAAAGGTTAAGATGACTCAAAATAGAGCTTTTCCCCCTAGCAGTATAGTGGTAGTAGTGGTTCATGCCCAATGGTCGAACCTTCTCATGGCATTTCTGTTATAAATCTAGTTTGGTTTTGTGGGAGTTGAGGTTAAGAAAAGAAAAACATTTATGATATTGCATGATCTTAAAATTCAGTTTGTGGTCCTGATCTTGGTAGCAAGTCAGTAATTTTTTTAATCATAGGGAAAAAATGAGTAGGAATTCTAGGTGCACTGATAAATACAACCAAATAGTAATTTATTTCTCAGACCAGGAAACCTCGATCACTTAGGGACTGGAATTTCAGGCTTTCTGCCTTTCTGTCAACTGACTTGTTCTTCTTTCCCATACTTACGTCTAAACTATATGTTAAATATTTGACCTGCCATATTGTACTGTTAGTGAACCATGTCTCTTACATAGACTCAAGGCATTCTGAGAACCTGCAGGGAATGAAGTGTCATCCTACTATTGTTCTAGCTGGTGATAAATAGACACAGTATAGATACTATTTCTAGTGTGTCTGTGACACCTTGTGTTTCAAATATGTATTGTTGATACATTTGCTTTTAATGGATTAAATAAAACACTTGTCATCTTTACTATTTAAAAATATTTGGATAGATGTTTGTAACAATATTTCCTTTTTCACTGCTTTACTGATATCACAGCTTTTTGCAGACCTGATCACTAAGAGGTTAGGTTGTAACCACAATTAGGTGATACGCAAATCCACATTTCAGGATCTCTTTCTTTTGCATAGAAAAGAGTGTCAGCTTTATTATCTTTGCTCATGAAAGGGGAAAATAGTATAAATAAAGTAATGGATAATGCAAATGTAGCTATAGTTAAATTGTGATACCAGGTACCATGTGACTTTTCTTTGGTAACTTATTTATCTTCCTGTTTCTACAGAGTTGGGAAAGTTCTTAATAATCAAGGTGGTGTCCTTTAATAACCTTGGAACAGTCTTTGAGCTGTACATTTCCTAATTATTATACATGGACAGCCATAATATTGAAATTAAGTTTGCATTTCTAGAATGTAGCAACAGAAGATAGGAGGAGGGTGTTTATTCATATTCTGGGTGGCCAGGAAGAGGGAGACCAGGCTAAAGAAGTTGTAAATGGTTCCCATAGTGAATAGTTCTTGATTAGTCTTAATTTGATCTCTGTCGTAGTATTTTTCTTCATGTAATAAACAGCTCTCTTAATCCTATTGTTTTGATGCAAGAAGCATAACAATTTCTCTTTTTTTTCTGCTAACATTTGCAAAAGGGCACATCTACTGTGAAGCCATACAGTTTTCCATTGTTTTCCGTTGTTTTCTTTTATCATAACATTTAAGCAAGGGAAAAAAATGTTGAGCAAAGAATTTTCATCCAAAAGCTTTGGGAAAAACATTGAAGCCCTAAATTGTTCAATTATTAGATGTTACTCCCATTCATGTACCAGGGGATGTGATAAACCCTGGGATGAATCAGAAAGCACTAGGAACTTTATGTTGTGATACCAGAATAAAGAAAATGGAGGAGAAACTGTGACTTTTGATAACATCATAAGAATCACTCTGATATGAAGGGTGTGCCTGAGTTTTTATTTACTTTGAAATGAGAAGGTGTGACTAAACTTTTTGAGAGCTTCAGGTATGAGTCACCTTATTTTCTTGACAAATATTAATGTTTATGATTCAGGAATGTATTTTGAAAACTATTTCAATTATTTATTAGAGGTAAGAAGTGGTGTTAGTGACTTCTTTAATTTTTTTTTTTTAAAGATTTTTTTATTGGGGAATTGGGGGGATGGGAACAGTGCTGGGGAATTGGGGGAAGGGGAACAGACAAGTTGCTGTCGTTTTGTTCTTCAGACGTTGCTTTACTGCCCAAGTTGGCACCATCACCGCGCTCTTCCCGGGCAAGGCACATCCAGTTGCCGGCTTCTGGACGGCTGCTCACTGCGGCTAATGGCTGCTCACACTGGCTGCTGGCCACACATGCTGGCTGCTGGCCACACACGGTAGCCCATGGCAACCCACTGCCACAGGGGCTGCAGCCTACGCCGTCACCGGCGACTCACGCCCTCATATGTGGGATCCGAACCGGGGCCCTCTGGCATCCCAAGCCAGCTCTTAACCATCGCGCCACTCGGCCGGCCCTTACTTTAATTTTAAACTAGTGAGTAGCGAGGGTATAAGCAAGGTAGATGAACTTCTTACAGAAAAAGCTGCAACTCTAGATATCCCATAGGGTACTTGGGAAAATGAATTGACATATTTGTAACCTCAAATTATTCTGATAGGTACTTTCTGCATGATGCTTAAGGCTGTCTTAGTGGTGCTAATAAGAGTTATTTAAAGGGAAAATGAGTTCAGTGGCCAAACACATTTAGCAAACATTTGTTTAAACGATTTTTTTTTTTTTTTAAATCAACCACAGGAGTTAACCGAGCTTTGAATATCTGGTCTCCACTGATTCCTGAGTGTGATTATAGTTATGTAGCATTTTCCAAACTTACATGGCTAGTACACTTTTTTGAGGAAGGCCCAGTAATCTTTCTTAGGTTTCCACATTTGGGAAAATGCCAGGCTAGTCCCATAGTTAGTCATATAGATCCTGTTTATTATGGACTAGATGAAGCCAGCCCTTAGTGTTGAGTAAGAGCCACTTTAATAATTGGACATTTGGAGAGAAGAAGTGTAGATCCTGGAGTAGGGATGCAGACCTGAGAAACAGAATTGGGAAGCTAAATATTGGTGCTCTCTGTTGGTGTGATCCCTTAATACCTCTCTGATGTAATTATTCTCTTTATCTACTAATTGGTGAGCTTGTGCAGGCCTTAGCCTTTTAATCTCTAGGGTCTAGCTCTGTGCCAAGCACATAAACACTTCTTGCATTAATTGGATATTTGTAGGACATATATTTGATGTGTTAATAAAGCTTTTTTTACAGTATTGACATAGGGAAGATGCATCTTATCTCTAGACTTAGTTCTTACATGAGATACTTGCATTTGTATCATACCTTAAAAGCCAAGAAGCTCAAAGTCCTTTGTGTATATGTTTCTGTTAATTCTTGCCACTTCCTGTGAAACCATAATCCCTTTTATGGGGGAAGAAACTTAGATGCTTTTTGCTCAAGGCTTGGGCACATCTTGTTACCCTGTGGCCTGAGTGAGGAGAGTACTGCTGTCAAGATCCAAGCTCCAGACAGGGTTTGAGCTGAGTCACTCACTGTGCAGGATGGTCTCCAGTGAAGCCTGGCTACCCCGGGGATTGAGTTGAGCCTGCATCTCTTGAAGGGATGCCCTTCAGAGACACGGCAATGAGAAGGCACACTTCTGTGCCTTTCTCAATGCTGTTTTATCTCCAGGTAATGAGGTTTCTGACAATAGACTGTGTTGCCAGAACTATCTTCTTTATTAAGGGAAATTATATGCCTGTTAATTTTTCTATGGCATGCATTTTAAAATTCAGTCCTGTTACTTTTTTTTTTTAATTAATATGTTTATTATATTTCTAGTTTGGAGCAGAATTTCGGCGGTTCTCACTGGAAAGATCAAAACCTGGAAAATTTGAGGAGTTTTATGGATTACTGCAACATGTTCATAAGATCCCCAATGTTGACGTTTTAGTAGGCTATGCAGACATCCACGGAGACTTACTACCTATAAATAACGATGATAATTATCACAAAGCTGTCTCAACGGCCAATCCACTGCTTAGGATTTTTATACAAAAAAAGGGTAAGTACCACTGTTTACAAAAATTGCTTGAGAAATAGCAGTTTATTTTCCTCATTGATACAGCATACACAGACTTTGCCACAAGCTTAACGGATAGACATTTTGTGTGAATCTTCTTACCATATTAACTAGCAAGTGGGTTTAAAACATTTGTGAGATTATTGGTTTAATGATTATCTTTATGCTTCACTGAGTATACTTTAGAAACTTTGTGTTTTTAATTTAATTTTAACCTCTTAGATTTATTTTTTAATAGAAATTAGGAATTTATTGAGTCTTCACTTCACTGAATGGAATTTTGTCCGTTCAGAAAGATGTGGTAGGAAGAGCATGACTGGAATCAGAAACATTCGAATATCTGGTGGTGACCGGCTTTCAAATGCTGTACTTGTTACTTAATAGAGACCTGGAGGAAAGTTAGTTATCCTCCCTGGGTCTCAATGCCCTTTTTTATAGACTGACCATATTATCTCATAGGATTATTAGGAAAATTAAATGAGCTAAGTGCAGTGCCCTGGCATATAGTAGTAGTAGGCAGGCATCAGTAAATGTTTCCTTTCTCTTTTAGAATATTTTTCACAGAAATAAAATTAGTTACTTTTCAGGAAAATTATTTTGGAGGAATGTAAACATTGATATTAATCTTGCAAAAGAACATTTGAAATAACTACTCTATATGGCAAGCATTTTCAAATGTAATTTGAGTCCTAAAACTTTTTTTTTTGGTTTAACTTCATGGCTGCCTTCCTGTGTGTCTGTCTATCTGTCTGCAGATGGGGCATGTCGTGTGCTATTTATTCCTTTGTCTTTGGTAAATGAAGAGGGTTAGAAAGCCAGCACAGAGCAGCAGGCCCTAGCATTGGTGGGATAATTAAAGCTTTATCATGTTTGTAAACCAACCCAGAAAGCAATTTGGGAGAATGGGGAGGGATTACCCTTGAGGATGAAACTTTCTTTCCAGCCGGTTGATAAGCATTGGACCACTCCCAGGGCTTTGAAATTGCGCTGATTATGTATCTTTGCTTTCCTGGGTTGGGAAGAACTAAAGTCTACCAACAAAATAAACCTCCACTTGACTATTGACAAAATACTGACAAATACACAATTTTCCCAGAGACCCCCTGAGATGAATTTTGTAGATAACAGCTATGGTACAATTAGAATATTACTTCAGAAACATTAACTTGGCTGTCAGGAGGAATTGGAGTGAGCAGCGTTCTAGAGGAGAGAGCAGGGAGCAGGCGGCGAGGAGGCAGCTGCGGAAGGGGCTTGGGGAGCCAGGAGGTGAGGAAAGCAGCAGTGGAAATACACGCGAGTAGTTGATAGTCACTACGCCACTATGCTGGATGGCGTAGCGTTGAGAAGTTGTCCAACAGAGAGGAGCTTTCTGGGTTTGAGCCTGATGCTGGGATGGTGCCGTAAAGAAGCAGCATTTGGAAGAACGATTGACTTGGAAAGAAAATCAGTTTGGTTTTAGGACAAAAAAGTTTATCTGGCTGGCGAGTTTCAACCATGTCATGTAGGAAATTGGAAATGGTAGACTGGAACTTAATCTAGAGGCTAGTCAGAGAGAGTTGAAATTTTCAGGAGTACACATCAGGACTGGTGGAGATGAAGACCAGGGAGAGACCCTTGGAAAGCTGTGTGTATTGGGTTGTCGGAAAAGTCATGACGTATTTTTCTGTTTTTTGTTTCAAAAATGCGTCATGACATTTCCAACAACCCAATAGAACAGCGGTTCTCAACCTGTGGGTCACGACCCCTTTGGGGGTTGAACGACCCTTTCACAGGGGTTTCCTAAGACCATTGGAAAACACATATTTTCGATGGTCTTTGGAACCGAGACACTGGTCCTCTATCTGTCTCCAGGCGTGTCCGTCCACATGCAGATACGCCCACATACGAGTACCAGGCTTCAAGACAAAATTTCATTTATTTGTAATTAGAAATAAATATTTCATAATATATAATTACACATTGTTTTTGTGATTAATCACTATGCTTTAATTATGTTCAATTTGTAACAATGAAAATACATCCTGCATATCAGATATTTACATTACGATTCATAACAGTAGCAAAATTACAGTTATAGAGTAGCAACGAAAATAATTTTATGGTTGGGGGTCACCACAACATGAGGAACTGTATTAAGGGGTCGCGGCATTAGGAAGGTTGAGACCCACTGCAATAGAATGTTGAGAAGAAAGAGCTGCTGTAGAGGAGAGAGGGACCAAACATTTGAGTGGAATTTATCATTGTAAGCAGACTATTTTAAATCATTATTGTTGAATAGTAGGTCTTTCTTGTTAGCAGTTGTAATTTTCATTAAAATTTTAGTTGCTCTTTGGAACATGTATTCAAATGTAGAAGGACTATTTTTAACTACTACCGTCTGACAAAATTATCCCGGTCTTGTTAGAAAGAGTATAGGAGTTGATTTATACCACCACCTGTTTTTGTTCCTGGAATTGTAACACTTACATGATCATGGGATTAATTGTAACATCTTTTAAGGTGTGGGTATCTTCTGCTATTTCCTTTTTAAATATGTATCTATGTGGACAAAAGTTTTCTGTGTAGTAGAGGCAAACGTCCAGTACAGTTAATAGCCCTTAGAGTTTGGTTTAGAAATAGGCAGTCCATTCAACAGTTAATTTTTGTTTTTAAAAATATAAATTTGATATAAATATGACTTAAGCAAATAATGAACATTAAGTTGGTCAGTTCATCTCTTCATTAAACCCTCTACTGGCTTTTCATTGCATTCGGAATAAACTCCTTCCTGGTCTGGCCTTCACAAGCTCATCTACCTCCTCAGTTCTGCCACTCTCTCATCACAGCCGACCACACTGGCTTTCTCTGTGTCCTCAGATTTGGTTGCCGTCTCTGCTTTTGCACCGGCTTTGTCTTCTATTGAGAAAGCTTTTCCTTCATTTCTTTCCATGGCTGCCTCCTCTTACTTCAGATCTTAGCTCACATAACTGTCTCAGAGGGGTCTCTTCTGACCACCCTGGCTAAAGCACCCCCACACACACACCCCGCCCCCATACACCCCGCACTCCTCCCCCCCCCAGCCTTTAGCAGATTAACTACCCCCTGAAGACCTGGCATTACCTTATTTAAATATGAGTTAACTTATTGTCTGTCTTATAGACTTACACAGTGCTCTGGGACTCACGGTGATGCTTTTTCTTTCAAAGCTTAACAGATGCTTAAGTAGAAAGCTGATTTCATGTAAACTTTAATGGACATTAAATTCAAGAAACTAACATGAAGCATGACATTTAGTATAGTTAACACTTTACTACTTAATTACAACACATTTTCTGTTGTCTTGGCTTGTTGATTCCAATTTAGGATCAACAGGGCAGCAATTACCCTTGATACAGTACCAAGTGATTTTTTAAAAACAAATTTCAAAGCCATTTAAAAATTTAAAGCCACGTGATCTTTTAAAATCCAATACACTCTACTAAAGTTTCTTTGATGTGAAAGCTCACAATTGAATGCCTAAACGACTATTGCGTGAACTCGAAGATAGTGATGAAAAGCTTTGTGTTTTATAATAATTTTTTTGTGGGAAGAAAAACTCCATACTCAGTTTCTAGGGCTCTTATCATGGAAGTAAAAACAAAACAAAAAACCTGATATCTTAAAAGTTATTTTCACAGAGAGGACTCGCAGGCCTCTTGCCAGCCCCCATCCTGTTGGAGTTTAGTCTCCTCATTTGTCAGAGGGAGAAGGTACCACGCAGGGTTTTCCTTGTCTGGTTGTCTAGGTTATTGTGCCGTAAGCAGTATTAGAAAAGAGGTACAGGTTGTACATTTAAAAAATAGGTCATTTCTGTAGGTTTGGAATACAGCCAGGGAAATGTGTATTTTTAAAAAACTTCCAGGTTGCCCTGATGATCTGCCAAGTCTGGGGTCCGTTGATAGGCTCAGACTCTCGCCAGATCTGATCAGAATATCTACACCACAACTCCTTGCTATATCACCATCCGTTTTTGTATGACATTAGCCAAATACATTTACATCTTGGGTTTATTCAGAGGAGTTTGTTAGAAACACTAGAAGGGCCTTGCTTTAAACATGGTCTTACATAGGGCGTAGCCACTTGGAGCTGGGCAGGCACCTGAATATTCTCTTCAACTTCACTGTGCAGTGGACCTTATTTTGTAAATGTATCATAAGGTTATATTTTAATGAATCAGGGTTTAAATTAGAAATGGTCTAAGGGATATACATTTTAATAGTAAATTGTAAAAGTTTAACAAAAGATATGGCCTCAGAAATAAAAATAAAATAAAACAAAAAGAAAAAATTGTGGAGCAACATCTCAGATTATGATACCAGTTCTCGAGACCGAAACCTGGGAGTCACCTTTGACGCATGCCTGTTTTTCAGTCACCAGCCTATTAAAACTGTGTTTGAATTATTTTTCAAATGCTTTTCCCCGTCTCCACCACCTGCTCCAGGTGAGGTACCTTCCTAAGTCACTACAGTGATCCCCACCAGCCCCTCAGGACCATGTTCCTGCTTGCGCCCAGAGTGAACTTTGTCAGCAACCAAAACCCTTGGTTTTCTTCCCATCGCCCTTAGGCGGGGAGGTCCTTAATCCTCCTCAACGCTTCCCTGGAGGCCCAGTTTGTCCACCTGGCCCCTGGCTGCCTCTGGCCCCTGTCAGCCTCGGACTAGCTCTGGACTCCTTCTCCGTCCCCACCCACCCTGTAATCTCACTGCAGTCCTGAGTCCTGAGCCACATAACGGGGTTTCTGTCAAT
Source organism: Hipposideros armiger (assembly GCF_001890085.2). Taxonomy (NCBI): domain Eukaryota; kingdom Metazoa; phylum Chordata; class Mammalia; order Chiroptera; family Hipposideridae; genus Hipposideros; species Hipposideros armiger. The sequence goes on from NW_017731404.1 coordinate 1,979,096, forward strand.
GAAGCAGACCACATACATTAAAGGGACCCCATCAGATTATAATGGAGCTGAAAAGTTCTGTCGTAGAGCATCGAGTCACTCACGTGTTTGTGGTGATGCTGGTGTAAACAAACCTGTGCTGCCAGCCATATAAAACTACAGCACATACAATTATGTACAGTACATGATACCTGATTGTGATAATAAATATGTTACTGGTTTACGTAGTTACTGTACTATACTTTTTATTGTTATTTTAGAATGTACTCTTGTTAAAAGAAGTTTGCGCTGCTGACACCAGCAGCACCCTCGTCTCATGTCGTGATTACATCATTTGCTCTTGAGCTTGATTTAATTTCATGTTGTTTGCACAGGTTTGTAGCCTAAGAGCCAGAGGCCAGGCCATACAGCTAGGTGTGTAGTAGGCTACTCCATAGGTTTCTGTGCGCACTCTGGGATGTTCCCACAACGATGAAATCACCTGAGGATGCGTTCCGAACGTATCCCCGTCGCCAAGTGGCCTGTGACTGTACCTGGGATGTTATTCCTTCCCTTCCACCTGATTAGCTGCTGCCTCCTTTTCCAGCCTCAGCATGAGCCTCACTTCCCTGGAGAAGCCTTGCCTTCTCCTGTGAACCCGGTTGGGCTCCCACAGCACAGGCGCGGCGCAGCCCTTGGCACCTTGGGGACGATGTAATTGTTTGAAACTGTCAGCTGCCGTCTCCTCACTTAGACTGTAAGCACCATGGAAGTGCGCACCCTACCTGTTCTGTTCGCGGCACCTGCAGCACAGAGCACGGTGCCTGGCCACATACAGGTGCTTCTGAGACACTTGGTGATTGACTTTTCTTATGGTTGGAAGAGAAGGGGTCTGCAAAATTTGAATATTGCTTTAAAAGTGACGTTTAATCCTTTTAAAGTTGCCAGATCTGTTTCATTTAACCATTTTGGAACAAGGGTTGGCAAATGAAGGCTTGCTGGCTGTTTTGTAAATAAGGTTTTCTTGGAACACAGCCATGCTCATTCCTTTATAGGATTGCCTATGACAGCCTGTGCGACGGAGCCTGTGTGACCTGCAGGACCTACAGTATTTGCTGTATAAAGCTTTACAGAGGAAGGCCATAACCCTTGGATTAGAACAATTTCAAAAATTATTTCATCCTTCCCCATCTTCCTGCTAAACTTGAACATATCATAATCTTGAACTTTCTTGAAGACCCCACTGTGAACTGTTACTGTTTTATTACTGTACAGAGACGCTGATGGTGTTTATGTACTTTGTTTGTTTTTTAGATTTGCTTGTTATCCACTGTAGGCTTTTATTTCTTGTATCTGTGCCTGCCACTCACTCGTGGGCCTTTACCATCCCTTGCTCTGAATCTGTCACGTATGACTCGGTGAGCCAAGGAGTGAGATAACCAGGCTTTTCAGAATTAACGTATAAAGAGTAAGAGATTCAGAGGGAGGGCCTGCAGGGAATTAGGCTGTTCAGTGGCCTTCCAGGTGGATCCCTGTCTGTTCCAGTTAGCGGAGATTGCCGGCTGAGGGACAGGCTCAGGGTAAGTGAGGTTTTGCTGTAGTATAAGCTTATATCGGGCACTTGCATAAGGCTGGCTTATACAAGTGGAAGGTTGCTATGAACCAAGTTTTCAAACTTTCTGTCTCATTGAGTTCAGTGCTTTGATATACATGCTCAGGTAGAAAGTGAACTCCCATTCCCGGTGGACATTCACCTTTACACTTTAAACTAACACCCTGCACCCTGGCTTTCTGCCAAAATATTTCTTTTCCCAGTGGCTGGAAACTGATTAGCTAGATGGGAGAACAAAGGAGGCTTTGTACTGGGGCATATTGCTTTTGAGAATTTAGCAGAGAGCATTCAAACAGTTTGGATGGGATGCCAAATTATGCAGATTTGGGGTTTTCTGTTAGGTTTCCCATGAATAGGTATGTAGGCAACTTTAATTTTGTTTTTAGTTTGTATGGTCTGGAATTTCCCTTATAAATATGTGGGCTTTCTTCATTGGTTGTTTTAAAATGAAAATATAAAATTTAGAGAAAACACATTTAGTAGAGGATGATCGTTGTTAGATTTTTGGCCAAATTTTGCCAAAAAGGTTGTTGTGTCAATGGATTATTTCCAAAGCCAAATTATAAATTTCTGTCTCTGTAAGAACAAGTGCAAATACTTTATAAATAAAGACAAAGTTATCCTGAAGGGGGGAAAATGCCAAAAAATAAAGTACCCCTAGTCTTGTGTATTTCTCTGAATATCTTTTGAAAGATGTTCAAGTAGCATGAGAAGACATGGAAGTTCTCCACTCTCGGACACATGGCTGATACAACATGGGAACACTAAGTATTGATTGGCCTAGTAAGAAAACCTAGGGCCAGTCTTTTCTCTGTAACTTAGTTTGTACCCTTAACTTCCTGGTCTATAAAGTAGAGGTGATAATACTTATGAATAAGAGGGAGTGAGAGTCCAGGGAGAGAAAACCAAAGGCCAGTACAGACGGTGATACTAAGACTAGCATTTTGAACTAGTTCTTTTGTTGGCGGGGGCAGGGGGGTGACTCTTACGTTTTTAGTTTATCCCCAGTTGTTTCTGAAACATGATTTCAACTTTCGTGCCTGCTATTAATTGCATTTCCTTTTCTCCTCCTCATTTTCTGATGAGATGGTTTGTTTGTAGACTGTCTTCCTTCAGCAATGTCATTTCAGAATATCTGGTTTTAGGGGCCCTGTGTTCCCTTAGTTCACATCAGAGATTATAAATCGTTGGCTTGGAGAATGAATTCAACCCCCAGATGCTATTTAGCTCAAACAAGTTTTTGTTGTTGTTTAACTGGGTGTCAGCATTTAAAAATGGAAGATTTTGACCTAAAAAACAACACTCGCAGGCAAATTGAATTTGGCCACTCAAATTCCTGTAGCACATGAAGCAGAGCTTCCTGGAGTGAAGAGCAGCTGTGCCGTTAAATGGGGCAGGAGCCCTCCCACTTGCCGAAGCCCTTCCCTCCCGTAGCTGGTCACTACCACTGAGACAAAATGTCCCTGCACTTTATTGTTTTTCACACAGTGAAGAAAAAAGTTAAAGTCTTATACCTCAGCCTCTTTCAAAAGTGTAAAATTAACTCCCTCAGAAAACAGAGGGAGAGTGTGTGTTTGCAGAATACCTGTATTCCTGTGTTTGACATGCATTCATCTAATTACATTATCACTTAGTGTATATTATCTGCTTTATTGAATCACACTGTCTGCCCAGCCAGCCTCTAATGCAGGTATTTGAGTTTGTTCTCTTGATCTGCCTTGGGAATCCAAAGTGGCCCCTTGTGTGTCATTGAGTTGAATATGATAAACAAGCAAATTAGAGGTATTTTAAACAAATGAAGGAAAAGTATATTTTAAGTAACTTGTTTAAAATGATGTTTAAGAATGTTTGTAAGACGCATCAGAATTTCATTTGCCATACTTAATGTCTCATAGTTGATGAGCTTTATCAAATTTAACTTCAACATTTGGTAATTTTGTGTGTACTTGAGAGGGCCACCTAGTGGTTTTTCTGGTATAGCCAATCTTACTGCACTACATTTTCACCTGCTTAGAATAAGCTAATGTTTAACTAGTGTGTTTATGTACCAAATACATTTTAGTTATCCTTCCTGTACAGATTCAGCTGTAGATAAATGGGTGTTTTTACAGCATTTCTATAATTATTTTATTCTATTTTTAAACAGAAGAAGCAGACTACAGTGCCTTTGGTACAGACACACTCATAAAGAAGAAGAATGTTTTAACCAATGTATTGCGTCCCGACAACCACAGGAAAAAGCCACATCTAGTCATTAGCATGCCCCAAGACTTCAGACCGGTATCTTCTATTATAGACGTGGACATCCTCCCAGAAACGCACCGTAGGGTTCGCCTGTACAAATATGGCACCGAGAAACCCCTAGGATTCTACATCCGGGATGGCTCCAGTGTCAGGGTAACACCGCATGGCTTAGAGAAGGTCCCCGGGATCTTCATCTCTAGACTTGTCCCTGGAGGTCTGGCCCAAAGCACAGGACTATTAGCTGTTAATGATGAAGTTTTAGAGGTCAATGGCATAGAAGTTTCAGGGAAGAGCCTCGATCAAGTGACAGACATGATGATCGCAAACAGCCGCAACCTCATCATCACGGTGAGACCAGCAAACCAGCGGAACAACGTTGTTAGGAACAGTCGGACCTCTGGCAGTTCCGGCCAGTCCACGGATAACAGCCTCGTCGGCTACCCCCAGCAGATGGAACCGAGCTTTGAGCCAGAGGATGAAGACAGTGAGGAAGATGACATTATCATCGAGGACAATGGGGTCCCACAGCAGATCCCTAAAGCCGTTCCTCATGCCGAGAGCCTGGAATCATTAACGCAGCTAGAACTCAATGTGGGGGCTGGACAGAATGGTTTTATTCCCTCTAATGAAGTGAGTTTAGCACCCATAGCAAGTGGCACAAATACAGAATTTGAAACGCATGCCCCAGATCAGAAACTCTTAGAAGAAGATGGAACCATAATAACACTCTGAAACCACTGTTGGAATGCTTTCTGAGCGAGGGTGCCATGGGGACTTGTACATTTGGCTAGTCTAAAGCATATATACCTCTGAACCAGTGACTTGGACTAGGCATGAGAAAAAATAATATTGCAAGCTTAAAATGTTACTAAAATTGTAGTTTGATAATTGCTGATATAAACTTCAGTGGGTCAGAGGTGAATTTAAGTCTAAAACAGGGGCCTTTGCTAATGACATCATGTGCGTTTGCTGTTTTGTCTGTAGAGCACTGGATGGTAGAGCACATTCTCAGAGCTGTGAGAGGACTAGATCATTTCCGCTGAAGTGGTTGCACATTTAACCTGCTGTGCAGAGCCCAGTTAATTTTTCCTTTAACTATATTTTTAAAAATTCTAATGTGAAGAAGTCTGATTCTCTCTTTTGGTACTTTGGGGACCTCAGCTCCTATGTTCCTATATTTTATTTTGATTTTTTTTTTAATGTTCTTCCGTTGTGAATTGTAACAAGTAACTTTTTCAAGAGTTTTTTTTCCCCCCCCTAATTTCTAAGAAATCAAAGCGATTGTTTTTAGGGGTTGCTTCCTACCTTATAAAGTGTTGACACTATCTTCGTGAAGTAAGAAGCTCTAACCATCGTTTAAGTTTGTGTTTGTTCTTCCTGTTGCTTTCAGATTTACAAACTCATTCCATGTGGGTGTAACTGATCCTAAAAGGCAATTCCATCGAGTCTGAGCACATGGGAGACTCGCTCCCTTAACCATAACCTCTTCTCCACATTCCCAATCTCATTGGAAATCATTCCTTTTGTTGTGTGTGTGTGTGTTTCGTTGGTGTGCTTTTATACTCTTGTAATGTATTTGAGTAGTGCGAATCATTTTGGATAAAAAAATGCACCCAAATTAAGAAGTTTTTACACACAGGACAAACTTGTGCACTTTTTATATGAACAATTTGGGTTTCCTTAATGGGATTTCTAGGAACACTGCCTACACTTTATGAAAATTATATAGTATTCACCTTTGACAGGTAGAGTTTATCGCTATTAATTTTATGAGGCTATTTATTACTTTCCAATGCATCCACTTAGAACAAGTGAAGAGAAAGGCTGCTAACCTTCATTCCTTGCCTGATTTCACAGTACCATGTGCACAAACACTACAGTATGCTTGTACATAGAAACTGAGAGGAGTATAAAGCACAGAAGCTCCCTGTGGCTTATGGGTATTTCTCTCAGAGTTATTTATTGATTAATTTTATGGTAGGGCTAGTATGGATACCTTTATAACAATTGTGTGCTATTAACACATTGTGGACCAGTGATGCAGATTTGCGTCTGTATATTTAAATGCCCCGACCTCAATGTGTTAAAACAATGAAGAATCAAATGACTCCGTTTTGAAGGATATTTTCACTATATGGTCAAAGTATATGAAGAAGTAAAGTCTTGATTAAATGAAGCTCACTTGACTCAGAATACTTACATGTATTTTGTTCACATTACCACTAAACATATTGTCACTAAACTAGTAACTGCACAACATGTAATACAATGTACTTTCTGTTGAATTCACCGAAGTTCTTCCACGTCTATACCACTATTTTTTAATGGCATTCCAGCTTTAACATTCTGTGGGTTTTGTAAATTTGGCTCTTGAATGGCAAAAATGTTACTATGTAGAAGGCTAAATTTCATCTCTATTATAAGCGGTGCAGGGGTTCAACATTTTAAGTAAAAATACTTTCACACACTACCTCTCTCTCTCTTTTTTTTAAACGAAGTTTTAACATCAGAACTTTTCTCGTGGGGAAAACAATACTTCAGGGCTTGACTTTTTGTACAAATTTTAACTGTAAAATACAGATTTGTCTTGTATGTATTCATGAAAGTAGAAATCAAAGCTGCTAGTGCTTTTTATTTTAATTCTCCTGCTAAGGGTATATGTCAGTGGTGTTTTCAACTAGATCTCTCATTTAAATTATTGGTAAAATAATTGATTACTAGACGCATTGTAGAACCATCTTGGTTCTACAATAAAATGTCAATTCATTGGTAGTCTGAATTAATTAATTCAAGTGTATCTTATTAACAAAAATATCAGTGGATTCAGCATAAAATTTTACTAAATGTCAAGCCTAACTGTGAATTTTGTTCTGTATCTTTTAGTAAATTTATGATAATGTTCTCATGTGCTATCAACAAAATATATGTACTTTTGTGAACTGAATTTTCTAATTAAATTTTACATGCGACAACATGATTTTTACATGAATGATACTTTGTTTAAACTATCAAATGTCAGTATTTTACTACAATTTTATTATAAAATGTACATTATCACTAAATGAACTTTGATTTAAAAAATCAAATTAGCTTTAGTTGTATATTATTTTTTACAAATAAAGATAGACTTCTATAAAGGCTACTTTCTTGTTTGCAAATACGTGAGAAGTCACCCAACAATTATTTACCGTAGCACCTATTGCATAAGTTATAGCAAGGCCCTGGGTTCCTTAGCTTTTAATTTTTGATAAAGACCAAATTGTATGTACATTTACTGCAACTGGGTGTGCACGTGTGGCTGTGGACTGGAAGATGGCATTTAAAATGTAGTTAATTCTGATAGTGTGGGAAACTGCGTGGTACCAGTCAGAGTTATCATTTATGTTGTTTAAGATGATTTGGAACAAGACAAAAGTAGTTGGTATTGTGACAGTTTATCTTCTGCAACTCAAATTCACTTAGTTATGCTTTTCATTGCCACCCATATGGATTGAATTCAGTTTATACTGCAAAATGTGAAAGGCCTGAGAAAAAATAGACCGTCTTCCTGAGCCATTTCTAATCCCAAATTAGTCACCCTGTCACTGGCTTAGTTGATCTCAGCACTAACTCTTCAACCAGTGTGGAGGGTGATCCTGATTTCCTTCCCCCGATTAAAACCAGATTGAAAACCCTCTGAATAAAAACTCAACATCATGTCCATAGAGCTCTAAGCAACGTGGATTGGTCCAGATTGTGTTACATTCAGTACCCGATACTCATCTCAGTTTCAGGGTCCGTGAAACAATGATACGGAACTAAAAAGCCCCTTCACCACAAAATGTGACCCTGCTGCTGCTGTTTGTATCTTATTTATTTTTTTAAAGATTTTTATTGGGGAATTGGGGGATGGGAACAGCGCTGGGGAATTGGGGGAAGGGGAACAGACAAGTTGCTGTCCTTTTTGTTCTTCAGTCTAGTTGTGGAGGACGTTGCTTCATTGGCCCAAGTTGGTATTACCATCGCGCTCTTCCCGGGCGAGGCAGATCAGTTGCTGGCCGGTGACTCACGGCAGCCCAGCTCCAGGTCGAGCTGTTGTTCAGCATCTTAGCTGTGGAGGGCAGTGTCACTGGCCCTCATATGTGGGATCTGAACCGGGGCCCTCTGGCGTCCCAAGCCAGTTCTTAACCATCGTGCCACTCGGCCGGCCCCTGCTGTTTGTATCTTAAATCCTTGCTGCTTCTAAGTTTCCAGTCTGGGTAAGGAGTTAAATTTGATTTTGAGGAAAAATCATGGAAGTCAGAAATTTAAAAGGAAAAGCCAGCTCTGTTCTGGCTCGATGCCTTAAGGTACTCAAATTAATGTTTAGCAACTGATGGTTGCTTTGATTTTCCCATCTTGGGGTTGATGGAAGGTTTAAATGGGGGTGATGAAGCTGTAAGAGGTGATGAAGCGGTGTGTCTGTTGACTTTGGCAGCTGAGCTGTCCTGAACAGGCCTGGGAGTGAGTTCCTGCTTTAAGACATTGAGAACCTTGACTTTCTTATTTGTGAGAGCACATCACTTGGTGATGGTGACTGTGACCTGTACAGTAAAGCACAGACGGGTTGTGGCGCCCAGCTATAGCAAGATCACTGGCAAACTACTGAAAGTGCCGTAATTGGGTGGATGTCTGATTGGTTATTGGAAGGTAAGTAGAAAGGAAGTTAATCTGTTAGAGTTTGTAATTTAAAAATCCTCAGCATGTACCGTATTTCCCCATGTATAAGATGCCCCCAATGTATAAGACGCAGCTTAGTTTTGGGGCCCAAAATTTGAAAAAAAATGTATTATATGAAGTTATTGAACTCAAGTTTTATTTATAATAAAAAAGCAGGAAATGCGAGTAAAAAAATCTACAACCACTGTATAAGACGCACCCAGTTTTTAGACCCCAGATTTTTCACAAAAAGGTGCATCTTACACATGGGGAAATACTATAGTAGTCTACCAAGCTCTTCCCTAAAACATACAAGACTTATTTTAAAAGCTAATATGCTTATCCAGTTACTTTGCAACATTTGATGGGTAGTTTATAAATGAATATTAAAATTCAGTAGAGTTCATATTTTCTTTACAAGCTAATTATTTAGGTGTTTTCTCACTTTAAATAGCTCTCTTTTGAAAAGGGTACTTATTCTAAATCTGGTGTCCTCCATGTCATAGAACACCACTATTTTCTAGTTCATTATAATTATCTAGTTCATTATAATCCCACAGGATGGGTAACATTTAATACAATATTAGTAAGGAAACCTTTAAAAAATTGTTTTCACCATAAAAATGATACGTAAATTCATTCTTTAAAAGAGGCTCAAGTCCTTTTTTGACCACCAAGCATATTTACACATACTATACTTTGTTATAAAAAGGAATTCAAGTGGCTTAAAATACGAGTGACTATAATTTATAACCCAAATCAGAACACTTTTGAGAGGGAATGGGTTTGCTATTATGCCATAATAGGCACAAACAAGCTGTCTCAGGTAAATTGTAACCTGAGTCATCCTACTGAAGATACTGCAGTAAATGGCTTTCAAACATTTTTTTCAAACTGCAACCCACAGTAAAAAATACATTGAACGTTGTGACTTAGTATGTATGTGTATGTATGTGTCTATATACACATATATACAATTGAAAGCTTCACAAAATGAACATTAAATGACAAATGCCCTGGTTTTCTATTCCACTTTTTAAAATTTTTATTGGGACATCCCCAAAACAATTTTAGGATGTACGATTTGAAAAACACTTTTGAAGTACTTTGCTTTCCAATTTGAGAGATTTGCCATGGAAAAATAGTTTTGTTTTTCCCTAAAGGGGGGAGGGAACAGTTATGCTTGCTTTCTTCTTTATTTTGAAATAATTTCAAACCTAGGCAAGAACTGCATGAAAAGGACAGTTTATACCTTTCACGCAGACCATACATTTGCTTTATCTGTATTTTTTTCCTGAAACATTTGAGAATTGGTTGCGAGAGGTCATAGCCCCTTAACCCCCTAAAGCGTGTATTTCCTAAGAACAAGGACAGCCTCTTATATATTCCGCTATACAGTTCCATTATCAAATTCAGAAATTTTAACATTGATGCAACAATATTGTCTAATATACGAGCCATACTAGAATCTCATCATTCGCCTCCATAATGTCCTTTACAGAAAATGTCTCTGCTGATCCAGGATCCAATCCAGGATCACGCATCCCATTTAGGTGTCGCTTCTCTTTGTTCTCCTTTGATTTGAGACAGTCCCTCAGCTTTTCTTTATATTTCAGAATATTGACATTTTTGAAAAGTAAAGACATTGTTTTGTAGACAGCCCCTCAATTTGGGTTTGTTTCCTCATAATTAGACTCATCGAAGGCGTCATGTAAGAATAGTCTTTACATATGTGATGTTATATCCTCATGGTACCTTGTCATTTGTATTGTTGATGTTAAAACTCTCTCTGATGGGGATAAACTCTTGTATTCTTATGTGTTGTCCATTATTCTAACTATTATACTGATAAACACCTATGGGTACTTAGGAAAGACATCTGTTTTCAACATCCCTTTGTTTTACATCTTCAATTGTTTTCTAATTGAAAAAAACGACGGAAAACGGTGAAATGGCATGAGTATTCTTGGGTGTCATTTGCTTAACTGCATTTTGGACCCAGTGATTATTTTTTTCTGACTCTGAAGGAAAAAACCCACATGAAACAGAGTCGAGTGCACGGTCACCTTCTTAGTGTTAATGGGAGGCTGCTGCCTTTGGGTTCTTTGGATTATGAATAAACACAGCTCTAATTGCATAAATAAAACAGAGATGTATTGGCTCATGTAGCTGAAAAGTCAAGGCTAGAACTTCGGTGCAGATGATGGTGGTCCTAACAGTGCTGTCTGGTAGAACTTTCCATGATGATGGGACTGTCCGATATTTGCTCAGTCCAAACAGTAGGTGCTAACCCACCTGAGGCTGCTGCTTATTTGAGATGTGACTAATGCAACGGAGACACTGAATGTTTAATTCCCTGTGATTTAAATGTAAATAGACACATGGGCCTAGTGGCTACTGCATTTTACAGCACAGGCTCTAATCTCTATCTCTTGCCTTGCTTTCTTCTGTTTACTCTTCTCAGGCACATCACCCCCTTGTGGTGGCAAAAATGGCCTCCAGCAACTCCAGGGTACCTCCCGTCATGTTAGCGGCTCACCCAGAAGGGAGCCTGTCTTCCCCACTAATGGCAGCCAAAGCCTCTGAGCTGACTCATTGGCTCTGCCTGGGTCATGGGCCTGAACCTGGACTGACTTGACGAGGGGTGGTTCCTCCAAGAAGAATCAGGGAATCTGGGTGCAGTTAACCCCGTCAAGGAAGGACCCCAGGAAAGTGAACACAGTGGTATTAGCTGTAGCTCAGTTTATGAAGTATTTGGGGTATACATTTTTTATAAAGGAGAGAGTTAAAAGCATAAAGTACTATGAAAAAAAAGGAAGACCAAGCAGTCCTCTATCAAAGGAAAATGGTAAAGGAAGGAATAAAACTTAGGGTCTAGTGGCAGTTTTCTGAGTTTGAAGGAAAGGTTTCAATCTCATAATAATGACTGTGTTGGGACTTGTGTTTTCAGGTAGTATTGTTCGTTTTGATTTTATTTAACAATTAGACCTGATACAAGTCTACTATATAAAGACTAAATCAATCCAATAGAAACGTCAATCTGAAATTGCAGAAAGTTCAGATTGTGTTACTTTTGAAATATAGAAATGAGAGAAAGACAGGCCTTACAGCAATGAGTAAATTCAAATTTCCAAGGAGCCAGAGTGGGCTGGGTGGGTAGGGCTGGTAACCCAGAATCCCCCTTTACACACACACACATACACACACACACACACACACACACACACACACACACACACACGTACACACACGTACACACACACACACACGTAATACACACACACACACATGTGTAGGCCCAGTGTTGTCAGCTCTTTGAACATTTCAGATGTCAGAAATCCAGAATTTCACGAGACATCCTGATTTTTAAAAAATTTTTTAAATTGATTTTCAATTATAGTTGACATATAATATTATATTAGTTTCAGGTGTACAACATTTATATATCTTACAAACTGATCACCATGGTAAGCCTAGTACCCATCTGCCACCATACATAGTTATTAAGATATTATGGACTCTATTCCCTATGCTGTACATTACATCTCCGTGACTTATTTTATAATTGGAAGTTTGTACTTCTTAATTCCCTTCTCCTTTTCCACCCAACCCCCACCCCATCCCCTCTGGCCAGACATGTTCTCTGTATCTGAGTTTGTTTCTGTTTTGTTCTGTTTGCTCATTTGTTTTGTGTTTTAGATTCCACATATAAATGAAATCATGTGGCGTTTGTCTTTCTCTCTCCAACTTACTTCATTTAACATAACACCCTCTAGATCCATCCATGTTGTAAATAGCAAGATGTATTGTTTCTTATTGCTGAGTACGTAGTCCATAGTATATATGTACCATATCTCCTTTATCCATTTGTCTATCAATGGATGTTTAAGTTGTTTCCATAGCTTGGCTACTTAAATAGCGCTGCAATGAACATAGGGATGCATATATCTTTTTTTATTATTGTTTTCAATTTCTTCGGATGAATACTCAGAAGTGGACTTGCTAGATCACATGGTAGTTCTAGTTTTAATTTTTTGAGGAACCCTCCATACTGTTTTCCGTAGTGGCTGCACCAATTTACATTCCCACCAACAGTGCGCGAAGGTTCCCTTTCCTCCACATCCTCGCCAGCACTTGTTATTGATTGACTTTTTGAAAATAGCCATTCTGACAGGTGTGATTGTGGTTTCGATTTGCATTTCCTTGAAAATGAGTGACGTTGAGCATCTTTGCATATGTCTGTTGGCCATCTGTATGTCCTCTTTGGAAAAGTGTCTGTTCAGGACCTCTGCCCATCTTGTGGAAGGTCTGTCTCCTCTGTGCAGAAGCTTTTCAGTTTGATACCCTCCCACTTGTTTGCTTTTGCTTGTGTTGCCTTTGCCCAAAATATTGCTGAGACCAATGTCAGAAACTTACTGCCTATGTTTTCTTTGAGAAGTTTTATGATGTCAGGTCTTACGGTCAAGTCTTTCATTCATTTTGAGTTTATTCTTGTACATGGCGTAAGAAAGTGGCCTCGTTTCATTTTGCTTGTATCTGTCCAGTTTTCCCAACACCATTTGTTGAAGAGACTCTCTTTCTCCACTTACATTCTTAGTCCTTTGTTGTAGATTAACCATATGCGCCTGGGTGAAACATCCTGCTGTTTAAAACAACTCATGAGACAGACCAAACGTACCTGCCAGCCCCAGCTGGCCAGCCCTGGTCCCAGAAGCTCAGGGACCCCAGACAATCAATGGCTCGGACTTCTCTGCTGTGAAACTGTTCCCACAAAGGTACTGTGTACAAAGGGTTTAGGACAGTGCCGGATGCTCAATAAGTAACCAGTGAAGTTGAGCTCTTCTATCCGTTTTTCAGGGAGCTGACTGAGGCCCAAAGGGGCTGCCCCAGGCCATCTCCTAGCTCAGTGTGACTCCACGGTGTGGCCCCCAGACAGCAGCCCCTGGGTGCATGTTAGAAATGCAGATGCTCAGGCCCCACCTTGATTCTACTGCACAGAATCTCTGCTGAAGGCGCCCAGCATTGTGCATTTTACCGAGATTTCCCCAGGTGCTCCCTGTGCCCACAAAAGTTTGGGAGGTTCAGAAAACCAGCTCGCCCGCCTGTGTCTCTCCTTCACCCTTAGCAGAGCTGCCTTAATGAGCGTGGCTTATAATTTCTTCTAAAACTCATAAAGATGTATGGAAGGCCTCCATACACTCATCTCGTGTACATTGTACTGTCAACTCACTTAGCCAAAGTAAGTTTCAGTCTCCAGCCCCCTGAGCAGAGGGTGCCACTTCCTAAATTAGTAGAACCCAACTTACCAGGATTGTACTTTTGATCAAATACTGGGATACCCTGACACAAATCATTAGAGGTGTACAGAAAATAAGCCTCTGAAAACTGCAGGCTGGATTTTTATGCTGGGTTACCTGCCAGTAGAAAGGAGGAGAAAGGCTAGAATTTGACTAACAGTACAACCCACAGATTATATCAGCATTCCTCTTCCATTCCATCTCCTAGCAACGCATAAAATGACAAGGAAATAGCATTCACAGCACTGTTGCTAAGACCTGGAGCAGGTCACACTCAAAGGAAATGGGGCGCGGTGAGTGGATTCTTAGGGTTCTGTTCCCAAGCTCTCTGCCCCGCCTGCGCGTGCTCGCCTTACACCTACGGTCGGTAGTAAGTTGCAGACAAGGTTTTCTCCAATGTTCCCAGAAGCCCTCAGCTGCTGTCTCGGGTATGTACCCCAGGTGACTCAGGCAAAAAACTCTGTACGCCTAGTGACTCAGAAATGAAATCATTAACTTGGTAAATACCTGGCAAGCCTGGGTAAAGGAGGTTTCAAGGAGAGGGCTTTCGAATGTGGGCCTCTAATAATGCGAGTGATGATGACTGCCTAAGAACAGCAGTCCTGAGCAGTGTGGCTTCTCCGTGACTCACCCTAGAATCCCCCAGAATCGGAAAGAATCTCCAATCCTTCTCAGGAGCAACAATCGGCACGGGTCAACTTACAAAGAATGTAGATTTCATTGGTTTGAATCTCTATCTGGTAAAAGCAGAAAAAATGTGGCTTAAAAGCACACGATACACACAACTTCTGATAACTTGATTTTAAAGTGGGTATTTGTATTGCCACCTACACGTGCATACACACGTAAACACACAAATCTGGTCTTCCTGCATGTGAAATGAAACTTCAGGCACACACACACACACACACACACACACATACACACAACACCAGACAATACTTGAAAAATGATTCCAAGCAAATCTCACCCAAAAATGGCCATCATAATCATTTTTCAGGCCCCTGTGGCAGGCAACAGTCAAACCTTTGCGATTCAGTTGCGACACACGAGGGTTTTTCTAGTGAGTGGCCGTTCCTCCTCCCCCAGGGCGCCTTGGCTGGTGTTCTCAGGGCCCATGCCCAGTGGGGTTGGCATGTGCCTCCAACAGCCAAGTAGACAGGGCCAGGGGAGAGGGAGGAAATAAACGGTAGAGGGAAAAGAGCCCGGAGAGGCGGCAGGGTGGCTGGGCAGGTGGCCAAATGGTGAAGGGCTGAATGGGCCCCATCAGCTCCTGACAACTCCTCAAATGTCCTCGCTGTCCTTTCCCACTCGCCGTGTGGATAGCGGGCGAACACAACACCCCTTTGCCGGGACGTCACCAAGAATTCATAAACGTTCGTTTTGAAAGCAGCCTGTGAAGTAGAGTGAAATGCTCATGATTTGGAGGGGTGACAAATTTGATACAGAAGGTGAGGTCTCCCTGACATCCCGTCACCAAGGCGTGAGTTTAAGTTTGGCTTGCCAAGTTGATCCCGTATTTTCTATCTTCTTTCGAAGGGATTTGTGTTTGAATGTTGGTGGCCAGTCTAGGGTGGAGGGAAGGTGACAAGACCGAGAATGCTTATGATGGGGGTATTTTCCCTGTCTTTCCTCTTTTAGTTCTGTGAAGACAAGTAATGGTTAAGGATGGATAAAATATTTAACAGTGGCCATGCATAATTTATTCCTGAGTTGATGCACATTTCCAGCCCAGTGGTTCGCTCTCAATTAGAGCTCCTCAGCCCATCGAACCACAGTGTCTCCTTGGCGAATTGACATTGTGCTTCTTTCTACTCCTGTCTTCCGAAAGCTAATTGTTTTTACATTTTCTGGTTGATGTACTCATTCCTAGATGTTGTTTTGATCAATAGGCAACAAAAGTAAAACTTGTAGGCAGGTTTTTTTATTATTATAATATATTATTATTATTATTATTATTATTATTATTATTAGTTTCTGGGCCTTAGGGTTTACTCTGAGCTTCAGAGACATACCCAGGGAGGAGAAAAATATTTGTACATAGAAATGTTGCCTCTGAAAAGTAGGCAGGTTAAGGAAGCTGCGTGTCCACTGAAGTAATATATGATTTCAGAGGCATTTTAGAAAAAAAAAAAAAAGTAAGTGAAAGAAAAAAGCCACCACCCCTCCAAAATCACTATTCAGAGATAACCACTGTTAAGTTTTTTGGCACATGTACAGATCAATGTATATTACCTAATGTGTATTTTGACCAAAACCGGATTATAGCATACATATAAATTATTCTGTAGCTGGCTTTCTTCAGAGGACAATATCTTGTCAATGTCTTCGCTCTGTCAATATCTGCATCATCTATAATGGCTTCATTGCACTTCAGTGTATAGGTGAGTCATCATTTGGTAACACCCATTCCCTATCATGAGCTGTTTCCATGTTTTCCAGACTATCCATAGTGCTGTGGTGCCCAGCTCTGCAAATACATCCTTATGTTTTTTTGTCCATTTCCTTAGGATAAATTCCTAGAAGAAGAATCATTAGGTCACAGCATATTCACTTTTTGGAAAAGGAAGGGGGTTGACTCATGAATATAACCCCTTTCCTTCGGGAAAGGTTGTTCTAATTTCTATCCTCACGAGGGATACGTGTGAGTAATTTTCTTCCAAGCCACCAGATTTATTGCTTTATACTCTGCCTATTTAGTAAGGGGGGAAAAAGCAAGTTGTTATTTCACTTTGCATATGTTTATTAGTTTGAAAGTGTTTTCTGTTTGTTTGTTGGTTGTATTTCTTCTTTCATTAATTCTCTGTTTGGGTCCTTTGTACAACATTTTTAAAATTGAGGTATTGATCTTTTTTTAATACATAGAAGTGTTTTATGTATTAAAGAAGTCAACCTGTGGCAATCAATCTTTTTCCTAAGTAGTCATTTGCTTCTTACTGTGTTTATCATTGGCTTTTGTATTTATCGTATAGGAATTTCTTATTTTCTATAATAAAATCCTGTATTCTTTTCTCTAATAGTTTCCCTCTCAAAATTATATAAATATTTACCAAGATTTTATCCTAACTACTATACTTTCATGATTTTTTTACATTTAAATATTTAATCCATCTGAAAATTATTCAGCTTCAGGTGAAAGTAAGGGAGGTCTGATATTTTCTTAAATGCTTCGTTAATTATTCTAACAATGTAATGAATAAGATACTACTTTCTCATTGAATTGAGATTTCACCTTTATCATTTACTAATTTCTTACATGGTCTTGGGTTTATTCATTCTGATTTGTTGATCTATTTGTCTATTTTGGAACCATTTCATACTGTTTTGATTATTGAAGCTTTAAAATACATTTTGATATCTATACAGCAAATCGTCTCCTTCCTCCCCAATTGTTCTTTATTTTTTACAAAATAGTTATTCGAATGGTAAATAAATGTATGTGGCTCAAACAGGAAGAAAACATTTTTAAAAAGTGCACCATAAAAACACTTTCTGGGCCGGCCGAGTGACGCGGTGGTTGAGCTGGCTTTGGGACGCCAGAGGGCCCCGGTTCGGATCCCACATGAGGGCCAGTGACACTGCCCTCCACAGCTAAGATGCTGAACAACAGCTCAACCTGGAGCTGGGCTGCCCTGAGTCGCCGGCGACGGCGTGGGCTGCAGCCCCTGTGGCAGTGGGTTGCCATGGGCTACAGTGTGTGGCCAGCAGCCAGCGTGAGCGGCCGTCCAGAAGCCGGCGACTGATCTGCCTCACCCGGGAAGAGCGCAATGATGGTGCCAACTTGGGCCAGTGAAGCAGTGTCCTCCACAACTAGACTGAAGAACAAAACGACAGCAACTTGTCTGTTCCCCTTCCCTGATTCCCCAGCTCTGTTCCCATCCCCCCAATTCCCCAATAAAAATCTTTAAAAAAAAAACAACAAAAAAAAAAACAAACAAAAAAAACCCACTTTCTCCTTTTTTTGTCCCCAATTCACCTGTCATTCTGTAGTGGGTAATAATTATGATTAGTTTCTTACTTATCTCTCCATAGATTTTTTTTTAAATGTAAAGAGGGTAGGATGAAAATATATTATTTTCCCCCTTCTTATTATATAAAAATAGCAGCACTGTTCTACCGTTTGCTTTTCTAATTTCATATATCTTGGTACTCTTTCCATATCACTAGATAAAATTCTTCCTCATTAATTTTTTTTCTCATTCCTTTTTTTTTTATAAACTTTTAATTTTGGATATTAGTTTAGATTTACAGGAAAGTTGTACAGATAGTGAGATGCCACCCAGCTTCCTCTGATGGTAACATCGCTTACATAATCATGGTACATTTGTCAAAACTGAGAAATTAGCATTGGTACGCGTATTAATTAGACTGCTGGGGCTGCCATACAAAGTACCACAGGCTGAGTGGCTTAAACAACAGGAATTTATTTTCTCGTGGTTCAGAAGGCTGGAAGTCCAAGGTCACGGTGCTGACATGTTGGTTTCTGGTGAGATCTCTCTTACAGCCTATAGATGGCTGGCTTCTTGCTGTACCCTCACATGTGCTCTGTGTGTGTGTGTGTAGGGGGGGGCTCTGACATCTTTTCATATAAGGATACTAAAGACACTAATCTTATAGGATCAGGGCCCCACCCTTAAGACCTCATTTGACCTTAATCCCTCCCTTAGAGACCCCATGTTGAAATACACACTAGGAGTTAGGGCTTCAACATACGAATTTGGGGGGCAGGGGACACAAACATTTAGTCCATAAAAGTACATGACTATTGACTAAACTTGAGACTTTATTTGGATTTCACCAGTTTTCCACTAATGTCCTTTTTCTGTTCCAGGACCTAACCCAGAAGGTCACATTGCATTGAATCCCCATCCACTCTTACAGCTCCATAATAGGTAACCAACGTAACACATTAAGCAGTCCACTATGATGGGCCTTGAGTTTGTATCAATTCTTTTGCCATTATAGCTATGTGGCAATCAATAATTGTATTCATAAGTCATTTTGCATATGTGGAAACATATTTTTGAGGCAAACGCCTAGAAAAGGAATTGCTGAAGCAAAAAACATATGCATTTGTAATTTTGATAGATACTGCTGCTTTATCATCCTTGGGGGTTTGTCAGTTTATATTCTGGACAACAAAGGGTGGGAGTCCCTATTTCCCCACAGCCTTGTCAATCCCGTGAATTTTCACCAATCTGGTGGTTAAAGAATGTATCTTCTTGGACCGGCCGATTGGCATGATGGTTAAGAGCTGGCTTGGGACGCGAGAGGGACCCGGTTTGGATCCCACATATGAGGGCCAGTGACATTGCCCTCCACAGCTAAGATGCTGAACAACAGCTCAACCTGGAGCTGGGCTGCCCTGAGTCGCCAGCTACAGTGCAGGCTGCAGCCCCTGCTGCAGTAGGTTGCCATGGGCTACCGTGTGTGGCCAGCCGCCGCCGTTAGCGGCTGTCCAGATGCCGGTGACTGATCTGTCTCGCCCGGGAAGAGCACAATGATGGTGCCAACTTGGGCCAGTGAAGCAACGTCCTCCACAACTAGACTGGAGAACAAAACGACAGCAACTTGTCTGTTCCCCTTCCCCCAACTCCCCAGCACTGTTCCCATCCCCCCAATTCCCCAATAAAAAATCTTAAAAAAATAATAATAATAAAAAAATTATGAGGTACTTTTCTTCCAATTATCTTTTCACATAGTTTTCTCATATGACATTTTTCTTATCAATTTCCAGAAACCCTTTCTATATGGAGGAGATTACCTTTTGACTATGATGTGTGTTGGCAAATATTTTTTTTCTCAGCTTGTCCTATTGCTTTTTCCAACAATCAACTTTATTGAGGTATAATTTATTTCAAGAAAATGTACTTTAGATGTACAGCTCAATGAATTTTGACAAATATAACACATCCATGTAACTGAATCTAAATAAAAATTTTTTCTATGGCCCTAGTTATTTTAGACTATGCTTGTAGTAATTTTTGCTATAGCAGAAATTTTAGTTTTTCTGTAGTTAAATTTTTCTTTTATGACTTCTGAATTTCGTATCATAGTAAGAGGTGTTTTCACACTCTGAGGTTATAAAATAATAATTCATTCATTACTTCAGGCACAGAGAAGTTAAGTAGCTGCTGAGCTCACACAGCTTTTGGGTGGGAAGTCAGAATTCGAACCCAGACAGTTTGACTCTAGAGCCTGTGCAGTTAGCCACTATGCATGGCTCCCTGCCAAAGCTACCTTCCGTACCCAGCAGGGGCCGTCAGGACCAGAGGACATTTCACTTTTACCTCTTTGTACTGAATTCTGTATTTTTTAGTCAAAGCATCCTCATTCTCATTTGCTTTTTAGCAGGTGTGTCATTTTATTGCCTTAAGATCGACTCAAAGTCAATTTTAAAATTCTCTGTTTGTCTTTGAACTGCTGGAGACAAGGTTTCCCACATCCTCATTAAGGTAAATGCTGTTTTTTTCTTTTACTAAATTTCATTGTGCTTGCTTTTTGCCATCATTAAAACTAGAGGGCTCCCCCGCCCCCCTCAGCTTTTTGCTTGCTGCTGCTATGACTGCAGGTTTCACATAAAGCAGAAGATTCTTTATGGAATACCCCTGTGTACACATAGAGCCCTATGTCCTTCAGGAAGCACCTACTGCATACGTACAGAGCGGAATCTCCTTTAGGGAGCACCTACTGTATACACAATGCCATACCATGTACTCCAGGGACAGGAAAGGGCCTTCAAATCCCAATGAACAGAGAAACAGTTTCCTGAAGCAAGAAAACAGATATATTCAAGTGTCCCAAATTGTCTGAAGGATAACATTTCACTAGGGCACTTAACTACTTTCTGACACCCTCTGGCATCTTCTCATCCATCTCAATGTGATATAATAGGTTCGAAGCTCAACTCCACTTAGCAATTATACATGTGGGCCTGGGCCTCAGTTTCCCCAACTGTGAAATAGGAAAACAAGTCTATACTTGCTGTTTTCATAATTTTGAAATCCAGAAAGCTATAAACTATTAGCTTTTTCACCCCCTATCAGTCCAACAGAAATTCATCAGCCAGCAACCCCTGAGCTGAACTGACATGAGGTTGATTTAAGGCCTTTCTTCAGCTCCTGTAAGGTGGATATTCACACGTTTTGCTGAGTAACACGAAGTCTGATAACAGGATGCTCCCCCAGTCCCCCCTGGAGGTGTTAGCATTCTCAAGCCCAGAGTCCTCATTCTGAAACTCATCTGTCCCCAACGGTTTTGCATGAGGGGTGGTAGGTGGGTGTGCCTGGAGTGCTCAGGGGGGCTGTGAGCGCTGATGAGAAAGTTCTAAGTTAAGTCCTGTCTCTCCAGACCTCCTTGCGTTGGGCAATATGTTCCATCCAGCGTCTGTTTAGGCGGAAGCAGAGAAAACACCGTGGGACCCACATTTCAGTAGTTGGAAGGGGTAAAAACTCCTCTTTCCTCTAAAACCATGATTCTCCTCTCACTTCCCAAGACCAAAGCTAAACACTGCCATGTGCGGAGCAGCCTGAACCCTGACCCCTTGGCCTCCTGCCGCCAACGCTACAAGGCCCTTTCTGTCGCTCTGTTGTGGAAAGGAAAGTAGAGAAAAACTGGTCAGATGACCATACGGAGAGTTCCAAGCTTTCCTTTTCAGGGAGAGAATGGCCAGAAGTCCTGTTGCTGTTTCCTGTACTACAGAGCGATCATCTCAAAACTGTGATAGAAAAATGCTTTTAAAACCTGGTTGTTCACTATGCTTCTAGGGAGATGGGTTGTGTTCTAAATTGTTTCGCTAGTGGGGAAACGGAGACTCTAAGCAGGAGAGTGACTTCAAATTTTACAGAGAGGTGTTGACTGAGGACTTACAATGTGCAAAGGCAGACTGCTGGAATGACAGCAATCCCCTCAACATGCACAAGACATATTCTTTGTCCCCCAGGAATGTCCTGTCTGGCAGTTAACTTACAACTAAGCAGAAGGTGGAAGGCCTCGGAAGGCAAGCTTAACGGGCATATCTGTTTGGGGGTCAGAAAAGGGCTGTTGAAGAGAGACCTTGAAGGCTGGGTGGAGGGCGGGGAGGGCCGTCAGCTCAGGGGCGGCTGGGGCATCCCAGACCAGAAACGCCGGACGTGGTTGTGGAGCCCGGCAGACCTAGGAACATGTTCGGGGACCACAGGGTCCGAAACCGGGCACGTTCAGGGACCAACAGGGCGCAGGTGGGGAAGACGGGGTCAGGTGAGCAGCTCCTTCACTGGCCAAGTGCTGCCAGGGCACAGGGCAATCCCGTGATGCCCTGATCGCCCCCTTTCTTTTTGAGAGAAGCCACCAGTTTGAATGTCCATGTGAACCATAAAAGGCCACCACATTGAATGATATATACATATTTAACCACGATGCTGTCCAAACCAGACATGTCTGCAGGCATCTTAGTCCATTCAGGCTGCTGTAGCAGAAATGCCCAAGGCCGCATGGCTTATAAACAGACATTTATTTTTGACCGTTCTGGAGGCTGGGAAGTCCAAGACCATGATACTGGCAGATTCAGTATCTGGTGAGAACTCACAGGTTGCAGACAGCCGACTTCTCCCTGTGTCCTGGCATGGAGAAGGGGGGAGGGGCTCTCCTGGGGCCTCTTTGATAAGAGCACTAATCCCATTCATGAGGGCTCCACCCGATGACCTCATCTCCTCCCAGAGCCCTCGCCTCCTAATACCATCACCTTGGGGGTTTGGTCCAACAATGAATTTGGGGGGATGTAAACATTCAGTCTATAGCAGCAGGCCACGTGGCAGGACCAGGACTCGGGAGAGGCAAGTGGGAAGCCCAGGCACGTAATACAAGGAGACCCTCAGTCCTGGGTGCCGACCCTGAGCACGAGGCCCCTTCCAGTTTGTATTCGAAGTGCCTCTCTTGCCCTGCCTGAGTCCTGGCCCTGCTCCTTGGGCCCCCATTTGCAACTTAGGGTTCAAGAAAAAAAAAAAGCTGCGAAAGACAAGATTGGCAAGCTAGGGCCAGGTCTTTGAACTCACTTGGTGGGCACTAGGGAGCCACTGAAATATTATGAGCAAGAAGGGAGATGACTAGAATATGCTTTGGGAGGGCCGTGAAAAGGGTGGTCTGGGATGGGGGTGGGGCTTTCCTAACAGGTCAGGCTGGACTGGGGAGGGGCCACAGAGACCAGAAAGGGGCTGGCTATCTTGCCAGAGGCAGCTTGGTGTGATTAGCAGGTAAGGACTTGGGTTCTAGAATCATATTATCTGAGTTCCACATTTACTAGTTATAATCCTGGGAGAGCAATTTAACTTCTCCTTGTCTCAGTTTCTTCATCTGTAAAATGGGCATCATAGCAGGGCCTGCCTCCCTCACAGGGTGACATTCAATGAGGCCATCTATATGAGGATCTGAGAACAGTGTCTGGCATATAGTAAGTGCTCAGGACTCCTTAGCAATGGGGACTGTTGTAGAGACCAAGGGACCACAGGATGAGTTAAGCAAGCACAGGAACAATGCAGGTTAGAATCACCTGTAAAATCTTTTAAACCTCACCAATCCGAACCCATATCTCAGACCAATTCAATCAGCCTCTGGGGTGGGATCTGGGCATCAGTATTTTCTGGAAGTTCCCCAGGAGTCTGCAGCCAAGCTTGGGCTCCATTGTGAACCTAGAGCCTAATGTGCCTGAACTGAGCTGGAAGAACTGACCTTGAAAAGACACAGACAAGCAACCATTTTGCAGCAGGAGGAGAAACCAAATGGAGTGGGTGGTGGAAGGGTTTGTGACCTCAAGGCCCAGCTGGAGGCTACTAGGGCCCCTGGAGTCCTTAAGGGCCTGGCGGCCACTGGCACCCCCACCCCAAGCTGGGATGAAGCCTGCTGCCTGCACCCGAGGAGGACTCCGGAGCAGGAGGCTGGAGCAGCAGCTCTGAGCAGGGCTTGGACGGCAGAGGGAGCTCGTGGGGACACGCCACGGCTCCATCCCCGCAGCTGGTTTAAACTGGTTTGGGCAGGGTGCGGCCCTGGCCGGCTGCATTCCAGGTCTCAGGCTTGCCGCCTGCCCAAGGTCTCCCCATCAGCTGGGGACCCGGGGCAGGGCTCTGGGGCTTGAGCCCAGCACACTGAGAGGCCGCGAGATTTTTAAAAATCAGTCCTTTGTTTAAAATCATTGATTTGGCCTTCTACAGGGGTCCCTGGCTAACGTCAGCAGCATGAGGGAGCTCCCAAAATAGGGGTTACTCTCAGACTTGGGTGTGCATGGGACTCAGCTGCAAAGCTTTTAAAATCCAGGCGCCCAGCTCCCCAAAGATGCTGGTGCAGAAACTTGGGGCAGGGCTCCCGGCATCTGTATTCTTTGCAAAGTGTTTCTAAGGCATAATCGCAGGTTTAGAAGGGAAAAAAAAGAGAGAGGGAGAGGCTAGAAACAAGACGACTGCTGGCTAGTCGACTTGGCCCAGGGTATGAATCGCTGAGATGCTTGTGAAGAGCCCAGGCCACTTCCCCAGACACCCCATCTCCAGGGACAGGGGGCTTTTAGCTAATATCCCAGGCTTTTTGTTTTGTTTTTAATGAGTCACTTTGGGCATTCAAAAAGTTGAAATACTGTAACAGCAGAAGAAATAAAATGTTACAAATATGATTGAACCCCCCCATAACCTTCCTTAATTTCCTCTCCCCCACCCCAAGGTACCCACTTTCCTGACTGCCTGCCTCTTTCCTACGCCACAGCTTTATATTTTCACTCCATATGTCCGTATCCATAAACAATATATAGTGTGCTTTCGCATGTTTTAAAAACGTTATGCTAATGGCAGAGTGCCCTATAGAGCCTTCTGCAACTTGTCTTTTTTTATTTTTTTCTTAACATTATGTTTTTGAGATTTGGGAAGTTTGCTGTGCTCAGGCCTCTTTGGCTACTCTGAGGCCACTTCTGGGCTTTTCCTGGGAAAGGGCCAGCCAGCCTGCAGGGGTGAGGGGCTGAGCTCTGTTCCTGGGTGTGCGTGTGTGTGTGTGTGTGTGTGTGTGTGTGTGTGTGTGTGTGTGTGTGTGATGCGGGGAAGGGCTCTGAGGTTCAGGAAGATCTGACACTAATGAATG
>NW_017731404.1:2004312-2009462 GCF_001890085.2 Hipposideros armiger
GGGGGGGGGGGGGGGGGGAGAGGCGTCCTGTATATTTATTTGCAACCCTAAACCCAGCCCGATTTTAAAAAACGAGTTTAACATTTTAAAAGAAAAGTTATCATGGGGAAAATTAGAACTCTAGACTTCCCCATACCTCTTTACCTTGTTTAGAACTTTAATATAGGGCATGGCTTTGTGGGGATGCACCCCACCCTCTCCAGCCTCGGAGTCTAAAGGGTCTAGACAAGCCTCCTAGGGGTGTTTGAGGGGTCAGGTTTAGGGCGCTGAAGAATTCCCCGGGGAGCTTATTTTAAAAGCTGCCTCTGGGAGGAGGAAGGCCGCCACCCCCGCGTTCCCTCATTTCCCCACACGCTCCTCCTGGCCCAGTGGCCGGAGGACAGGCCTTGCGGGCGGGACGCTCTGGTCTTTAAATGGAAGGATTCTCTAGGACAGCGGATCCCTATCCCGGACGCACGCTGGGGCGCCCGCGGAGCTTTAAACACAACGGATGCCGAAGCCCCGCCCCCAGCGATGATGGTTGAATCGGCCCGGGGTGAGGCCTTGCTTCCCGGCTATTAAAAGCTCCCCAGGGCGTGTTAAAGTGCCGGGGACGGCTGGGAAACACTGCCCCCCCCCAACACACACACACACACTCCCCCGGATACCAGTGGAAAGCGATCATCTATAGCGATGGTTCTCAAACTCGGATGTATGTGGAAACCACCTGGCGAGCTTCGAAAAGTATTGGCGATGCCCAGGCTCCAGCCCCAGAGACCGCGCGCGGCCTGGATGTGGGGAGTTTGATGAGGGCCCCGGGAGACCGCAATCTGCAAGCGAGTTGCAGAATCCCTGGTTCACCGAGCGGCGCGAGGGCCCGGAGCCGCGAGCAGCGCGCGCCACCAGGTGGCGCTGCCCCCTCCGCCAGGCGGGCCGCGGGGCGTGCGACAGGCCGGGGGCGGGGCTCCGAGGTCGGGGCGCCGTGACCGGCTCCCCGGCAGCCTCCGCCAGCCGGACCCCGCCGCGCTCCTGATGCTGCTCGTGGACGCCGACCGGCCGGAGCCCGTGCGCAGCGGGGCGCGCGAGCTCGCGCTCTTCCTGACTCCCGAGCCCCGGGCTGAGGTAGGGGGGGGCGGGGGATGGAGATGGGGGAGACCCTCGCGCCCCAGGGGCAGAGTAGGCGGGCGCGGGCCCCTGGCGACCCGGGACCCAGACCTGAACCCTCCGCTTCCCCGCAGCATCTTATCGGAAGCACCGGACGCAGGGGCTTCGGGCCTGAAGCGGGAGGCCCGAAGGGTCCCGTCCTCTGCGGAGCGGCGGCTGCCTGGCGCGGCAGGTCGCGCATCTCTGCCCGCCCACGGATTCCGGGGACTCAGACTCGGCTCCCATCCCCCCACCACGGGGGCTCCCCCACACAGGCCGGGGCGCCGGACCTACGCGCGCTGGGAGCCGCTGCCCTTTGCTAGGCTGGACCCTGGGGGACGCAGACCCCCTGCCGGGGCCCTCTGGCGCCCCGCTCCGAGCTGCTTGCCAGATGCCCGGGAGGAGGCGGGCAGGCTGCGCCTGTGCGGGGACGCACCCGGCCACGGTCCCGTCTGTTGCTAGGAGGGAGAAGACCTAGTCTCTGGCTGTACTTTCTATTTTGAACGCATAGAATAAAAAGTAGATCTAAATCTAGACCCTTAACCTTCCAGCTGAAGCCGGTCTGTTGACAGTGCCGTGGAGAAGTTATTGACCCAAGTTCACCAGGAGTTACTACGTACGTAGGGCTAGAAATCCAACTCGTGCTCGTTTTAAATCTCAAAAGCAGTACAGAATTATATAAAATAAAGGGTGAGCACCCGCCCCCTTTTCTCTCCCATCCCGACTCTAGTTCCCAGAGATGACTATCGCTAAGAGTCTGGTGTACACCGTTGCAAACATTTAAAAATGTATTCACAGATATGGCATGTAAATAATAATATATATTCGTTTTTATAAAACCCCACTTGATACTGTACTACTGTTCTGCAACTCGCTTTTCTTTACTCAGAACAGCATGGGCAAAGAGGAGGTGACCGCTAATGGAGAGATACAGGGCTTCTTTCCCGGGTGATGAAAATGTTCTGGAATTAGTGGTGATGGTTGCACAACTTTGTAACTAGACTGAAAACCACCGAATTGTATACTTTAAAACGGTGAATTTTATGGTATGTGAATGATATCTCAATTATAAAAAACCAGCATGGACATAGTTCCATGTCAGAATGTATCCGTAAGGGGTGTCCAATAGAAATCTAATCTGAGCCACAAATGTGAGCCATTCGTGTAATGTTAAATGCTCTAGGGGCCACATAAAAAAGGAAAAAGAAACAGGTGCAATTAGTTTCAATATGTTTTAAATAACAGTGTATCCAGTATATCAATTCAACACGTAATCAGTGTAAGAACATGTAATGAGATTTTTTACCGTTCTTTTCTTTGTACTGCGTTTTCCAAATCAGGTTTCCACTATTGAACTTATAACACATCTCAGCTCGGACCACCCACATTTTAAGGGCTCAACAGTCATTTGAAGCTGGTGGCTTCCATAGAGGCGAGTGTAGGTCTATGTCATTCTTTGCCTTTCTAGTATTCCACAATTAAATAATAATGACTCCCATTCCCTAGGCACAGACCGTGTACAGCAGGGTGCGGAACTCTGTTCATGGATGATATGACACTGCATCCTGGCAGTGACTCAGTGGCTAGGAGGTTGTTAACGTCGATTTTATAGCTGGGAAGACTGAGGTCCTCCAGGAATAGGGGATGTCCTATGGGTGTATGTACTTATGAGCTATGTCCCCAGGGATGGGCTCTTAGGCTGTCTACAGTTTTTCATTGGTGTAAGTAACTTGAGTGTCTTTCTTGTTCCTTCTCTCCCTGGCTCTCAGCAGGGAGATGTCACCGTGCCCAGTGGCTAAACTTCCGCTTTATTTTGTCTCTATTAGGGACAGCCTTCAAGAGAAACTGTGGGCATTAAGTTCATTTTCTCACTCAGGGCTCTCTTTAACTCAGACACGGGTTGGCTCACGCTCATTTGTAAAAGCTGTAATGAAGAGCCCAGCTCCCTGTAGCTCCGTTCGGCAATAAACCCATTTAGAGCGCTTACTGAAGTTTATTTACCAAGAGAAGCAGAAACTGCTAGAGCAGAGTCATTTGCAGCCTCTACTTAAAGCTTAATTCATTAGCAGGTTCCTGAGCTGAAGCTGTTTGTAGATGGGCAAGGGAGCTGGAGAAGGGAGATCTGGTTTGGGGACAGGCCTGGGCAGCAGGTCCCTCCCACACCAGCCCTTCTCCTAAGACCCACTTTTGGCTTTTAAATGGAGCAGTAGGAGTTTCAGACCAGCCCACCCCTGTCTTAGGGGTGTCCTGGGGTTCCTGGTGAAGTGGACCTGCTTCATTCAACACCTCGAACCCCTACTATATTCAAGGCACTGGTAATGCCACAGGAGCGTGTCACACAAAACCTCTAAATTGTGATGAATGCCGTGCAGAACATAACATGGGGTGAACATAACAGAAAATGGGGTGATATGATAGCGGTATCCGTGTCTGCAAGACAAGATGCGGAGAAAGCCTCTCTGAGGAGACCTGAGGGGTAACCATGGAGAAATGTGCAGGGAAGAGGAAGAACATATCCAGGATCCAGGAGGGTAAATAGCAGAGGGACCCCGACCTTGTCTGGGTGTGATCAGGGAGGGCTTCCCTGAGGCAGCGTCATTTTAGGCTGAGCCCTGACGCATGAATAGGAGTTGGCTGAGAGGGAGGAGACAAATATTCCTAGCAGAGGGAATAGAACTTGCAAGTGGGACAAAGCAGGTGTTCTTCAGGGCAGAAAAGCAGCAGTTGTGTGTGTGTGTGTGGGGGGGGGCGGGCAGTGGCAGACGTGGCTAGTGAGGAAGGCAGAAGCCGTGCCCGGGACTTTGACCTGTCTCCCA
Source organism: Hipposideros armiger (assembly GCF_001890085.2). Taxonomy (NCBI): domain Eukaryota; kingdom Metazoa; phylum Chordata; class Mammalia; order Chiroptera; family Hipposideridae; genus Hipposideros; species Hipposideros armiger. Next base: position 2,008,251 of record NW_017731404.1, read on the forward strand.
GGATCAAGCAGGCCCCGAAGAGATTGGTTGGTTGGTTGGCAGGTGAGCATTTTGCTATTTCCAGTGCCCTTGAGGTTTTCTGTCCAACCAGCTTTTTTGTGTTTTAATTTCTGTCTTTTTCTGCTTTGAACTTCCTCTTTTGGGGTAAGTTTCGGGGCGGGGCAGGGGGGCGTGGTGGTGTGTGGTGGTGGTTCCGGAAGCTGCTTCAAGTTAGCAGGGAGAGAGAGAGATATTTGCCTCCTGGTGGCCTGTGATTTATAAGAGAGGGGAGCTCAGGACCCTCCCACATGGCTGAGCGCTGATATCCACCCACAGGTGAATCCCTGTGCAGGCTCTTTCAGAATTCCATTTGGTTCCTGTGTTGGGACACAGGACAGGCGTGGGCCACAGGTGGGGTTAACGGCCTAGATGGAAGAAATAAAGGAAGCCAGAAGTTTCTCACATACAGGGTCTCCGCTTGAGTGAGCAGAGAAGGCTGGAGGAGAAAGCACCTAGGTCTTTTAACCACCCGTGGATTAGATCAGGGTTTGCAAACTGGTGGTTCAGAGGCTGAATCCAGCACTCTGATGTGATTGGTTCAATCCATGTAGAGTTTTTAAAATGGAGAATTTTTATGAAAAACCTGAGTTTCTTGGTTTTTTAACATAGGGGACAGTGATAAATCCTAGGTCCATGTTTCCTAATGTTACCCCCTTTTGTCACAGTCGCCACTTTTCCCTATTGTCTCCCTTATACTGAAGCTGGTTTCAGTTACCATTTACCCTTGGGCTTGAACTTTTGATTTTCCTGTAGTCATCATAAGAGCAAAGGGAACTATTTCTATAAACCATGTGTCTGGACCGAAGTAGGAAAACAAATTAACCAAAGATGCCCTTGAATTTCAAGACAAATGTAGATAGAAGAGGCTGTTTCTTTGTGGAAGCAAAGAATATTCTATGGAGTCCAACCTACAAACACCATGTGCCTACGGGAACCCCTCGTCCCCCACATGTGTCCTGACCTTGTGACCTGCTGGTCCCCTTTGGGCAGTCAAGCTATGGGTGTTCCGATGAGGAGTCTGTGGGTTGAGCTGGGGCACAGTGTACTCTGTCTTTTTTTTTTTTTTTAAGATTTTTTATTGGGGAATTCGGGGGATGGGAACAGTGCTGGGGAATTGGGGAAGGGGAACAGACAAGTTGTTGTCGTTTTGTTCTTCAGTCTAGTTGTGGATGA
>NW_017731404.1:2009762-2010977 GCF_001890085.2 Hipposideros armiger
CAGGTTGAGCTGTTGTTCAGCATCTTAGCTGTGGAGGGCAGTGTCACTGGCCCTCATATGTGGGATCCGAACCGGGGCCCTCCGGCATCCCAAGCCAGTTCTTAACCATCGCGCCACGCGGCCGGCCCCAGTGTACTCTGTCTTAAGCTGTACTTCTGTATTAATTTGTTGCTCAGATCTTCATGGCAGACCTGCTATGTGCCGGGCTCTGCACTGGACACCAACCAGGAGAGGCCATTGAGACAGGTGTGGTGCCTGCCCGCAAGGACTGGCATGGCAGTTGGGAGATTAATGATCAGAGTGACTAAATAGTGATAAATGCTATAAAGGAGACACTTGAGGGGCTGTCTCCTTTAAGGGAGATGCAGGGAGGACTGGGAGGCACCACCGGGCAAAGATCTGGCAGCATGTGCACAGCTGCAGGGGAGAGATGAGAGGGTGCCTGAGTGGGGGAGAACCTCAGTGATCAAGGGGGAGAGTGGGCGGGGCCGGACCAGCACCTGGGGCCATGGGGAGGAATCTGGATTCCATTCTGGGGTCATAGAGGCCTGAGGAGGGGCGAGCTGGATATGAGGAGGGAAAAAAGACATCAGATTGATGGCCTGTGGCTGCAGTGCTGGAATGTGTTGGAGAGGCCGGAGTGGCAGCAGGGAGACCACTGATGCGGCCGTCCAGGTGGACATGGACTCAGCTGGCCATGCCCCCTGAATCAGAACCTTCAGGGTATGAGAAGCCCAGGCCAAGGCGGGGGTTTGGAGAGGGCTCGCCTCTCTCAGTGGGAAATTCCTATCTTCCCACCTGCCGTGGAAGGAGCCATCCTGGCTCTGAACAGCCTCTTAGCACAGGATGACCCTATTTTGAGGGTGGGTCAGCCTAGAGCCTTACCTAAAGGTCCCCAATCTGGCTGACCCTTAGCACCAGCTGAGAAGCTTTAAAACAGACAGGTTCCCCTTAGTTGGCAACGACCCCAGTGTCCATCAGCAGGGGCTGGTCACAGAGCTACGCTTCAGCACAGTGGCCGGCTGCGGTTGCAGCCTGAGTCAGCTGTGAACGTGCCGTTCCCTGCCAATTTCAGCGCCAAGGGAGAAAAGCAAGATGCACAGAGGTGTGTGCGGTATATGTAAAAACTTAAAAAGGCAAAAAACATCTATTCCATACATCTGTACTACATAGATTAAGTTAAATCAATCTGTAGGGGTGGAGTGGGGTGGGGCG
>NW_017731404.1:2011087-2041901 GCF_001890085.2 Hipposideros armiger
GTATAGCCAAGTTTGAATGTACTGATGTAAGGCATGGTTCCCAAACTTTGCCAATGTTGGAGTCATCTGGGGATCTTAAAAAAAAAAAATACTGATGCCTGGTTCCCACCCCTGGATGCTCTGATTTCACTGGTGTGGGTGCTGCCTGGGCACTGAGACCCTCACAGCTCTCCAGCAGGGCTTTAAGCCTGGAGTGACTTAGTCTGATTAGTCTTTTGGAAATTCACTGTGGCTGCTGATGGAAAACTGATTGTGGGGACACGTACGAGGGAGACCCAGGCCTGGGGATCTGGGTTTGTAAAGACCCTCCCAGTGATTCTGACGACCAACCCGATTGGGGTCACCCTGGCCTGACCTGCCTGAGATCACAGCTCTTACCAGTGGAAGTGGGAGCTACCCCACTTCTGTGAGTGCCCCACTTCCAGCGGCAGCCCCATGAGGGCAGGGACCCCGTCTGTCCTGCCTGCTGCCGTGTCCACAGCGCCCGGTACTGAGTGACTCTATATATCATTGGAAGAGGCATCCTTTACAGATGTGTGGACCTCCAACCCTCCTGCCCCTGGTCAGGTGGGGCTGAGTGGTGGGAGGATGTGGGCCCTGGAGCCACACACCGGGGTTCAGATCTCGGGCCTGGGCTCAGTGCCTCTCCCTGACTTGTCTCATCTCCTACAGTGGCCGTGGGTTGGGTGAGATAATCCATGAGAAATGCATGGCACAGGGTCTGGCCCACAGTAAGAGGTCTGAGGATTATTCATGTATTCACTCTACAGATGTTTATTGAGCAGGTACTAGGTGCTGACCCTGTGCTGGGAGGTGAGAGTGCGGGAGGGGCACTTTCGTCCTTAGGGCTCTCAGTCAGAGCAAGTGGGAAGCAAGTGGGGGGTGACTGACACAGTGTGTGTCAGTGGGCGAAGTCAGCCCTTCACTTGTGCTAAAGATCACGCGTTTTCACTCACCAGCACGGGCCTCCTGTAGGCCTGGAAAGTCCGTTAACTTTCTGACCTGCGTACCCAAGACCAACCACAGATTCCAGTTTTTCATTTGCAAAACACAGCTGCTGAATGCCTGGTCCAAATGAGCCGCTGGTTCTCTTGAGGGATCAGAACTTATTCCTTGATGCAAGTATGGCAGAACTTTGGCCTGTGGGTGCTTCTAAAATTGGAGTTGGTTTTGCTTTTTTTAATGATTTTTTCTTTAAGAATAAAAAATGGTATGCGTGTGCTACAAAATCCCAAGAACCCAGAGAGGGATGGGTGAGCCCCTCCTCGCCTGGATCTTCAGCCCCTGCTGCTCTCTGCAGAGGCCACGGCTGTGCAGGTCTGTTTCCCCTTCTGGGGGCAGGCTCTACAGGCACTTCCCCTCCCACCCGTCACCTCCCCCTTTTGCATCGTGCTCTTTCACTCAGTATGTCTTGGAGATCTTCCCGTATGAGTGCACAGAGAGCTGCCCAATTATTTTATTGCCTGCCTGAATTATAATTTAGGTATTGAGGTTACATGGAGTCTTTTGCTGTCACAAAGTCTTTGCAGTGAGCGTCTCTGTGGTTATATCGTTTTGCCTTCGTACAGCCATGCCTGTGGGATGGAATGCCTAGTGGGGGAATTGCTGAGTCCAAGGCTACTTGCATTTTAACTTTTGGCCGCTGCTACCAAATTAACCTTCTTAGAAGTCAGGGTCAGGGTGAGTGGTCAGCCCTTTCTGGACTCTCAAACTTCATGGTCAAGGGTGATAGGAACTCTTGTTCACCCCGCTTTGGGGCCTGGGAGGAAGGCGTTCTGTGCCCCCCTTTGGGGATGTGGATTATCATCTAACGTGCCAGGTCCCTCCTGGTTGACAATTCCAACCTAAGGCCCTTTGGAGAACCCCTTCATTCGTGGCTTACCCCAGCTCCCAGGGTTTTCTACGAGCATTTCAGCCCTATCACCCTGCGTGCAGGGCTGAGGCGGCTTTTTCTGCCTCCCGTCACTCTGGTAGAAGGGTCAACACCGACGTTGGACATTGAAAAGACCTTTACTTTTGCTGTCATCTGAAGGGGCCACCATGAGTGCTTTCAGGGAAGCGGTGACATCCCTGATTACCTGCCCTGTGTGTTAGCAGGCCCCTCGGTGGTTGGGCCCATTTCGTTTTCATCCCCATCATGTACTCACGGCCCAGCCTGGCTGGAGGAAGCCTGGGGCAGGGGCAGGCGCAGAAGTTGGTGTTGCCCAAACGCCACAAAGCCCCCCTGGAACTGCATGTGGCTGCAAATGGATGTCCTCTGGCTGGCTCAGTGATCTGATTTTAAAAACGCTAAGTAGTTGCCAACTTCTAACACGTGGGGGTGTCACATAAAGATCCAAATGTCTGGCCTCTCTAAGAATATGGCAACAAAAGGCGCAGGTCTTCAGTGGCCCTGCTTCTGGCCTGGGCTGAGGACCTTGTGGTTTTAGAAGTCTCCCGTGTGTATGTGTGTGTGTGTCTGTGTGTGTGTGTGTGTACAGGTGTACAGCATCAGTGTGATATAATTCACATACCACACAGTTCACCCATTTAAATTTACAATTGAATGGCTCTTTGTATATTCAGAGTTGCACAACCATCAACCACAATCAATTTTAGAACATTTTCATCACCCTGGGAAGAAACCCTCTTCCCCTTAGCTATCACTCCCCCAAGCCCTCCACTAGTCTACTTTCTGTGTCTATAGATTTGCCTATTTTGGACATTTCATATATGTTTGTGTTTTAAAAGACACCAATAGGCCAGACATTCAAGGCCCCATTCAGTCCACAGACAGGGTTGTTTAGCCATTGTGGTGTTTTTTTTTTTAATTATTGGGTTAGTTTTGAACACTTTTGAATTGGGAGAGTTTGCATACATTTCTGGATCACCATTTGTCTTGATCAAAACAGGTTTGGCACATTTCCCCCTGGAACCATCCACTGGACACAAGTAGCGGCCGCCCTCTTTAGATGGGGAAACAGACCTCCTGTTTGCCACAGTCCCCACCCCTCCCTGTTGTCTCACTGCCCAGGGCCCAAGTATCATGCTTGTACTGCTGTGTTTCTTTTAATTTTTCTTTTCTTTTCTTTTCTTTCTTTTTTTTGCTGCTGTGTCTCTTAGAGAAAAGTAAAAAGTCTCTGTTAAAAGTGGGAAACAGGGCCGGCCAAGTGGCGTGATGGTTAAGAGCTGGCTTGGGACGCCAGAGGGCCATGGTTCGGATGCCACATATGAGGGCCAGTGACACTGCCCTCCACAGCTAAGATGCTGAACGGCAGCTCAACCTGGAGCTGGGCTGCCGTGGGTCGCTGGCGACGGCGTGGGCTGCAGACCCTGGTGCAGTGGATTGCCATGGGCTACCGTGTGTAGCCAGCAGCCAGCGTGAGCGGCCAGCGGCTGCAGTGAGCAGCCGTCCAGAGGCCGGCGACTGATCCGCCTCACCCGGGAAGAGCACAATGATGCCAACTTGGGCCAGTGGGGCAGCGTCCTCCACAACTAGACTGAAGAACAAAAACGACAGCGGCTTGTCTGTTCCCCTTCCCCCAGTTCCCCAGCGCTGTTCCCATCCCCCAATTCCCCAATAAAAATCTTTTTAAAAAAAAAGTGGAAAACAGAAAATAAGCAGTGTGCAGAAAACGTCTTCTTAAGCATGGCCCACTTTCCTGTATTCATTTTCTGCTGGCTTCTGTGTCCTTTTGAGTTTGGAGACCTTAGTAGGGTCCAAGCTATAATCATGTCTCTTATGGGTATAGCATCTCATCAAGAGTAACCCAGAGAAGGGACTGCCAGTGGCTCAGTTGGTTAGAGCGTGTGCTGTGAACAACAAAGTTGCCAGTTCGATTCCCACATGGGATGGTGGGCTGCACCCCCCGCAACTAGATTGAAAATGGCAACTGGACTTGGAGCTGAGCTGTGCCCTCCACAACTAAGATTGAAGGACAGTGACTTGACTTGGAGCTGATGGGTCCTGAAAAAATAGACTGTTACCCAATAAAAATTAAAAAAAAAAAGAACTCAGAAATAACTTAGTTGATCTTCCTCAGTTTTTCTCTTGAGACAGAGGCAATCTGAGGATTGTTTTCCCCCCATTTTTGAATGGGGAAACTGAGGCACGGAGATGGGCAGAGGTGTAGCCCACACAGCCGTCTAGGAGAGCACATTTCTTCTCCCCCTTCCCGTGCTCATGTTTCTTCCCTTCCTCCCTCCCTCCTTCCTTTCTTTCCTGCAGTGAATATTCACTGAGCACTGCATTGGTTACCAATTGCCAGGTAACCAACTACCCCAAACCTTAGAGGCTGAAAACAGTTACCATTTTATGGTGAATGGTTTTGCAGGCTGGCGGGGGGGCTCATCCGAGCGGTCCTTCTGCCCCCATGGTGTTGGCTGGGCATATGCACGGGGCTGCATTCAGCCAGAGGCTTGGCTGCACTGGGGGGGTCCAGTGTGGCCTCACTCATATGTCGGGCAGTTGGTCCTGTCGGCTGGGGCATATCTGTCCCCCTCCACGTGGCCTGTCCAGCACAGTTGCCTGGACTTGTTCGCATGGCCGTTGTCTTCCAAGAGGGTGCATCAGATGCTGCAAAGTCTCTCAAGGCTTAGACCCGGAAGTCACATAGCATTGCTTCTGCCACATTCTGTTAGTCAAAACAAATCATGGGCCCAGCCAGATTTAGGGGTGGGGAAGAATGGACCCCACCTCCTCATGGGCAAAGTGGCAAAGTCATATCGCACAAAGGCATGCAGGAGAGGAGGGAGCTGGAGGGCCATCTTTAGGAACACAAGCACCTACTATGTGCCAGGCATTGTTCTCGGCCTTGGGAGTACAAAGGAGCTTTCATTCTGGTGGCAGAAGATGAGAAGCAACAAGTAAAATACATAGTATGTTTGCTGGTGATAGAACTAAAGAGACAAATAAATTGGGGCAGGACGGAGTGGTGGGGTTGCTGCAAGGTCTCAGAGAAGGCATCTCTGGGGAGACACAGTTGAGCAAAGGAAGTGTGGGATGAGCTTTACCAGTAAAGGGAACAGCAGGTGCAAAGGCCCTGGGGTGAGGACATGGCGGTGTTGTTGGTGGGGAGTGAGCAGTAGATGATGAGCTTGGAGAGGAGGTGGAGGGTCCAGATGGCATAGGGCTGGGAGGCCTTTATGTGGCATTACTGAGTGAAGTGAAGAACAGGAGGTGATTTAAAAAAAAATCAAGATGTGGTTCATGCAACATAAAATTGGCTGTTGTAAAGTATGCAATTGCGTGGTTTTTAGTACATTCACTGTGTTGTACAAGCATCACCATGACCTAATTCCAGAACATTTCCATCACTCAAAAATGAAACTCCATGACTGTTAGCAGTTATTCCCGATTTTCCCCCACCCCCAAATCCCGCTCCCATCCCTTGGGGAGAGCCAACCACTAATATACTTGCTGTCTGTGTGGATTTGCCTCTTCTGGACATTCACGTCAAAGGAATCTTGTACTGCGTGATTTTTGTGCCTGGCTTCTTTCACTCAGCATGTTTTCAAGGTTCATCCATGTTGGAGCATGTGCCAGGACGTCATTCCTTTTTATGGCCAAATAATATTCCATTGTATGGATAGACCACATTTTGTGTGTCCATTCTTCACTTGATGGACATTGAGTTATTCTAACTTTTTTGGTTATTATGAGTAACATACAAGTTTTTGTTAAGAACATAGGTTTTCGGCCTTTTGAGCTTCCTTTGCTCGGCCCGCTCCAAACTCTTTGGAGTGTACTTTTTCTCCTGCTTCTTTGAAATGTATTTTTTTCCTCCTAATAAACTCCTTTTCTGCCACTTTAAAAAAAATTTAAAAAGAACATAGGTTTTCGATTCTTTTGTATGTATTATAGGGTCAGAGGCTAACTCTATGTTTAACCTATGTGGTTCCCACAGCAGCTGTGTACTTTCACTCCCACCAGCAGTGTATGGGGGTTCCTGTTGCCGCATGTCCTCACCAGCACTTGTCATTTTCCATTTTTGTGGTTGTAGCCATGCTAGGGGTACAGTGGACACTTTTGAGCTGAGGAGGGCCTTGGTTTTAACAGGATCTTTCAGAGGAATAGATTGAAGGGGAGCAAAAGAGGAAGCGGGGGACCAGTGAGCAGGCTACTGCAATGGTCCCAGCAAGAGAGGATGGTGCTTTGCACCGGGATGATGGCGAGGGAGGTGGAGAGAAGTGGTTAGGCTTGAAATACATTTTGAAAGCAGAACTGAGAGGATTTACAAACAGATTGGATGGGGTGAGGGTGAGAAAGAAAGACAACTCAAAGATGCGCCAAGTATCTGGCCTGAGCAACTGGACAGTGGAGGTTCCATGTGTTGAGTTGGAGAAGACCGTAGCTGGAGGGTCGTTTTGTATTTTCTAGCGCCAGTCCCTTGGTGGGCAGCGGTCAGCCCCTTTTCGGTTTTCTGCCATGCCCCTGGGAAGCTTGGATTGGCATTTTAGGAGAAGGAGGGATGTGGAAAGAGAGGGTGAATGCCATGATTCACACGTGTTAAAAAGAAATGTCCACCGGTCATGCCCTGAATGTCACTTAAACTGAGCTATTTGCTTCCTTGCCCTCGGAACGGGACAATTTGTGCCCAGGGAGTTACAAAGGACGGCGAGGGCATTCATTTTGATTATGGGCTGGTTGAAAAGGTGTGTGGGCTGCAGCCTGCAGGACTCTGGTTTCTAAGGCCACTTAGGGGATTATCTGGAGAGAAAATTGTCCCATGAATGGTTTGTGAGCATGGTGGGGCAGCTAACCCTGAGCTCCTTCCAGTCGATGGGGAATGTCTTGGGGTTTGTTCCTCCCTTAGCTGACCAGACGGTCAGCCAATGCTTTCTTTGCTTTCTCCTGCCTTGGGGCTCTGCCCTAGGTACCAGGAAGTGGGGCAGGGGTGGAGGAGGCCATGGCTGAACAAAGAGCATTCCTCCTCCCGAAAGAGCATCTTGGTGATTGCAAACTTCAGTTCTGGAGTCAGAGTGCCCAGGGTCAAATCTGGCTTTGGTATTTGTGAGCTGTGTGACCTTGAGCAAGTGACTTAAGCTCTCTGGTCCTTCTCAGTCCATAAAAAGGGGGGAAATTACAGTACCTACTGGACAGAGTTCTGAGAATCAAATGAGATAATCCATATATAGTGATTTGCCATTGTTTCTATGATCCAGTGAGAGCGACACAGAAAGCAACCACTTTTTATGCATCTACTGTGTGTCAGCACTTTATTAAATGATTTAGCCACATTTATTATGTCCTGTTAACTCCCTAACAGGACCTCCTAATGGCGATTCCTGTCACAGGGGAACCAACCAGAGTGCAGAAGTTAAGCCCTTGGGTTAAGGTCACATGGCTGGCAAAAGAGAAGACGGGATATGAACCCAGGACTGACTAACTTTCTTTATGCACATGCTGGAGAAGGTTCAGATTTGCTTCCTACGAGTATAGAGCTTCAGGCACATCTTGGGGCGGAGGCAGCCCATCCCGCTGGGGTGGGGTCTGGGTAATCTGCACCCGAGGTCTGGAAGGGGGTCTCCCGCGCCGTACCCCTCTCATCTCTTGCTTTCCTCCACATCAGGAGGGACAACCAACCCTTTCCCACCTCAGTGGCCTCTCGGCTCCTTCTTTCTGCCTTTAGTGCCTCAGGGACATTATTTTTGCCACAATTTTACTTTTGGGGGCTGAGGGGAGCTTCCTGTGTGGTTCCCAGTCCTCCCTCCCCTGAGGTCGCCTTCCCCTGTCAATCCTCCCCCGTTCAGGCACAGAAATAGTCCCAGCTGTGAGATGAAGGTCCCAGAGTTTAAAATTGCCACTGGGTACTATTTATACCCCAGCCGGAAAGATTGTGTGTGTGTGTGTGTGTGTGTGTGTGTGTGTGTGTGTGTGTGCGCGCGCGCGCGTGCGCGCGCGCACTCGCAGTCATTTACTTTGTTGCGGTAGTGATGGCTTGGGCTGCAAGCAGCACCTCTGGCACTGTATAAACATTTCTCTGGGGACAAGTGGGTGGTGAGGGGAGCCTTCAGGTGTGGGGGGCGGGCACCAGATCTGACCAGAAATGCCTGGTGTTGCCTGCCTGGAGCAGAACGAGTTGGCCTGGTAAGCCAGAGAAAGTGGTTCATGGTCTAGGTGAAGTTTCTTCCTAGATGCCTGGTAATTAAAAAAAAGAAGAAGAAAGACAGGTATTTTATAAGCCATGAAAATTATACATACTTGAGGCGGGAAAAGGTTCAAACTTATTTTTTACACAAGTGATTGAAGCAGTGATTGTAAACTGGCAGACTCTTGCACATTCATGTTGTGCTTGGCCCATGGAGTGTTAAAACAAAAAAATTTTTTTTGAATTTGTGCCATGGTTTAAAAATTGGGACATTTCCCATAAAATTATAATTTCTGGCTTCTCTTGAAGAATGGAAGGACCTGGCATTCTCAGCCTGTTTCCTGATGGCTGCTAGTGGCTGGTTGCCCCAGAACTGGGCAAGCACTTTCAGGTCACCACAGGCCCGGGTGGCCTGCCTCCCTCGTTTGTGATACTGCCTGGCCCTGATAACTTTTGAGTTTTGGACCCTTCAAATAACATAAAAACGTTCAAGTCTCCCTTGTCAGGCCCCATCCCCCAATCCCTACTCCCCAGGGCCAAGTAAGCACCCTGAATAGGGTTTCCAGAGAAACTAGAGGACGCCCCGTTAAATGTGAATTTCAGATAAACAACAAATAATATTTCAGTCTAAGTATATCCCCTAACTATTAGCAGGTTGGTACATGTCATTTCAGGCCTTTGTCTGTTGACCACGCACATATTTTGGTGTTGTTACAAGGATAGGTTTATATTCTACATTCTACATCTTCTACAACTTGTGTTTCCTCTCCATGGTGTTTTGTAGGAGCCATTTCTCTGTTTATAAGAGCAGGCTTTGAGGCCGTGGACTCAAACCTACGTGCGAATCCTGGCCCCATCACTGGCTAGCTGTGTGACGTTGAGCAGGTTACCTCACCTCTCTGAGCCTCAGTTTCCTCATCTGAACAACAGGGATGATAAAGGTAGCTTGGTCATTTCCTGTTGGTTTTTATTTATCTCATTTCTTTTGAAAGCTGCATAGACTGATGGTCCATGGTGGCTTTAACCAGTCCTCTGTCCACAGGTATCAAGATTGCTGCCAGCTTCTTGCTCTTTCAAATGAGGCTACGAGAGGTTTTGAAAAGGGAAAGGAGGTCTCTAGAGGGAACTGGGCAGATAATCCTAAGATTTAGTTTGCTTTAAAAAAAAAAGAAAAATGAAGGGCGTTTGTCTCCCTGGAAACCACTCGCTAATCTCCAGGATATTGTCTCTTTCCAGGCGAAGGAGGTGGAGGAGACCATCGAGGGGATGCTCCTCAGGCTGGAAGAGTTTTGCAGCCTGACTGACATGGTGAGTGCCTGCCTGGGAGGTGTGGCTTCAGATCCAGGCCAGACTCCAGGCCCTTCTTGGAGTTTTCTGGGGAAGCCATTTTGGTGGTGAGTTAGCAACCAGAAGGAGCGGGGCAGCAGCCAGCGGTCGCTCACACGCACTCTCTCTCACACACCCTCCTTCGCACTCTCAACACCAAGGCTTCCTGAGGCGGCCATCTTGACCACGTCCTTCCCCTTGAGATGGTTTTTATTCCACAGAGGAGCCAGGCGTGGGCCACCAGGTGGCACTCTCGGGCACCGATGCAGGGAGCCGTTCAGCGGGGATGCTAAGACTATATTTAACTTGCCTTAGCTCTGCGCAGTTCACCAGGCAAACATGGAGACAGCCAGGAAATGGCTGCAGGCCTGCGAGGCCTAGGAGGGGCCTCTCGCCCAGGCCGTAGCCCGTGGCGGGGTTGGGCACTGGGTTCCTTCCTGAATCTTTTTGCTTTCTCTGCTTTTGCCTCTTACCCTGGTTGGTGGGTTGGTTGGTTTTATTTTTATTTTTTTGGGAGGGGGTTGATCAAATCCCCTTGGCTGGGTGGGGATGAATATAAAAGATGGTGCCTTAGGCCCAGAACACAAGATCTTCCTCCAAATTCTCTAGAAATCTCCTCTAGATCCCTGTGTCCCCAGGATTGCTTCCAGCCAGGTGTGAGGCCCCAAGGAGCAATGACAGACTTTTCTGTAAGTTGCCAAGCTTATTAAAGGGAACTTCCCAGCAGCCAGGGTTGGAGGCTTCTGCCTGAAAGGCCAAAGGGGGAAAGCTCCGTGTTGTGGAGCGGGGAAAGCCTGGCTGGGCCCAGTGGTATAGATTTGTGCCCCTGAGAAGCAAGTCTGGAGAGGTGTTTGCAAGAGCCCAAGGGATTAACGGTAATAGCAGCCCCAGATGTTTCGCGAACATCTACTTTGTGCCAGGCACCATACAAAGCGTGTTTCCTGTATCATCACATTTCCCCTTGAAGCAACCCAATGTGATGGGCGCCATGTCATCCCCGTTCATTCAACAGACCTACCTTGTACCAGCCTCGGGGACACAGCAGCGAACAAGGCAGAACCATTCCCACGAGGACCTTTGTGCGTTTTTCTCTTGAGAGCCAATTTCTTAGTTCAGACGGGGTTCCAGGTAGGCGCTGGGTAACCAGACAGACTTTGAACGGCCCGGAGAGTCCTTTCTTTGTCACTAAACATTGGGCATCTTCTCTGATTTGGTCCTGTTGTCCACCCTGAACCCCCAGTCTGTTGGGGGAGGCTGATTTGTGTACCAGTCACTGTCACCCAGGGTTGAAGTGCTGTCATGATGGTGTATTCAGGTAGAAAGGGAGGCTGCAGAGGTTTTTGAAAAGGGACAGAGGGAAGGAGCAAGGAGGATATGGGAGGGACTTCTAGAAGCAACTGGGCACATAATCCTAAGCCTTACTTGCTTTAAAAAAAAAAATTGAAGCGCAGAGGCGTTAAATTCTGCCTGGGAAGGCTTCGCAGAACAGGTGGTGATTAATTTGGGGGTTGAAGGAGGAACAGAAAGAATTCAGCTGCTGGGAAGGGCGGGCATCCAGGCAGAGGGACTGGCCTGTGAGCATGGAATGCCAAGCAGGGCCTGGACGGTGAGGACCCGGAGGCAGACGGTGGGTTTGAAAGATGGCGTGGCCTGGTGATCCCGGGACATTTTGTTGTCAAGTCCTAACCCATCATCCTCGTGTGCATGGAGATCTGCTGTCCACCAGGAGGAGAGTTTGGGGTGGGAGTCATCTTAGACAGGTGGAGAAGGGCCCAGGCCACCCTTGCCTTGAAAACCTCCAAGTCTTCCTATGGGGGGAAGTCAGTGTTTGTGTATCCAGGAGGCCCAGGACTGCAGGCAGCATTGAGAAGGTTCTCTCTGAACTCAAAGCAGTTATGCAAAAATTTTAATACTGAGGTCATACACAGGTGACCCACAGGCCCAGTCCTGCCTGCAGCTCTGTTGAGTGTTTCTGGGGGACAAAAGGGAACTGACTGCTGACCTTTGTACTATGTCATATATAAAAAAACACCTGGATTTCTGGCTTCTCTTAGAAAAACACAGGTCTGCTCCCCATCCTTGGGTGCTTGTCCCCACCTGGCCAATATCAGTCAGAGCTGCATGATGGCCACCCCCTGTGGACAGCACGTGTACTGTCCAGGCTGCCACCGTCCCCACTGCGCCCATGCATGCCTCCTGGACTCCACAACCACCTGCCAGGTACCTCCATCATGTGCTTGTGTGTTTTATGGTAGAGTCCATTTCTCTGTACTTTGGGCCCTGCTGAAACAAGGCAAATAAAACCAGGCCATGAGGGCCCCATGTTTCAAGAAATGGAAGAGAGTACACTTCCAGTGGAAGCAAAGATCGTTTCAGTATGTTTATATGCAAATGCGTGTGTCTACACTGACAGACTGTGCCTGGTACACTGCTTTTGTGGCCCCGGGAGGCATTTTGAATTTGTAGCCCCTACATTGATGCTCTGTGCTGATGCTGTTTAAACGAGGGGGTCCTCTGGGCCCCAACAGTTGATGCTTAGCTTCCCTGGTGATCTAAGCCCAGGTATCGTGGGCTTCATAGCACAGAGGGAGGTGTCCAGCTATCAGCTGCAGCTGGGGGCCTCCTATGCTTTTTTGATCCACACTAGAGCTGGGTGGGGCCCTCTTTGAAGCAGATGATATCCTATCATGGACCCCTGTCCCGGGTCCCTGGCATGGCTTTGGGAAAAACTGATCAAGTTAGAGGCCTGAGAGAAGCCACTTCATTTCTGATAAAATCAAGCTATTAGAAGTGAGAACCCAGCTTCCGTCTGAGGCATTAACTTCTCTGCTGGCCTGTCCTCGATCACTTTCTGTGACTGGAATTCACTACACTGTGCCTACCACCTGGTTTGACCTTAGATATAATGCCAGTTGCTTCCATTTCAAGCTCTGACTCTTCGCCACTGTTAGGCCTTGGGCACAGCACGTCGTTTCTCTGTACCTTTATTTTCTTCTCTGTAAAATGGACAGAATGGTTCTGATTATCTGTTGCTGCATCAAACTACCCCAAAACTTAGTGGCGTAAAACAACAGCACATTTATGATGTGGGCCAGCGCAGGGCACAGAGAAGGTGGCTTGTCTGAGCCCTGTGGCACCTGCTGGGTGGGCATGGACAAGGTGGCTCCTTCTGTCACTTGTCCGATGCCTGGGTTGGGAGGGTGGTTGGCATGCCTCCTCTCTGCGTGGCTAGGTTGGGGGTGCCTCATAGTATGGCGATCTGGCCCCCCAGAGCGAGCATTTCAACAGAAAGAAGCAGGCAATGCCAGTCTCTGGAGGCTTGCATATGGAAATGGACACAATGTCACTTCTGACATATTTTTTCCGGTCAAAGCCATCACTTAGCCGACCCTTATCCCAGGAGAAAGGACATAGACCCCGCCTCTTCATGGTAGGAGCATAAAGAACGTGTGCCCATCTTTAAGCCACTACCAATGGTATTGGTCGCCAAAGAGCTACCGTGGGGAATAGATGAGTCAGGAGTGTCGTTCAAAATGAAAAGAACGGACAATAGCAAGTGTGGACAAGGATGTGGAGCAACTGGACCTCTCATTCGTTTGCTGGTGGAAATGCAAAAAGGGACAGACACCTTGGAAAATAGTTTGGCGATCTCTTATAAAGTCAAACACATACTTACCTTAGATCCCACCAACCCTAATCCTAGATAGTTACTCAAGAGAAATGAAAACAAGTGCCCACAAAGACTCATATGCACATGTTCAGAGCAGCTTTGTTCTTTCCCAAACGGGAAAGAACCCCAAAAGCCCACCAGCAGTAGAAACAGGTGAACAAATTGTTTATTCATCATACACAGCCATGGAAAAGAATGAACTATGTGCACAACTACAAAATGATTTTACCAACATGATGGTTCGTGAAAGAAGCCAGACACAAGAATATATTCGACACGGCTCCCTCAATATGAAGTTCAAAAGTAGGCAGAACTAATCCAAGGTGATGGACGTCAAGAGAGAGGTTAGCTATGGGGGGGTGTTGTGCCTGGGAAGAGGCATGAGGGAGCTTATGGGGTGGTGGGGTGCTCTGTACATTGGTCTGGGTGGATGTAAACACATGTACAAATTCATCAAGCGGTCCACGTAAGGCCTGGCACTTTTCTATATGTCACTTACACTCACAAACAATTGCTTAGCACGGTGCCTGCTATGTACTGAGTGACCCATACAAGGTAGCTACTGACGTTATCTTCATCAGCGTCCAAGCAGCAGAGGGTGGTGCCACTGACGTGGCTATCCACAGAAGCTGGATTCGGAAGGCCTTCCCCTTCAGTGCCCTCTGGGGTTTGGGCAGCTTGTCCGGGCCCTCTGACACCCCGGTGGCCTCAGGCCCACCTTCTCGCAGGCAGCAGACTCTTACTTTGCTCACATAAGTGGAGAGAATTTCCTGTTGGCCTCAGCCCAGCAGTTGCATTTGGCATTGGTGTGAGTTCTTGGGTCAAGTGCATTTGGCTCTCCTTCCTGGGGGCCCTGAATCATCCTTGACAGCCATCTTTGCTCCGTGATAACCCCCACCCACATCCACGGCTCAGACTTCTGGGCTCCAGAGAACAGCTTGGGAAGGGCGGGGAGAACGGGCTGAGGAAGGGTCGGCCAGGGGCCCAGGCCAATAAACCTGGCTGGGCGTTTTGTCCTGGCAGGGGCTCAGAAAGCACGGATCCCTCCCTGATGTCTGTTTGCTCTTCTCAGTAACGTACAAAACGCGTGTTCTCAGATGCCTGTGACATGGTGGTGTGTAGTGGGTCAGGTGTGAGAAAAGAAATGTGTTGCTTTCCTTTGACTCCCTTATAGTAAGAAAAGTGCAGGGGGTGTCCACGGACGCCATGTTGGGGATACTCTAGGGAGTGGTGGGGACTGTGGTTAAACAAGGGGGGCCACTGTCACCCCAGTCTAGTTGATGGTTGCCACGTGGAACGTGGGCTCCATGTGACAAGGTGTCTGATTTTTCACAAGGAACCAGACATCTGGGTCTCTAGGGGGGATATCGTTAATTTTAGATCTTGGCACCTAACTTGGTTGTGCTTTTGTGTGTATGTTTTTTAGACATGATGCAGGCTGGCTCTGCATGGGCCCGATAGAACATGTCTGCAGACCTCTGGTGCTGAGGGGTGGCCTCAGACCAACCTGGATTGGAACCCACATGTCCCACTTGGTAGCTGTATGACCTTGGGCCAGCTCATGTAGTTTTTCTGAGTTTTTCTCAGTTTCATCACCCATAAAATAAGATTGAAGATAAAATACTTCCTCTTCACAGCATTGTCACGTGGTGACCACTCAGGGGGTGTTGGTGTCATGCCCGTATTGACTCAGCCTACATTAAATACCCTCATTTTCTCCTTATGGTTCCCATCCCATGGGAGGACCAAGGGAAAGGTTTGGGGGGTTTTTGGACCCCAAAGGTTACTGCCTACTCTCCCCCCCACGACCCCACATCTGTAGCCTGCCTTCTGGGCAGGAGTACCTAGTTCCCTACCACCTACGATTTCAGCTAGCAGAGAAGCCTCTTCAGAGAGGGCCTCCTCGCTCGGCCCACAGACCCTGTTTCTCTAGTCCCTTCAGATTTAGGTAGGGCGGGGCAGTGCCCATAAATCTCTCTACGGCGTCCCTGTGTCTCCTGTAGGTTGCTAAAACCAATCCCTCCCAATTTTCCCTCCTTGCCCCACCAATTTGTTTATTTAGAAATTAGCGGAAAGAAAAGATTGCATTTGATCCACTCTGTGTGGGCCTTGCCACGAGTTCTCTCCTTTTTTGCATCCTGGTGATTTCTGCTGAGTTTACCCTTGTTGAGACATGGGTTCTCACTAGCAGTGTGGCCTTGGGAAAACAAGGGGACATTGAGGACTTTTCCCCTGTCATGGTAGCAAATGCAGGTGCCTGCGGGAGTCAAGAAGATGAGGTGAGGTATTAGGGAGGGGTGGTGACTGTGGAAAACTAGCGTTCATGTCCCATCTGGAGGGGACAGCTGCTGCTCAGCCCAGCTTTGGGGCCTGGGGAGCCACAGGCCCAGTGCTGCCAAGGCTGCTGGCTTTTCAGAGAAGTTGTAAGTCCAGACTTAATCACTTTAATACTTTTAAGCCATATTTATGTGTTTTACTGTGGAATCATTTAGATTTACGAGAAAGCTGCAGAGGTAGCACCAAGACTTCCCATAGCGTTTCATCCAGTTTCCCCCTTGGTTACCTTCTTAGGTCACCACGTACCTTGGTCAAAGCTAAGAACCCAACACTGGTACGTTGCCGCCCACGAAACTCCACACTTGATGTTGGTTTCACCCGTTTCCCATTAATGTCCTCTTTCTGTCCCAGGACCCAATCTGAGGTACCACATTGCATTCAGGTGTCACGTCTCCTTAGTCTCCTGCAGCCTGTGACCGTTTCAGGCTTTTCCCGACTTTGGCTATTTGGAGGAATATTTGTCAGGTATTTTGTAGAAGGTTCCTCAGTTTAGGTTTGCCTGGTGGTTATTGTGTGTGTGGTTAGACGGGGCTTACGGGTTTCTGGAGAGAATGCCACAGAGGTGAGGTGCCTTCTCATCACATCATATCAGGTGACACGTGACACCCACGGCCGTCACTGGGATGCGGTTTTGGTCGTTTCTCCATGGTAACGTTACCACGGCCCCCACTCCATAGCCTGTTCAATCATTTGTTCCTAGGAGACTTGTGCGGTTTTATTTTATACTTTGGCTTATAATCCAGCATTACATTATTTATTTTGTTCAAATTGTTCCAGATTTGGCCATTGGCTCTTTCGGGTTAACTCCTGTGTTCCTTGGACATGCTCCCATCCTTTAGTTTTTTAAAGAACTTCCTTACTTTCTGGTATCACAGGATACTCCAGGCTCTTGCATTTTCCCTGCCCCAGCCCTAGAATCGGCCATTCCTCCTAGAAGCCCCATTTGAATTTTAAAGTTGGGAATTAAATCAAATTTAAAAACAAAACTACTTTGTGAGCCAAATCAAGTGTATCTGTAGGCCACATACGTAGATGATCTCGCTTAACCCCCAAAGCATTCTTTTGAGGGACGCACTAGTATAATCCCCATTTTACAGATGAGGAAACTGAGGTAGGGAGGTCAGGGCAGAGATTGAAGCCAGGCAGCCTGAGCCAGAAGCCGCCCTCTCAGGACTCTCTTCAACACCATGGGGTCAGGGCAGGGGAAAGGGGGGTACCTGAGGACAGAGGGCTTGGAGCCAGGGGTGCGGGGAGATGGCAGTGCTGTTACCAGAGATGGGGAGCGGGGGAGGAGTGTGGTTTTAGACATTCAGGGCTATGGGGTGGCTTCCAAGAAACCAAGAGCAAGGAGGGAGGTGGCACCCTGAAGGGCGGTGGGAGCATAACTCCAGGGGAACCCCAAGAAGTCTCACATACTTAGCCAGAAAGAGGAGGAAACACAGGTAGTTTTCAAAAACACTTTTAAAATTAAAAATTCATGCTGAGTTGTCACCTGCGTTAGTTATCTAGTGCTGCATAACCGATTACCCCAAACGTAGTGACTTCAGCAGTTACCTTTATTGGGCCAGCCGAGTGGTGCGTTGGTTAAGAGCTGGCTTAGGACGCCAGCTCTGAGCAGCAGGGCCCTGGTTTGGATCCCACGTGGGGGCCAGTGACGCTGCGCCCTCTACAGCTAAGATGGTGAACAACAGTTTGACCTGGAGCTTGGCTGCCGTGAGTTTCCAGCAACTGTGTAGGCTACAGTGGGGCTGGCCGGCAGCGGGCATGAGCTTTCGTGAGCTGCCGTGAGCTGTTGTGAGTGGCCGTCCAATGGCCGGCGAGCGACTGCCTCACCCGGGAAGAGCGCAATGATAATACCAACATGGGCCAGTGAAGTGACGTCCTCCACAACTAGACTGAAGAACAAAAGGACAGCAACTTGTCTGTTCCCCTTTCCCGATTCCCGAGCGCTGTTCTCCTCCCCCAATTCCCCAATAAAATCTTTAAAATAAAAACAAAAAAAACCCAGTTATCTTTATTATTTGATTGTGTCTGTGGGTCAGGAGTCTGGGGGCAGCCTAGCTGGGCCCTGTGGCCCAGGGCCTCTCTCAGGCTGCAGTCAAGACATTGGCCAGGGCCATGGTCATCTCAGGGCTCAGGTGGGGTGGTAGCACAACCAGGCAGAGTCAGTGGTTCTGGGCAGGACTCCGTTTCTTGTGGGTCATTGAAATGAGGGTCTCAGCTCCCCACGGGCTGTTGGCTGGGAGTCGCCCTCAGTTCCAAGCCACATGGCCACTTGTTGCATCAAAACCGGTGACCAGGAGAGAGGGCAAGTGAGAGAGGGAGCAAGCCAGCAAGAGGGAGAGACCGCCAGCAAGACACAGGGACGGTCTTCTATAACCCCGTCTCAAGAGTGGCATCTCTCATTTTGGCTGACTCCTTTTCATTAGAAGCAAGTCTCTAGGTCCAGCCCACCATCTAGGGGAGGGGATCACACAAGGGGCATGGGTACCAGGAGGCAGGGATTGTTGAGGAACATGCCAGCAGCTGCCTGCACACACCATGCCAGACACTCTGCTAAACGTCCTATCCTCACAGCATTGCACGGAAGCAAGGGCCACCGTAATTGCTTTCCTGTCCAGGTAAGCAAAAGAGGGCTCAGAGAGGTGCGGCGACTTGCCCAAGGTCACACAGCTTCTGGCGAGTACAGCTAAATTCAAACTCCAGTCTGGGCCCCAAGTCCAGCTCCTAGTGTGCCCACTGGTGTTTCTCTGACTATTCCCAGATTCCCACTGCAGCATAGCCTTGGAACTTGGCTGAAAACGCAGATTGCCAGCTAACCCCAGACAAACTAGCCCAGGCTTGGAGGGGCCTGGGTATCAGCATTTGACAAGCTTCCCCCAGGGGATTTGGAGGCTCCTAGAACCTGAGCGGTGTGTATACTGCCTCTCTGCAAGGTGAGGACATGATAACTTGGAAATGGAATCTCTCACACTGAAGGGTCAGGCGTGGTCCTTTCAGCTCTAAAAGAAAACGGAAGCTTATATGTCCGGTTTCAGTGATCAAGGGAAAGTTGTAGCTTCATAACATTCCTAGTCGCTTTTTGGGGTCCTTCCAAGCAGAAGAAATTGAACATTAGATGAGATGCTTGGTGCCTGGGACGGCCTCGGCACAGTGTCTACACGGAGGAAGCACCCTGCTGTACTGTTTTCGATAACGTTGTGAATGTTCATGATTGTTATTAACTCATTCGTATTTTTAATTCCAGCGAGATGCAAACTCCACTCACCTTGACTTTGGTTTAGAGATTTTGATTCTTTGCATTTGATCCAGTTCAGTGGTTTAGAAAATGAAGATATTTTGTTTGGGACTGATGGTGTTAGGTGTTCGGAGGGGAAACAATTTGGGGTTCAGTAAATAATACCTGGGTGGGTCTGGGTCCCGAGAGGTAGTGGGGTTGGTCCCCACTTGGGACCCTGGATTGCTGGATTGCACCTGGGCCTGTCCCTGGGCAGAATGCCCCTCAGTGTCTCGGTCATCAACGAGGTCTCTGCAGACACTGGCTGACCCCAGAGCCAGGCGGGAGGTTCCGGTGATGGTAACGTGATGGTGACAGGGCCTAGGGCCTGATGGGTTGTTTTGTTCTTTGCAGATCAGGAGTGACACCTCACAGATCTTGGAGGAAAACATCCCGCTCCTTAAGGCCAAGGTGACAGAAATGCGTGGCATCTACGCCAAAGTGGACCAGCTGGAGGTGCGTCCAGGTTAACGAGCTTTCTTTGTGAGACCCTGTGGGCTTGTTCTGGCTCTTTCGTCCTCTCTGCCAAGTTGCTAACCTGGCCTGAGAGTGTCAGGCATTGGACTCAGTGGAAGGGGTCGGTGGCAAAAGGGGGGCCTACACTCACAAGGCATTTAAAAAGTGGGACATGTGTGAATTTATGTAAAGTATCCCTTTAAAAATGTGGGTGCTTTCTATTAAAAAATCTGAAGGTTAAGCTGCTTTTGGAAATTCAGAAGCTTTGATAATCCTGAGCCCACATTTCTTTAAATACTTTCATTTGTTTATTACTCCAGGTATAAATATACATAAGGCACACACATCTAAGTGTGCAGCTCAGTGCATTTTTACATATATAACCCCCCACGTGAAGATGACCCACATTAAGAAACAGAACATTTCCAGCCCCTGGGCTGCATTCTTGTCCTCACAGGACGCGTGCTCACAAGTTCCCCACAATCCCCGCCGTGCCCTATTGCCTCACTGCTGACTTATCTCCGCCACCTGTCATTTGTGTGGGTACTGGGATAAGCTGCGAGGTCTCTCATTCTTCTCTTTGCTGCCTTGCAAAGTTGGTACCCTCACTGTCCCATCTCCCAGAGGAGGAGCATAAGCTTGGAGAGGTAAGCCACTTACCCAGGGTCACGTGGCTAATGCCATGAAGCTAGGATTTCAGCTCCCATCCACTGGAACCTAAGCTCTTCAACGAACTGGGGCCCTCAGCTTGGGATCTTGCACAGAGAAGGACTCAGAGGCTGGGAGGAGCTTGCAATTTAATTAATGGTAGTCGCCTGGGCAGAGGGGACGTGGGCCCCTCTGAGATACAGAGGAAGGGACCATGGCAGTTGGCACTGGAGTTAGCAAGGAATTAGCATTCTTGTCAGCAGAGAATGAGGCAGGAGTATAATTAAAACTTTGCCCTTGGAATAGCTGATTCATTTGAATTTTATTCCACACGTTTGAAAGCGGGGCGGTGGGTAGCGGGGGAAAGCGAGGATTTGCAGTCCTGGTTCTTGCCTTGCTTGGGTCAGCCCAGCTCTCAAGCCCAATTCTTTCCTCGGCATTCAGTCCACTAACGTTTATTGAGTGAACTGTGTGCCACTGTGGAGCCCTCACAATGCGAAGACAGATACAGCCTGTGGCCACATTCCAGCAGGAGAGACCCGACTACAAAGCATTGCCACAGTAGTTTTCTGTTGCCACCATAACAAATTACCAGATTGGTGGCTTAAACCCTGAATTTATTATCTGACAGCTCCTGAGGTCAGAAGTCCAAAATGTGTCTCACAGACTGAAATGGAGGTGTCAGCAGGGTTCCTACTGGAGGCTCTGGCCTTTTCCAGCTCCCAAGGCTGCCTGCATTTCTCAGCTCGTGGCCCCTTCCTCCATCGTCAAAGCCTACACGCAGCATCTTCCAGCCTCTTTCCTACCCTGATGCCCCCAACCCCCCACTTCCCTCTTATAAGGACCCTGTGATGACATTGGGCCCACCTGGATGAGCCAGGATTCTCTCCCCATTTCAAGATCCTTAATCACACCTGCAAAGTCCCTGTTGCCTTGTAAGGTAATACATTTACAGGTTCTAGAAATGAGGATATGGACATCTTTGGAGGAGCGGGGGCGTGATTGTCGCCACAGTTACTAAGGGTGATTTAGAGTGAGGCGTGTGCTCTGGAGGGAAGTAACGACGCAGGAGTGGAGTCCACAGGCCCTGGAGGAGGAGTGGGAGGAGCCTTGGTGGGTGGGAGGTGTGGGCGGGGCCTCGGAGCAAGGCAGAATCTTGGCTCTGGGGCAGGAAGGAGATGGGGACACCAGAGGGATCCTGTGGGGGCCAGATTACAGGGCCATGACCAGGGTTGAGCTGGGGAAATTGGACAGCAAGATCCCTGTGGTCTGGGCCCTGCAGTCCAAGGTCAGGATTTTGGCCTTTGTCCTGAGGAACAGGAAGCCATTGAAGAGACAGGAGAGCCTCATGGTGAGGAATGCACGCTCCAGTACAGGGCGTTCCAGCCTCAGTGCTGTGCACACTTTAGGCCTGATTCTCTGCGGTGGCGGCCGTCCTGTGTGTCGTAGGATGTTTAGCAGCGTCCCCGGCCTCCACCCGCGAGATGCCAGTAGCACCCCCCTACCCCAACCCCACTGCGACAACTAAAATGTCTCTAGATGTTGCCAGCTCGCCTCTGGTTGGGAACCTCTGCGCTAGAGCCCTACTGCCTGGGTTCAGATAGTGACGCTGCCTCTTCTTAGTGTGGCCTCCCAGCCGATCCTGAGCCTCTATTTCCCTATAAAATGGGGTAACAGCAGTGAGGCTCTTGAACCCAAATCATATCAATATTTACTTGACAAACATCGTTGAACACTCACTCTGGGCTGCCCTGAGGTGGGCGCTGGGAACACAGCTGAGGTGAGGTTCCTGGTCCCCTGCTTATGGCATGTGGGGGGTGCTGGGTGAGACAGGCCAGCTGTGTGAGCACCTGCAGAGGGGGTGCCTGTCGAGACCTGGGACAGAGACAGCTTCCAGGGGGTATAACCGCTATGCTAAGGTCTGAAAGATGGAGGAGTCAGCCTGGGGAGGGAACAGCTGATGCAAAGGCCCAGAGGCTGGAAAGAGCAAGACCCCTTAAGCCGTTGTGGATGGGTGCAGAGCTCCAGATCAGGGGCGAGGCTGGAGCGATGGGCAACGGGCTGATCATGGACGTACAGGTTGTGGCACCTGGACCCTGTGTTGAGAATAACAGGACCCATCAAAGGAACAGATGGATTCCACAGCCAGACCCCCTGGGCCCCAGATCTGCCCCTTGGGTCTCTCTCTCATCCTCTTAGAGTCAGTTTCCTCCTCTGTAAATTGGGACTGTGCCGTCCATTGCTAGGCCAGCACCTGCACATTTAGGTGCTTAGTGAGGACAAGCTGTTTTGGTGGCTGTTGCCCACAGGCTACGAGAGGCAGAATCTCTGTGGGGCGGATGCTCACCCTTCTGTCCAGCTGCCCCCGGGGCCCCAGGGGCTTCCAGGAAGCTCAAGATCACCCTTCTTTCAGATCCGCGTGACCCGCCGGGGTGGGGGTGGGGGAGCTTGGGAACCACAAGGTGACCTCTCAGGCCAGAAGTTGGCCATTTATCAGTTTTAATAATAAAAAACGAACATTTCTAGAGCACCTGCTATGAGCCAGGAACTCTAAGTGCTTTATACGTAAGACCTCACTTCATCCTCACAGCAGCCTCAGGAGGAAGGTCCTGTTATCAGTCCCATTTTATAGAGAAAGCAGCTGAGGCACAGAGAGGTGCAGTGATTTGACCAAGGTCACACAGCTAGGAAGTGGTAGAGCTGGCATTACAAAGGGGTGTGCTCCTGGCTGCGCTCAGTGCCGAATGTGCCACTCTTTCCAGACAGGGCTCTGCTCTGAAGCTGGGACCTTTGCCAGAGCTGTTCAAATGCATCAGAACTCACAAATGTATTTTAAAACAGTGGGGCTTCCTTCCCGCCCTTCCTCTCTTCCCCTTTCCTTCCTTCTTTCCCTCCTTCCCTCTTTCCCTCCTGATAATAAAAGTAATACATTTTCATTGTAGAGATAAATATACAGAAGTCACCCATATGCCCAACACCTGTCCCCCAGGGTGGCTACGCTTAGCCGTCACCCTCTTTCTGTCCCCGAGTCCCCATCTGTGTGGATGCACGTGTGTGTCTCTCCATCTCTTATCTCTTCCAGTTGGTTGCAAGCTGGGGCAGCCCAGGTTTGGCCTCTCCTGGCCTGGCTGGGCCGCTGGCAGGCATCTTGGAAGCTGGTCAGACCTCGTGAGTGCACATTCCTCAGCGGCCCCACTCCCCACCAGACTGGTAGTAGCGCAGGGAGCGTAAAATTAGAGTCGGCTGGAGGAAGGGGACCGCAGGACTTTCTTCTGTGTTTTACAACCAGATGTGCTGCCCGAGCGAGGCCTCCGAGCTCCAGGGCCGGAGCCCTGGTCACGGGGAAGCTTCCAGCCCATGGCCCCTTGTCCCCCCCGCTACACACACACACACACACCTCATGTGGCTTATTCAGGCTTTCACCTCTGCCCCTGCCAGAACCCTAGGGCGGCAACAGCACAACAATGCTGCCATCTTGGGTTCATCCAGTGTCTCTTTGCCAAGGATGCATTGATTCACTCATGCATGCATGCATGCGTTCATTCACATGTGCCTACATTCACGCATTCACCATCCAGTGGAGCCCCTTCCAGCTGACCAGGCTCTGGTCTTGGCCTGTGAACAACACTGACTCAGCACCTTCTCTTCTGGAACTCACATGCTAGAGGGAGGTCGACTGTGAATAAATACACAAGAAAGAAGTTCAGAGGGTGAGGAAGGCTCAGAAGACAGGAAACGGGGTGCTCCACAGTGACTTGGGCTGTAGTCAATCAGGTGGTCTGGGAAGGCTTCTCTGTGAAGGGGACCATCCATCCAGGGCCTGAAAGATGAGCAGCATTCATGCCATCAAGGACAGAGAGAAGGGCGCTGCCAGCATGGAGAGAGCTGGTGCAAGGGCCTTGTGGAGAGAGAGAGCTGTGTGACTTTGGGCAGGTGACTCAACCTCTCTGAGCCTAGGTTTCCCTCTGTAAACCAGAGACTAAGGACTCTAGTCCCTATGGGGAGAGTATGGGAGGACACACGTGGAGGCTTGGTCAGGTCTGGCTACCAGTGGGAGCTGTTACTGTTATTGTCAGGGTTCCTGAAGGTGACCTCCCAGCTAAGGAGGCCTGACCTATCCAGGAGCCCCCTGGTAGCAGCGATTGTGATTCAGGGCCTGGTGTCTCCATGGGCCGAGGGAGCCAGGAATGTGCTCCAGTGGTGGCAGATGTGGCACCCCCACTGTGTCCCCTCTCTCCACCAGGCCTTCGTCAAGATGGTGGGGCATCACGTCTCCTTCCTGGAAGACCACGTGCTTCAGGCTGAGAGGGACCACGGGGCCTTCTCACAGGCCCTGTGGAGGTGGCTGGGATCCGCCAGGCTCCCCTCCTTCAGGAACGTGAGTATCTCCCCCCTCCCACCTCCTCCCAGACCCTGGAGTGGGGAGAGGGGCTCAGGAAATGGGAGTTCAGAGGGCATGTCTCGTTTCTGCAGACAGGAAGTGGTGTCTGGCTGGCCAGGAAAGGGCGGGCCCAGGTGGCAGGGCGTCTAGGTCCTTCCCTCCGGCACATCTTCTTGTCCTGAGCTTTAAGTTTCAGTGTTGTGACTGCTCGATTCTTCATCCACCATTTATTGAGCACCTGCTGTTTGCCAAGTATTGTGGTCCACCTGAGCAGAAACAGACCCTGTCCTCCTGTCCTGTCCTTACGAACCTACAGACATGCTCAGAGCAACATCCAGAATTCGGGCCAGGTCCTTCTTCCCAAGGCACGAGCCACCCTCCAGCAGACCAGCGGGGCCGGGACGGTGATGGGGTGTCCAGCCTGTGTGTGGCTCTTTGTGACTTGCAAAGGCCTCTCCTACCTCCGTCTCTGCTCCCTAGACCCTCCCAACGACCTCGTAAGAAAGGAAGGATCATTGTTTCTTGTTTACTGATGGAAAAACTGAGGCCAGACTCATCCAGCAATTAGGACTTTCAGTGTTTAAGACGTGTCTGTCGTTCCCACTTATCACGTGCTGATCCCCTAGTCCAGGGAACACTGGGCAATGTCTGAGACATTCTGGTTGTCAACTGGCTGTGAGGGGTGCTACTGGCATCTAGTGGGTAGAAACCAGGGAGGCTATTAAACACCCGACAGTGTGCAGGGCAGCTCCCCACAACAGAGAATTATCTAGCTCTAAATGTCAGTCGTGGCAAATATGAGAAGAAACCCTGCCCTCTGCTATATTTGATCGTTCTAATGATGGTTTATGTTAGGTCTGTTCTAAGTGCTCTGTGTGCTGTTTTATATGGCAGCTAATTCCAACACCAGTCTTTGGAAGAAGGTACTTTTACCATCACCCCCATTTTATAGACGAGGAGACTGAGGCTCAGGGAGGTGAAGGGACTTGCCCGAGAACCACACAGCCTGGTGTGACAAGGCTGGATTGTAGCCCTGGCTGACCTGTCTCTGGCGCCTTGCCCTTCACAGGGAAGTTGTCTGCCCAGCCGACCACCCTGTTCTGCCCCCACTGCGGTCTGTCACGGTTCCTAGGGCCCTGCCTCTCTGTTGCCCCTGTTCCTCCTGTCTGCCCCCACACCTCTACTTTGTGTTACCACAGATGCTCATTGATTGAGTGTTTACAGTGTTCCAGGCCCTGCATTAGGCATTTCATGTGTGTTGACTTATTGACTTTCCCAGCCATCGTATGCGTGGGGTATTAACGTTCTTCTCATTTGACAGATGAGGAAATGGAAGTTTGGAAAGTTTCAGGGGTTACCACTCATGCAGCCCATGGCTGAATTTGGCATGTGTGAACTCATTCTATCTGGCCGGGCAATGTTAGTTAAACAGCGTGACTTGTGATACCTAACTGGACATTCACTGTCTAGTCGCTGCTCCATCTTGTCTCATACCTGCCTGAGGCATATGCTGCTCACCTGCCTCCATCCCGGTGAGTGACTTGCCCAAGGCCAGTAGCAGACAGACAGTGGACTCATAGATCTCATGGTCTAGAAACTCCTAGGGACCCTTCAGAGGCCAAGTTAATACCACGTCCTCTGGGAAGCCCTCTGGCATTACCTCCTCTCTAGATAAATGCTATCTTTCTGCTTTCTGGTGACAGTGAACTCATGAGCTGCCTTTGTTCTCCTCTCCCTGGAGTCACAGTCAACGTTTCCTGGGTGTCTGGGAGTGCCCCAGTCACACAGCGCTCTGCCCTCTGATGGCTTTAGAAGCGCATTTGGGGAGGAAGATCCGAGGACTTTGGCTACCTATACGGCCTGCTGGATGGTCTGCACAGTTGTCCCCAGGTTGTTGGCACTAGTGTCCCCATTGAGAGGCAGAGACCAAGGCCTGGACAGGGAGAGTCACGTATCTGCGATCACTGCTGGGGTTGGAACTCAGGCCCATGGGGCTCCGGATCTGGGGATCCCCGCCCACTCCTGCAGCAGGATCCCACCGGGTATGGCTGGGCATGCCAGGACCTGCCCCTTCTCATCTCTGCCAGACGCAGGGCCCCCAGGCCTACCTGTGGTGACTTGTTCCCGGAAACACACTGCATCCAGAGGTGGTGAGTCATTCTGTACCACCGGCATGTTGATCTTAGCCCCAGGAGGGCTTTGTCTGGGGCAGAGGGTGCAGGTGAGCATGTAACACGTGCGCGCGCACACACACACACACACACACACACACACACACACACACACACACTCAGGCCTGGGGGTTTCCAGGGCTGCACCTGCCCCTAGGTGCAAGCCAAGGTTACCTTCTAGATTCCCAGTCCTCACGGCTTGTGTTGCGGCCCTGACTCTGCAGGCACCTCACATCCCACCCTGAGAGGTAGGCCTGGTCATCATCCCTATTTTACAGTTGGGTAAACTGAGTTGCCGAGGGTTGAATTGCCCACCTAGAAGTGGTGGAGCTGGGATTCGAACCTGTGAGGCCTGGACCCGAGCCAGTGCTCTGCACCGCTTGGCTCTGCTGGGTCTTTCTGTGTCTGGTTCCAACCACTGGAACCGCTGTGTGGGGGATGGGGTCCTCAAAGAATGCCCAGATGGTTCTCTGTTTCTTCCAGCTGGACTTCCCCCAAGCCAGGATTTCACACGGTCTCAAGTCAGGTCCCCTCAGTGCCTGCCTGAGGTGGACACTGCCCTTCGCTGGCCACGGCCATCGCCCTCAGAGAGTCTACACCAGCCCTTCTGCCCCTGCAGTCGTGAGAAGCTGCTCCTCACAGCCAGATTCCATTTCCAGCCCTCCTACAGCCCCCTGCCCTCCAAGGGTCCTGTGGAGTGGAGACTGGGGTGGGACAGGGACTCTTGGGCCTCGCCTGGCACCATGGGGATGCTAGCAATGGGCCCTGTCCCTGTGGGGTAAGCCACACCACCCCCCTGGATGCCATCCCCTAAGGGAAATAGGCCAGCCATCGCTGCCTCCCACCACAGTCTTCCCAGAATCAGGAATGGGCGGGGCCCCCCTCATGGGGTCCAGGAGGGACAGCCCTCAGCCTCCACCCTGGAGCTGGGCAGGGGTCTTTTGGGGGGAATGGGGGAAAATTGGTCCTTGCGTTTTCTACCTTGCCAGAGAGACCCGCCTTCCCCCCTTGCTTCCATCCTTTCTGTTCTTCCTCACTCTGCAGATGTAGTGGGGGGCAGCTGGGTGTGGCAGAGTCCCCCGCACCCCTCTGCCCCAGCACAAGGACCCAGACGCACCCCTGTCCCTGTGACTGGGCGCTGGCTGTGGCCTGGGCTGGCCCCAGGAGGCCGTGGAGGGGAGGTCTGGGGGTGCCCGTTTGCCACCTGCTGATGAGCTCTCCTGATGCCCAGCCCAAGCCCAGCTGAGCTGCCTGAGAGGCCTGTAGTCAGTCCACAGAGTAAGGGCCAGCCTGGCGCCCTGGACCTCCAGCGCCCAGATACCAAAACGTGCATGTTTTTGTGCTATGATGTATGTGTTTGCATAGTACAAAGGTCCATATTTTCATGCTGCAGTACCTACAAGCAAAGCTTTCGGTTATACTTTCCCAGTGATCCTTATGACGTTCCAAGATGTTAACTAGGAATTGTGCCTCTCTTTCACTGCGGTATTTTTTAGCTGTGTGACTGTGGGCAGGTCGCGGAGCTGCTGTAAGCCTCAGAGAGCTTCCCTGTCCGCTGATGTGGGCACGGTGATATGCTTGCTTGAAAACTGGCCTGGATTTGAAGCCAAGTTGATGAGGGGCCTCCACTAATGCAGTGGGAATAAAAAGGATGAGAAAGGGTCCAGAAACCTCCATAGGAGGGTTCTGAACATTGGTGGGCCTGAAAAGCCAGCTCTGCTTGAAAATAATGTCCTGCTATAGGACAGAAAGCCTCATTGCTCAGTGGTGAGCAAGTGTCGTGGTGGTGGTGGTGGTGGTGGTGGTGACACAGAGGCAGCCCTGCAGGGCCAGGCACTGCTATCGACTCAACACCCTGTGGGGGAGGGGCTATTTTTATCCCCATTTTATAAGTGAGCAAACTGAGGCACAGAAAGGTGACCCAAGGTCACACAGCTGGGCATGAAGATATGAACCCACATTCTAGACTGTATCCCGTCCTGCCTGGGGGGAGAGCCGCCACCTCTTCCCTCGGGAAGCTCATGTCTAGTGGGGGAATACAGACGACCGCCAAATCCTACGAAAATTCAGTAGGCAGTCGTTTCTAAAGGGGGCCCTGGCTTGTTGTGAGGGGGTCAGGGATGGCCTCTTAGGCAGGGCCCTGGGAACTGAGACCTGGGTTACGAGTAAGAGTCAGTCTGAATTCAGAAGAACAGGTGCTCCCAGCAGAGGGGACGGCAAGGGCAGGGGCTCGGAGGTGGGGCCCAGCGAGCTGCTTGAGGAGTGGTGGGAAGCCCAGAGTGGGTCGGCGGCGGAGGGACGGGGGAAGGAGGAGCCACATGAGGCCAGGGCCAGCCTGGGCAGGGCCTCGGGCCACACAGATGATGTAAAGACAGTTCTAAGGACAGCGGGAGCCATGGCAGGCTTCATAGGAGGGGCATGACCTGGTCAAATTTGCTTCTCCTGGAGCATTGCCAGGGCTGGTGCTCTGCCCACAGCCAAGGCTGGCACTCAGGGTCTGCGTCTTGTTGAGACTTGAACACGAGAGCTGAGCAGGGTGCGTGGGTGCCCCCCGGGCTTAAGAGTTCAGTCGTTGGGGGTGTATTTCCTCAGCCTGGAAACATCTCATTCTGTGCCCTGAGCTCACTGCTATCCTTGCCTTTCAGGGTCTCAGGGCCCTTGTCCAACTGGAAGAAACAAAAGAGGCTCCAGAGGGGGGTGTGTGCAGGTCTCCTGGACAAGGGTCTGGGTCCCAGAGACCCTGCCTGGGGAGGCACTGTCAGCCCAGCACCTGTACACAGAGGCCTGTTGCATCTGGAGATAATCTCAGCCGCGTGCAGAAGTGAAAGTGTGAGATGGAGCTAGTCACGCGGGCCACAGGCCTCGGAAAGGCACAGACACCATGTCGGCTGTGGCCGTGTCCCCTCCGCTCAGGCCCAGTCATGGCCCGGTGGATGCCATGGGTGTACTGCTGACTGTGCCAGGCCTCCCCTCGGCGTGTGTGCCCAGGGGCGTGGAACAGCCTCGCTAATTTGTTGTAAACCACTATTTATTTTCTGCCAAGCCAAAACATCTTGTTCACGAGGTGTCATTTTGATTAATTTTCCAGTGGATAAGAGCGTGGTGCTAACCAAGGAAGTCTCTTTGGCTAACAGCAAAACCTCTTGGGGCCAAGTCCTGACACCCTTACAGAGTCAGGCTGAGTGGGGCTTGGTGTGTGGCCTGGCCTGGACTTGGGCCTGCTCGGCCCACCGGTTTACCAGACAAATGCCCACAGGGCAATCTGGTAACATAAATGAGTGTGTCTGCCAGGTGTAATACAACAAGGAGTGGCGGGGACTGTGGGGAATTGCAGGGATAGACATGGCCCAGCAGCAGCCTTACAGAAGTGGGCGCCACGTATAGCCAGCTTTTCCTATTTTGGGAAAGGGGCTGGACATCTGTTTGATTTTTTTTCCCCTAAATGTTAAACACTGTGGGAAAAACCGATTGCACCTGTGGGTCGCACCCAGCACCCTCCCAGCTCTGGAGTTTAGGCTGACGGCCTGTACCCCACAGGCGCACACCTTCAGAGGTATTTGGGAGTAAGGAACAGGGGAGGGGCGGCTCCTTCACTTTTTTGTGCCAGCTCCAGCAGGAGCTTTCAGCTCTCGGCAGCAGCGGGACTAACAGCCAGCAATTTCATTGAGCATCTACTATTGCTCCAACTATTGTAGTTATATCGAGTATGTACATGAAGGGCTTTCTGTGCCCTGTCTCAGCTTTCCATAACAGTCCCCAAAGTAGGTGTTATTATTCCAGTTCATGAGGAAGGGACCTGAGGCTCAGAGAGGGCTGTTCACTTGCCCAGGGTCACACAGCCTAAGTGGCAGAATCAGGCTTTGCTCCAGCTTTGACCTTGTTCTGTGTGTCTCTCCCCTCGCTCTGTGATCTACCCAAGGGCAGGGACCACAGCCTTGGTGGCCAAGGTTGCAAACTGGAGATCCTTGGGCCAAATCTACCCCATCAACATATTCTATATTCTTTGGCCAGCTTGGGATATGTAGTCATTTGATTTGAATTAGTTGCCAGCATTTTAAAAAGCAAATTTCATGTAAGAATCTGTACTTCTGGTTTTTCTTGAAAAAGCAGAGGTCTGGGCCCCTGAGCAGCATCCCAGCCAAGCCACCAACTGGCCCAAGTCACCCATTCTCAGTTCCTACCTGTGGGTATTTGAGTTTCCTACCCAGGCTGAGCACATAGTAGGTGCACAGTATACATGAATCCATGGATGCTCTCAGGGCGTCCATGGCCCTTGATGGCCTCCCCAGGTCTCTCCGGAGGCCTTCTCCAGTCCGTGGAGAGCTGGGAGGGAGTGTCCACGCCTCTCTCCCTGTGGCTTGGGGCTGCCTCCTGGGCTTTCATGGAGGTAATGGAGGCCGTGGGCGGAGCTGCTCTGCCCAGGCTGGCCTGCAGGAGTCCTCAGTGCCAGGCTTGGCGTCTCCTCCCCTCCCCCTCTGT
>NW_017731404.1:2041961-2061222 GCF_001890085.2 Hipposideros armiger
CTCCCCACCCCGCCCAGCTCAGCGGAGAGGGAGGGAGGAAGGGAGGGAAGGAGAAAGGCTGTGCCGGGCTGGGCCGCCTTCCCCTCCCTCAGCCTGGTCCCCCTGGAGGGTGAGTCCCGGAAGGAGGCCGGCTCGGCTGGGGCTTTATCTCTAGTGGAGACCAGCAAGGCACCAACACAAAGAAGGCACAGGAGGTTCCATGGTGCCTTCTCCTTTTGCCCCCATCATCCCTTGCGGTAAAAATGCAACATGAGCAGATGGCAAATATTAATGCGACAATGGAGGGCCGAGCGGCACGGGTCCCCAGCAACCCCCTCACCCACCCGCCACTGAGCGGCTCCCCGCAGTTACTCAGCACTCACACATTAATGGATATTTGGTGGCACGCGTGCTGGGCAGGACAGAGGGCTCCGGGCAGCCTGGTTTGGGAACCAGATTTTTTTTTTTTAAGCAGCACATTCTTGTTGGGATTTTGAGGGTGTGTGGGGAGTCAGTTCCCTTTGATAAGGAGGGGCTTTTGTTTGAGGGCTCTGTTTGTTGAGGCCTACATGGGAGCTCTCCAGCTTCTCCCTGGATGGTGGGACACACTCAGTGTGCCCTTTCCCAAACACCGCCACCATTGGGAGCATCACTGTGACAGCAGCATTCTCAGACTGGGCCCTGCCATCCCCGGAGCTGGTGGGCGCTGCCTGTGGCCTTTGCACGCGCTGATCCCTCTGGCTAGAATACCCTTCCTGCTCCCTGCCTAGTAATGTTTATTCATTTTTCAAGGCCAAGTCAAAGGAATGTCACCGCCTCTGGGAAGCCACCTGGATTCCCCCAGGGCAGCATACCTCTGGGCTCCCAAATCCCCTGTGCATCTCCCTGATGACCGCTGGGGGACTCACTGTGTTTCCCCCTGTTTCCCCCAGACCGGGAGTTGCTCAGGAGCAGGTAGGGACTGTCTTGTCTTTGACTTTAGTGTACGGCGATGCCACCAGCAAGAGTTTCCTGGGCTCTTTAGGTCGGCACATCGTTTTGTAGGAAGCTCCCTTGTGAGGGGCTGATGGTTCCTCCACCACATGGGCTTATGTGGAGCCACCACTCATCCCACCAGAGGGAGCTGAATAGGGCAGCTCACTCCTTGAGCCACCGTTCCACCCGGGCCAGCCGTCCCCGCTGCTCCCACCAGGACCACAGCTAGCCTGGCTGAGGTGTTGGCTCAGGACTGGGGCTCCTCAGCAGAGATCCCGCCCAAGGCCACGTCCCAGGTGATGCTGGGTCTTCAGGGGACAGGCCCTGGGGGCATCCTGGGTGCCCCTCTAAATCCACCTCTTCCAGGTCCTTCCTACCATGGACCACATGTTTGTTTGTCACACTGGAGGCCACACAGGGGCTGTGGTCCCCGCCTCATGGAGATCTCAGCCCCTGCCACTCTGTCTCTGTCTCATCGTGTGTCTGCTTGGATCCATTTCTGAATAGTTCACCTGCATATGTCTGCCTCTCTCCATGTGTCTCTGGCTCTCTGTCTGTGCCTCTCTGTCTCCCTATGTCTCTCCTTGTGTCTCACATAGTCACAAAACCTCACTGTGTCCCCCACTTTCTTTCATTCCTCCCCCCGCATCTCGCTCCCCTCAGGGATCTCACCAGGACCCCTCCCCCCTCAGATGGAAAGAGAAAAAGGCTGTGGGCCCGAGTGGGCCACCTACCTGTGTGGAAGGGTGGTCAGGCCTGAGTCCAGCCTGTGCCCACTGGCTGGGTGGCCCCGGGTGTCACCCACTGCCCCCTTGGAGCCATGGTGTCCTCATTGCACCCAGAGGGGGGTCTCACAGTGACGTGCTTAGTTTGTAGGAGACTTGGTATGTGGGAGCTGTTAATAATAACACCTGTGAATTGGGCACCAAAGAACAAAGAATTGATGACACTGGGTCCCTGCCTGAGCTTATGGCCTCCCCAGAAAGTAAAACTCACAGGCAGGTGCAATTAACTGATAGTTATAAGGAGGGCAGTGTGCTTCTGACTTCTGCACGTGACGGAGAAGGAGAGGAGAGAGCTCAGGGGAAGTGACTGACATAGGTGAAGAACGGACTCTGGGAGGGAACAGCGTGGCACGATGCACGAGGTCTGACAATTAAGTTTGCGAGCACATCCTAGAAATTCTAAATGCTATATACTTTGTTACTGAATATCACTATGGTCAACTTAGAAGTACTCCCCTTGGGAAGCTATGCACCGATGCCAGTACCTAGTCCACCCTTCAAAGCAATTTTGGGAGTCTTTTTCTGGAATGGCCATCAGAGCTGTCATTGTATTACCCTTGATGTCCTGAATGTCATCCAAATGTCTTCTTTTCAATATTTCCTTTATTATCAGTAAAGAAGAAGTCATTGGGGGCCAGATCAGGTGAGTAGGGAGGGTGTTCCAATACAGCTATTTGTTTACTGGCTAAAAACTCCGTCACAGACAGTGCCGTGTGAGCTGGTGCATTGAGCCATGAATTGTTGGCGAAAAGTTCAGGTTGTCTAACTTTTTCATGCAGCCTTTTCAGCACTTCCACATAGTCAACTTGGTTAACTGTTTGTCCAGTTGGCACAAACTCATGATGAATAATCCCCCTGATATCAAAAAAGGTTGGCGACATCGTTGCAACAATTTCACGAACTTAATTGTCAGACCTTGTATGGCACCAGCTTGTCATTGAGTGAGGGTGGGCTGGGCAGAGGATGGGCAGCTTCAATCAGCCATCTCAGGCTCTGGGGTGGCATGATGAGCGCAGGTGGGTCCTTCACTAATACAGGTACCCGAGTGATGCCTGCACTGGGGTTGGGGCGTCTGGAGAAAGTCTGATCCTTTTGATGCCCAAGGAGCCTGGAAAGCTCTTGAACGTGGTTTCGTCCATGGTCAACTTTCTGCTGGGAAAATAAACCATGTCTCATTAAGCAGTAAATTCATCCAGGTGCCCATTCTAGCTGATACCATCACACTGTGTCACGTTGCCAGACCCAAAGTCAAGGCCAAAGTTCCCGTTACTTGGAGAGTCCTAATAATTAACCTGGGAACCCAGTCGGAGAGGGGTAATGCTGGCTTTTCAATGGAGTGAGGAGCTGGGGCAGGGAGGGGGCTGTTTCAGGGCTGGACATCTCTGAGCCTCGGTTGGGAGGCGCCCACTGTGACCTGGGATGGAGATCCCAGCATTGTGGCCCCAGGTCCGCCTTTTCCTTTCCCATATCTGGCCTGGACTTGGCTCCAGAGGTCTCAGGCAACGGCCTGAAGAGTGTGTGTGTGTGTGGGGGGGCACAGGGTGGCCTGGAGGGGCTCAGATGGCGGTAGTCATTGCTGTGAGAGAAGTGGGAGAACACGGGCTGCTCGCGGCACTGGCTGCCAGTGTCTTTGTGCCCAGTACAGCCTCCTGTGACCTGTCACTGTCTGGCCAGCAGGCATTTATTGAGCACGTACTGTGAGCCAAGTACCCTAATTGATCGATGAGCCATGCCTCTGGGTGGCTGAGAGATATCCTGGCACTTACAATTTTTGAGGCTCCTTGTGATTAAAAATCAAAACTGTACTATTGTAGAATTGGCTCCCGCAATTGTGATTTAGTTTAAATGGTCACGTTTTGAAACTGAATGCATTTACTACTAAAAAATGCAACGTTATGAAATTGTACACTTGGGCTGCTTGCGAGCTAATGATGGCATTTAAAAAGCATATGAATTCAGGGAGCCATAATAATAATGAAATTAGCCAGCATTCATTGAGCACGACTGTTTTCTAAGCACTTTGCAGTTATATGGGCATAACACCCTAAGCCCTGTTTTCAAATGGGAAAACCGAGGCACAGAGAGGCTAAGTAACTTGCCAAGGTCACACAGCTAGAAAGGACCACTGCCATCTGAGGGGCTTGGAAATGGGATACAGTTTACTGTGCTGAATGAAGGGACCTTGCTCTCTGTGTGCGCAGTTCCATGTGGGTGGGGCTTTGGAGGAGATGTCACCAGTTCAAATCTGAGGACCTCTGTGAACCCCACCTCTACTCCCACCCTCATTCCCACAAGCAGCGTGAGCCACATGTTTGGGGGGAGGGTGTGGATAGAGAGATGGTGGGAAGCCCCTAAGGCTTGGCCCCTGGGCCCCTGGGAAGCACCAGAAAGCGAGCTCAGACTCCACCTCAACCCGTTTCTTCTTTTCTTGAGAGCATGTGGGGTGGGGGTGGGGTGGGCTTCATGGCCTGGCCTGCAGGGTACTGTCCTGCGCTTCTGTCCCTTTGTACCTTGGGCTTTTGCTGCTGGAGACCTTGGGAGCTTGTGTCTGCAGACAGCCCCGCTCATGCCCTCTCTGTGTGCACACACCACCTCTCCCTCCGCCCACATTCTCCGTTAAGTTCTCCTTGGCTGCTCCAGGAGCTGCCACGTGTGTGACCCTAGCCCTTTACCTCTTCCTTCCCCAGCCCCTGGGCTGGGCTTAACTCCTTTGATGCCAAATATCCACTCCCCTCCCCTCTTTTTTTGTCATTCATTCATTCATTCATTCATTCATTCACTTACAAATACTTATCGCCAGTCACCCATATGAGCCAGGTGCTGTTTCAGATTCTCAGAACCCAGGGCGGACAGAGAAAGTCCCTGCGTGATGGTCTAATGTAATATATAATGTGCCACAGAGGAGAGAGAGAAGTGAAGGGCAGGGAGATATGGGGGCGGGGGTGTCAGGGGGTCAGGGACGGCCTCACCGAGAAAGTGACACTGGAGCACGGGGTGGCTGGTGCCCTGGAGGGAGGGGAGCATACAGGTGTCGGGGGCGGCTGAGGGAGCAGCGGGGCCTGAGCAGATGGAGCAGACTGTGGGCACAGCGCACGGACTCCACGGTGGAGGGCTCTGGGGTGTGCTCTGCCCTGGGTCTGGCTGGTGTGGAGGAAGACGCTGGCTGTGTGAGGGCGGAGGTTAGAGCTGCTGGGATGGTCCAGAGAGAGATGCAGGTGGCCTGGGCTAGGGCGGCCAGGGTGGAGGGGGGAACATGGTCTATTCTGTGCGTGTGTGCGTGCGTGTGTATGTGTGTGTTTCATTGAAATTCTTTATGGACTTAATTGTAGATTCACAGACAGTTATAAGAAATAATACAAAGAGATCTCTTGTACACTTTGCCCCATTTCTCCCAGTGGTAACATTTTGCAAAACTATAGTGTAATATTATGACCAGGGT
This sequence comes from Hipposideros armiger, assembly GCF_001890085.2. Classification (NCBI taxonomy): domain Eukaryota; kingdom Metazoa; phylum Chordata; class Mammalia; order Chiroptera; family Hipposideridae; genus Hipposideros; species Hipposideros armiger. The sequence continues at coordinate 2,047,140 of NW_017731404.1, forward strand.
ATTGACATGGAGGCGATCCGTTGATCTTACTCAGGTCTCCCCAGATTGACTTGTACTCATTTGTGTGTTTTAAGCTCTGTATACAATTTTATTTTATTTGGGTTCGGGGTCTCCCCTTTCGCCACCCCTCCCCCAACCCCTGGCAACTGCTAACCTGCCCGCCATTTCTAAAATCTGGCTTCCAGAAATGTTCTGTAAATGGAATCATACAGCATGTAACCTTTGGGGGCGGGCCTTTCTCAGTCTGCATAACTCCCCGCAGAGTCATCCAAGTTGCTGTGTGAATGGAGAGAGTCCATCCAGATGCCTTTGCCGGTGGAGCCCCAGGTGGAGATTCGAGGGTGGGGTCAGGGCTGGAGGTGGCCAGGCCAGCATGGAGCCAGTGGCTGTAGCTCTGAGGCTGAAGGAGTCTCCTAGGGAGGCAGAGGGGTTCCAGGTCAATGACTCAGCATGTATTGATTAAGCATCTACTGTGTACCAGGTGTTGATTGAGGCACAGGGGACACAGCTGCAAACCAGGAGGTTGAGGCCCCTGCTGGTGGTGTGGGGCTGACGTGGGGCTGGAGGCCTGGGTGGCAGGAGGGGAAGTTTGCTCAGCATCCGTCTTGTTCCCGTTTTCTCGCTTTGTAGCCGTGGAGGACTGGGGTCAGCGGCTAGGCCCCGGGTGGAGGGTTGGACCAGAGGTTCCCAGGAGTCCTGAGGAAAATGAGGAAAAAGAGCGAAGCGTTGCGCCTCCAGGATGATGGCGTCCATTCGACAAAGACTGACCTGAGATGGCCTTTGTCCTTTAAGAATATTATTTCTTCGACAAAGGGATGGGGTTGGCAGTTGGTGGAGAAGGGGGGTGGGTGTTCGTCTGTGTCCTGGCAGGCAGGGCGACTCGGCGTGGGTTTGGAGAGACCCTGAATCCATGGACCTACGGCCCCAGCCTCCATCACAGCCGCCTCACCTCTGTCTCCTGTCCCCAGGCTGTGCCCCCCACCCCCACCCCGCATTCCCCGCCACCCTCTGTCTGGCCCACCTCACTTTTCTATCAAGGCCACTCGGCCCTTCCCTCTGTTCTCTCGTTTCCTCATTCTCACCTCTTCATCCCTCCATTTCCATTTCCCCCCCTTCCGCATTGCCCCTTCCTGATTTCCGTCTATTTTCTCTTTCTGAATCCCCGTTATCTTGTTTCCATCCTCTTTCTGTCATATTTTTCTCTCCTTGTTGTGTTTCCTGCCTCCCTTCTGTCTCACCCACCTTTCTCTGTGTCTCCTTCTCCCGTCTGTGATTCTCTTCATATCCTCTCTGTTTCCACCATGCTTTCTCCATCGTCCCCGCTTTTCTTTTCTCTCTCACTCAAACCTTAGTCCCCAGACCTTGAAAACCATCCCTTTTCAGCCTCAGGGGCCCCATGGATAAAATGTCCTAATCAGACCAGGACAGCACGTGAGGGGGAGGTGAGTGCCCGGGGCCTCTGGTGAAGGACAACGCCGTGGGGACGGAATCCATGTGGTGACAGCAACCACCCGAGGCTCCCAGGCCAGCGTGCAGGCCGCGTGGTGGAGAAGGACAGGCCTGGCTGATCGCGGGCCTAAAGGAGCTCTGAGGGCACCTGTGTCTGAGGAAAGGGTAGACTGCGAAGAGGCTCCCACGGCCGCCTGGCCACCTAAAATGGGGGTGAAGGGTCACAGGTGACAGTGTGGTCCTCGCCTCTGAAGCGGGTTCCTCCAGCCGTCCCGAGGTGGCTGCTCAGCCCTGGGAAGGGTCACTCTCCAGGCAGGGAAGCGGCGTCGGGTGGGGATGGGGGGCTGCAGGCCACGCCTATCACCTGCGGGTTCTGCTAGATGCCTCTGTTTTTTTCCTAATGGCTTGTTTATTTAATGGAGAACAGCTGCCCACGTTAGGGACCCCGACAAAATAGTCGATTGTGTCTGTTTGCCTTCTGCTTCCCAAAGCTAATTGGTGCTATTTTCAACATTCTTTTATGGAGCCAGCCACCTTCAAGGCCAGCCCACAAAACCTCTGGGGAGTCTAACAGCATCGGAGGGAGAAATGTACACCCTGGTGTGACAGTAGCCAGCTGCTGGACCTAGCCAGCTGTTGGTGTGGGCTCGTGGAGGCTCAACAGGAGGTGGGACCCTGGTGGCAGGGACCCCGGGGCAGAACCGCACCTCCTGTGGGGAGGTCGGAGAATCTCCGTTGGACAAGGAGGCCGCTGAACTGAGCAGGCCGCTGGGCGTGGGCAACTGGTTTGCTGCCTGTGCTGGGAGCGACTCTTCCCGCCCTGCTCTGTGCCCAGAGTGGGTCAGGGCCCGCTCCAGCCAGTTCCACCCACGGGTGCCCTCCTACCCCCACTTCCACCCCTGCTCCTGCCACCACTCTCTGCCCCATGGTGTTTTCTCAGCCAGGAGCACTGTCCACAGAGCTGTCCATGAGTGACCTGTCTGAGGCATGGTGCTGGATGGAGAACGCCCACCCTGGGGGCACACGGGGCTCTGTCACCACGGCCGCTGCAGACTTTGTAGGGCCCAGTGCAAAGTGAAAATGCAACACCCCTTTGTCAAAGCTTCTGGAGAATTTCAAGACAGTGACAGCAGAGCCTTAGACCAGGTGTTGGGCCAATGTGACTGCACAGGTCGCACACCTAGGAGGCCGGCTCTGTCTGTCACTTGTATGTGTCATGATTTGAATGAATTCTAAGCCTGCCGAGCCTCGGTCTCCACATTTATAAAACGGGATTTACAGTCAGATCCTCTGCATAGGGGTGTCGTGAGCAGTCATTGAGATCATGTAAGGTTTAGCTGCTATTATCATTGATGACGTTGATATCATTATCATTTAATAGCTCGTTATCTGTGTTGTTCCCTCAGTGCTTTGCATATGCCGCTATGGATACGCTTTCTTATTTGTAAATGACCTTTGTGTTTTAGATCATTTTAGATTTGCAGAAAACTCGTAAAGACAGTACAGATTCCCGGAGGGACCCTTACTCAGTTTCCCCCATGGTCGTCATCGCACGTCACCACGGCATAGTTGTCAAAACAAGACAACAGCATTGGTCTAGTATCTTCACTAAACTCCAAACCTTGTTTGGGTTTCACCAGTTTTCTTTCACGCCCGTATTTTATTCCAGACTCCTGTCCAGGGCAGCACACTGCTTTCAGCATGTGCTTTATTTTTAATGTGACCTCATGTCTCTAATAGTGGGTCACAGACCTGGCCTGGGCAGGGATGCCAACCTGGAGCCACCCAGTGATTCCAGAACGGGGCCCCCGCAGGTGTCTTGGTCTGGAGACGGTAATTGTCTTCGTTGGTCTTGGGCCCCCGAGGCTGACTTGGCAAGAGGCGAGCCCCCAGACCCTTCCGGTTCCATCTCGGGCGTTGAGTAGATTCGAGTCCATCCATTTCTCATCGCCTGAGTGTCTCCTGTGCGCCAGGCTCTGGCTGTCGCTGGGGCTGTGGCCCCAAAGACTGACATGGTCCCCGTCCCCCTGAAGCTCAGCCTGGTGGAGAGACTGGTAGTAACCGTGGAAAAAGGTAAACAGAATATACTGCAGTGAAAGAGGGAAGTGACACAGATGATTGGGGGTCCCGTAGGGTATGAAGGAAGGAAGGAACCAACATAAAGACACCTGGCAGAAAAGCCTTGATGGGAGACAGCAGGTGAAAATGTCCCAAGTCAGAGCAGACCCTGGTGAGGCTCAGGCCGTGGGCTGGAGAACTGTGAGTGAGGGGAGGTCACAGGTGGAGTTTAGAGGTCAGCTGGATCATGTGGATTTGGGTAGAAAACCTCCAGCTCTAAGGGGCCAGGCCTGTGGCAGAAATGAATGACATGGCTGGGAGGTCACCACGTGGGCGAGAGCACACGTCTCCTGTACAGGGGAGGCCACTGCTCAGCGCTGGCTTGTCATCTCTGCCCAGGGTGCCAGGGCTTTAGACTTTTAAAGAGAAGCTAGAAATCCACTTTTCAAAGAGAAATGGCATTTCATGTAAAAATGTGAGCATAAAACAACCAACCACACAAAAGCAACAATACTAATTAATATTCACCCAGCCCAGTGGAGGCCATGTGGAACACATCTGTGGCCTGGGTTTGGCCTGAGGACTGCCCAGGGGTGACTTCGGTGACCGGGCCTGATGACCACGTCTATGAGTCAGATTTTATTCTCACTACAGTGAGGGACGTAGCGGAGGGTCAGATTTGTGTTTGTGGACAGTCCCTCAGGCTGCTGTGTGGAGAATGGGTCAACGGCAGGGGCAGAGGCTGAGAGCGTAGTGCACAGGGTGGTAGTGGCCTTGGGGATGGGGGTTGGGAAGAAGCAGCAGAAAGGATTGAGGACGGGTTGGATGTTGCAGTGGGGAGTCGAGGGTGACGCCCAGGTGTCTGGGTGGATAGAGGTTCTGGTTATCAGGCGAGTCACTTAACCCCTAAAAGCCTCAGTTTCCTCGTCTGTAAAAGGACTTGTGATACCTCATGCAGATTTGGGTTTCTGGAATGCAGCAGGTGCTCAATTAAAAATGTTTGTTTAAATGTATCTTGTCTTAATCAGACAGGTACAACCAGTGGCCATGTGATGAGAAGCAAAGCCCAGGTGCCTTGGCGTTCAAACAGGATGACTCCAGTGCAAACCATCAGCTGGTGGAGGGAAGTCAGACCCCCGCCTCCCAGGAGGTGGGGCTGAGAGAGCAGAGGGACCTGAGGAAGGAGGGGCTGAGGCTGGAGAGACCAGACTCTGGGTCAGGAGCTGGGGCCCCCAGAGAGACCTCGTTCCGAGGGGGCCGTGACATGACTCCCCCCTACTTGGCGGCCCTGTCTCTCCTCCCTGACTATGTGTGAGCGTGGATTTCGTAGCCGGCATCTTGGCAGAGCTTCTGAGGGCTCCCCCTCTGCTGGTTTCCATGTTAACGCTTTTCCTCCAGCTAAAAGCAGAATCCATGGGGATCCGAGAACCTTCTAGAGCAGCTGCCAAGGTCAGCATTGCCTCTAACAAGACTGCACCAGCTTGTTCTGCTGCTGGGATCCTCCCACTCCGGGAGCCCCCAGCTCTGTTCCTCTGTCACCAGGGCCTCAACCTCCCTCTGCCACCAGCTGCTGTGGTCATCAGGCTGGTAGAGGCTGGGGCTGGGGGCCAGGCTGGGGAGGAGGGTTCTGAAGGGAACACACCGTGAGGCTAGCCAGCCCAGCCCTGCGGCAGGACTGTATGCAGGGGCTTTACAGAGAAGCGGGAGGGGCTCTGCTCACAGCTGTCAGAGCGCTTGGGAAGACGGGGGCCCTGGAGCAGACATAGCAGGGCAGCCAGGCATGGCCTGAGGTGCAGAACGCCCTGAGGCAGGACTGAGCAGGGACTGAGGGAAGGTCGTGTGGGTCGGCCCTGGCAGGGGGCCGGTGCCGGGAGCTCAGGAGAGCCAGTTGGAGTCCCAGCGCTGACTTTTACCAGCGGTGTGACCCTGGCCCAGGACCTACCCTGCCCTCTTGGAGCCTGCTTTCTCCGTAAAACAGGCACTAATCGCAGTATCTGCGTCTTAGGCTCTTGTGAGCACCAGAGGAGACCGTAGGTAAATGGCAACAGCTGCTGGTTTTGGCGGTGGCCACAGGTCGGCAGTTCCCACCCCGCAGGGCCCCAGGCACGGGACTGGAAGCAAAGCCTTCTCCGTCCAGTTCCTCAGCAGCCCACGGAGCGATGTGACGTGAGCCTGGCGCCACTGCCAGCTCAGATGCCCGCTGGTCGTGTGGACGGCTGAGTCAGGCCAGGCGGGGTCAGTGGCACACCGGACAGCAGATGTCCTGTCCAGAGGGACCAACTCTCTGCACCCCGCAGGGACATGGGCCAGGGTGGCCACATAGCTCTGTTGTTCAAGAGACATAGAAACTCAATCTTTATTTGAAACATCCCAGTTCCTCCATGTTGGCCGCTTACTCATTTTTAAATTTGCGTCAGCCAAAACCGTCATGTCTGTGGGCCAGATGCTAACCAAAGGCCACCAGTTTGCTCTCTCTGAGCAGGTTGGGAGGCAGGACTCCCGAGGGTCCCAGGTTGGAAAGCAGATGCTGAAGGGACCTCCTGGGTCCTGGACAGGAGCTTACCTCCCAGCCCGGCTCAGCCCGGAGCCACCTGTGTCCTGGTTCGGTGCTAGGCCAACTCCCAGCTGGGCGATTCTTGGGCAAGTGCCTCTCTGAGAGCCTCAGTTTCCTCCTCTGCAAAATGGGATTATGGACACGTGCGTCTGTCTGTGTCCGTGAGAATGAGTGGGTGGTGAACTGGCAGAGTCTACCATGGGCTGGGTGCCCAGGAAATGCTCAGCACTCAGTCACTGGGGTTGAATTAAGAGAGGCCGGGACATGGTCTGTGCAGATAGCTAGAGCTGTTTTTTCTGTTTGGTTGTTCTCACGCCCTCCTCACAATTCAATGTTTTTATTTTAGAATTAGAGACAAATAGCCATGAAAATACAGAGAGTCCCCATATACCCCTCATCCAGCTACTGTTAACATCTTATTTTTACTGTCAGGCATTGTCACAGCTAAGGGTCCAACATTGATACATTGCTATTAATTAGCTCCGCAGTTTATTCAGATTTCATTCATTGGTCCCTAACGTTCTTTTCTGTTTCAGGATTGCATCTAGGATACCAACCATATCATATTTAGTCGTCGTGTCTCCAACTACCTCTGGTCTATGACAGCTTCTCAGACTTTCCTTGGTTTGGATGACCTTGACAATTTTGAGAATATTGGTTAGGTATTTTTTACAATATCCCTCGAATACGGCTGATGTGGTTTTTTTTGTAGTTTAGACTGGGATTATGTGTTTTTTGGGAGAAAGACCACAGAGGTGAAGTGCCTTTCTCATCACATCATATCCAGGGGACATGCTGCCCACGTGACGTCTCACTGATGAGACCCTGATCACCTGGCCGAGGGAGCGCCGGCCAGGCTCCTCCCTGGGCACTTACTCCCCTCACCTCCCCCTCACCCCACCTTCCATACTAGAGGCTTTCAGCAGGGGGGTAGGGCAGCAGTTAAGCTCCAGCTCCTGGAAGGGGTAAGACATACATTTTTTGGAATTCTTTTATACCTTTTGGAATTATTTTGAGATTTGTATCTTCTCCTGTCTGCTTGCCCTCACATCTAGCAGTTTTTACTTTCTTTGGAGTTCATCCCATTATCTAAACAACCTGGGTTTCAGTCCTGGCTCTCACCATTTATTGTCTGTGTGACCATGGACGACTCGCTGTTAATTGAAGTGACGATGAGAATAGTGGCCACATGGGTCAGCCTGGCTGCGTTCGTCTGTGTAACAGAAACCTGACTAAAGTGGTTTAACCAAATAGGGTTTGTGTTTTTTCCTCATGTGACAAGAAACCCTGAGGTGGCCAGTTGAGCTCATGGGTCTTCTCAAGGAAGTGGTCAAGGACTCAGGCTGCTCTGCCATCCTTAGCATGGGGCTTTTTGTCCTCATGGTCCCAAAATGGCTGCAGTACCTCCAGCATCACTGCTGTGTTCCAGGCAGGACTCGGAGAAGTGGATGGTTGCATCCCCATTTTACAGAGAGGAAAGTGAGGCTCAAGAGGATGAGAACCCCTCTCTTAAGGGAGTGCTGTGAGGGTCAGAGGTGATGTATGTGACCTGGGGCACAATAGATGTAGTTGTTTTCTAAGTGGGAAGAGCCTCTCCCAAGTCCCTTGGGGCTAAGGGCGCTTGATGACCTTGGGGATGAGGGTGGGCCTCTGGGCACCTGAGCTTCTGCATGTGGTCAGCCTGGGCCACCAGAGCCCCTTTGGCTGGCTCTGTGGAACCTCAGAACCGGCCTGTGAGGGGGGCAGCGGTGTGGCCTGCTTCTTTGAGGGTGGAGGATGCTGGGTAAGCCAGGACAGGCTGGAGTTGCAGGGATGACTGATGAGCCGCCAACAAATACCACTCAGGCCTGGGATGGTCAGCAAGGCGGGCCTGGACCTGAGTCCTGCAGCCTGGGTCTGCTGACTCATTGCTCACTTGTATGGGAGACACAGGGGGAGGGTTTGCTGATCTTGTTCTATTTAGGAAGATAGATTTAACTCGGGGGCAAACTATGGCCGAAAGCCAAATCTGGCCTGCCACCATCTTTGCAAATAAAGTTTTATTGGCGCACAGCCATGCCATTCACTTACTTATTACCTGTGGCTGCTGTTTTGCTACATGGGCAGTGTTGAGTGGTTGTGACAGGGACCGCGGGGCTTGCATAGCCTAAAGTATTCACTGCCTGGCCCTTCACAAGAGAAGCTTGCTGACCCTGGCCTGAACAGAAGGCAGCCGGGGTCATGGCTGTGCAGCTGGGGTTTTCCTAGAGAGAGACAGAAGGTGGGCCAGGACTTATAAGAGGCCGTGGGGGGTTTCTGCACCAGCCATGTGGGGCCTTTGTCAGAAAAGGAGCTGCTTGGGGGTGCAGATTGCTGGCAGGCAGGTTAAAGAAATGGTCAAGTGGCCTGGTGGGGTCCGTGGCCCACAGGAGCGTACCTGCCGCTTCTCAGCTCGGCCCCCTGGGGCCTCAGGGGGCTGTGAGCCCAGAGCCACCAGAGCATCTGATTTTCCAAGAGAAGCTGGCGGTCTGGTTTTCATGGGAACTGTCCTGAGTTTTTACACGCTTGCAGCTAATTCCTTTTTAAAACGTCATGAAGTCTTGTACATCTGGTGTGTGGGCTGTGGGTATAGGAACTCGGGCGCCCAGGGTGGAAGTGAGGAAGGTGTGCGAGTGTGGGCAGACCTGGGGAGCACAGCGGCCCATCGCCCACAGGTCCCTCTTTCACAGGATGGCAGGCAGCCTCTGAGCTGGGGGAGGGCACAAAGGGGGCGGAGGGAAGTAGGGGGCGTGGCAGAGCCCTGGACTTGCAGTGTTAGGTTTCCAGGTCTCCCATTCTATCTGGAGCTGGTGGAACATTCCTGCCTGCAGGCTTGGGCACAAGCCCAGAGTTGGACACCCGCCCTTGCTTACCTGGCCGCCCCTAGAGGGGACTCAGTAGCAGCTGTAGGGTGAGGGGTGGGAGGTGGAGATCTCTGAAGTCCCCCGAGAGATTCTCAAGGGTTTGGGTTTCCTGCTTTGTCCTCCAGGACTGAGTCAGTGGCAGGAACCTTGTGGGGTGATGGGCAGCAGCTGGGCCTGGAGCCGGACAGGCCTGAGTGGACCCCAGCTCATGGTTCCCTGGCTCCTGTACCTCTGAGATGGAGATGATCCCTCCCATTGCAAGTTGCTATGACAATCCAAGAGAAGGTGGGCGTGGCAGGGCTGGTTTTCCAGGGCATCCTGGTGTGCCTGTGATGGGGCCTGGCCTCCCTGGGGGCAGCTCTGTTCTCCCAACAGCATCTGGGGTGCCAGGCTATTTTCAGCCTCACAGGTCGGCCCTCACCTGCTGATTCAAAGTGCTGGTTTCTGAGTGCCCATTGGCACCACTGTGGGTTTATTATTCATTTTAGGCAGGATTTTTGGTTGCAAGTGACAACAGTTCAGGTCAACTTGGCTTAAGCAAGGAGAAAACCATAGCTTAGGAACCGGAAAAGTCCCAGGGTAACTCTGCCCTCAGGCAAAATTGGATTCAGATGTTCTGATGATATTGTCAGGTCTCTGTCTTGCTCCATCTCCCAACTCTGCTTCCCTGTGTTGGCGTCCTGCTCAGACAGGCCCCCCAGTGTGGTGGCAGAAGTGTCCCTCAGGCTCGTGGCCCACCCTCATAGGAACCTGGGGCAGGGGGAACAACCCTGTCTCAAAAGCAAGAGTCTCAAGGCTGTTTCTTATTGGCGCAGCTTGGGTCACATGCTCATCCCTGGACCAATCACTGCTCAGGGCGGTCAGGCCTCCTCTCACCCCTCCTGCAGCTGTGGGGTGGGGTGGGAAGGGCAGCCTGGGTGGGCGCTGACACAAGTGATCCCACAGGAAAATCAAGATGCTGGCACCAGAAGGGGAGGTGGAGGCTGGACAGGCAGAAACAGCACACGCCCACTCCACACCCACCCAACCTCCAAGAGCAGTTTGGGACAGAAGCGGCCACATTCCGAGGCTCCCCCCGCCCTGGCTCATCACAGGCCACGCCTTCCTGGCTGACCTCAGGCTCACTGCTCCAACCAGCTGTGAGTCACTTTCCCTCATTTCTCCACGTGCTCCAAGATGTTGTCAGTGGCTCGGTCCAGAGCCGAGATGGAGCTACCCCAGCCTCCACAGCCTTTTTCTCATCATCCAGGCTGGGGGCCCTTTGGAAAAGGGAGGGCGAGCTTGTTTGGAATGGCTTGTTCTCATGAGCCCTTGTGGGTTCCTCGAGAGAACTGCCTTTTCTGAGTGCACACGCAGCAGCTCTGCAATAATCCACGGTCCCGTCTGGCTGGGCTCACCTCTCCCTGCAACCCCCTTCTTCTGGCTTTCCGAATGCAGGAGTGACGTTTCCTTCCATCACCAGGAAAGACGCCACCGTTTCTTGCATTAGATCTCACTGGAACTAAAGACGTGGTTGCCTCTAAAGCTGCTGAAAGTCTCTTCTGATCACTTCTCCTTGTTTCCTTCATAATTATGTTGATTTTCCTCCTTTTTTGGAAGTCTGTCTCCTTGAGGGAGGAGGCAAAAGCCCCATCCCTGTTGGTAGAACCATTTCAAAAAGAACAGGACGTCGGGATGTGGCCCGGCAGCCCCAGCAGAGGCCAGGACACTGGTGGGACACCGCCTCTGGCCTGGTCTCATCACTGACCTTGAGGGCCCCTCATGGGCCCCTCCCCTTGCTTGGGCCCTAAGCCTGTCTTTTCAGGATCACAAAATGCTCTTTGGCCCCCACGCCTCGTATCAGGATGAGGGAGCTGGTCTTTGAACTGCCATAATTCCCTTGAATGTTGTTTTCTAGATGATACTGCAGTGGAGGAAAACAGGGTGAAGAGAATCTAAAACTGGGGGTCATCCAAACATCGCACCGTCCTGGCTGTGAGATGCACCTTGTGGCTCCTTCTCATTGGGCTCTGGTCTTGGTGCTATTGGAGGACTTGTGTCTGATCTTAGGGGGTGGGATGCAGCCCAGGGAGGTGCTGGGAGAAGGGGGTGGGTCGGAAAGGCCTGTGTCCCAAGTATCCTCCACGTGGGCTGAGCCCAGGTGGGCTGACTGGGGGCTGAGTGGATGGAATGTTCCGTTTGCCCTTTTGTGAGGCTGGCGCCTTGGCCAAGGGGAGTTGCTCAGCCTGGTTTTCCAGATGTGGGAGGAATGCGGTCCCTCGACATCTGACCACGTTCTGCCTTATTTAAAATCTTTTGATGGTTTCCTTGTGCAACAGAGAGGGCTTGGTGTGGGGAGAGTTCAGGGCTTTGGGGCTCAGGCATTAGAACCTGTCCTCTCCCATCCTAAACCCAGCTGTTCTCACCTGTAGGGGAACACCTGCAACAGCCTCATCTCTGCTTCCTCCTTTCCCCTACAGTCTGTCCTCTGCTCTTTCTAAAACATACATCCAATTACACACACACTCGCCCTCCCAGTGACCGGCTTCAATGGCTCCTTGGTCTCCTAGGAAGTTCGTAGCACGGCCTTCAAGAGCCCAGGTGACCTGGCCCTGGGTTACAGCTTCATCCCTGTCCACACACTGACCTAACTCTAGACGAGCACTTTCAGTGCCCACCGTGCCACACGGCACCAGTCTGCAGCCTGGAAACCCATCTCTCCCTCTGGGTGGGTGAGCTCCTAGGTAGCTCCCTGAACCCTCCAGGAGGAGTCATCCGGGCTCTGCAGGCCTCTGTGCCTCCTGCCAATAGCCTTCGTCCCATGGTGCTGTGGTTCTTCTGTGTCCCCACCAGATGGCAAGATCCAGGATGGCTGGGACCGCAGGTGTGTCCTCAGCACAGAGAAGAGGGCCTGGTCGGTGTTGTTAACCACGGGCCAGAGCCCCACATCCTTGCCCTGGCACCTGTCACAGCAGCTGCAGGCTGGGCCAGAGCCAGGGCTCAGCCAGAGGTGCCACAGGTGGCTAGGAGATGAACAGTCCGAGCTGTGAGGGGCGGGGGAGTGCGTGGTGAGAAGGACCCCCAGTAGAGACATATAGAAACCTCCCTCTGCACCCCTGGGAGCCCCACACGCCTGCCCATCCCCCTGCTGAGTCCACCTGGAGCCCCACACCTGGTAGGCCCTCCCTCCTCTGGGTGGTCACAGTCACTGGGATCAGCCCTGGCTCTATGTGAGGACAATTGCATGAAAGCTTTGAAGCACCCTGATGCCCAGGCCACACCGCTGACCCGTGACATCAGACTCAGGGCAGGACCTGGGCATAAGCATCCGTAACTCACCCAGGAGATTCCCATGTACAGCCAAGTCTGAGGTGGTTTTTCCTTCAGATGCATACATAGCCTGGCGGGTCCTGCCACCTAGAGCTCGGGAAGGGGTGCATGATGGGAACGCTCCCCTTCCCAACCTCGACAAAACCCACGCCAGAAATATTGGGTTGTTGGAAAAGTCATGACGCATTTTTGCAATGAAAAACATAGAAAAAATACGTCATGACTTCCAACAACCCGATAAGTAAGCAAGTCCTAAAATGTTTTTTGTGTTTTTTTGTTTTTTGTTTTTTTAACGTAACACGTGCATACAGCATACGCTTCAGGCAGCACAGATGGGTCCTGAGGGAAAGAACAATCAGCCTTCCCCCCCACCCCCACTTCTTCTCCCAGCAGCAGGCTCTGCGCCCAGGCTCCCAGGGTGGGGGCCCTGCAGGGCTGTCTGTGCCACACGCGTGCAGGTGTAAGGGCCCCTTTGCTCATGTGTGCGCCTTGCTTTCTCCGTCATTCCCTGTGAGAAGCGGGCTCTGCCTGTTGTAGCTAACGCCCGCAGAGTGCTCCATCCAGGACAGGGACCAACACGGTGGCCCAGCTCCCCGCAGACGGGTGGCCTGGGCTCTCACAGGCAGAGCTGCCAAAGTGTCACCAAGTCTTTGGTCACATGTGCGACTGCCCTGCAGGATGAATTCCTCCAGCTGGAATTCTTGGGTCACAGAGCAAGTGGAGTCACATGACTGATAGGGCTCCCCGTTTTCTGTCATTCCAGAAACTGTCTACACCGACTCCCCCGACGTACAAGCTGCCCACATTGTACAGGACCGAGGACTATTTTCCTGTGGACACCGGGGAGGCAGCCCCCCAGACTCCCAGCTGCCATCGGCGTCTGTGAGTGTCGTGGTCCTGCCATCACGGACGTCGGCAAGCAAACCTGTACAGGGCAGCCTAGGTTTTTCTTTTTAATGTATTATTTATTGCTGTTGATTTGTTGGCTGAATTCCCCTTCTCATGGGAGGCCACGGGGCTTGGAGAAGCAGTTGGAACCGCGCGTGGCAATGCCTCAGGGAGGGGCTGGAGAAGGCATTTCCCACAAGTGTTCGGCCTGCCTGGTGTTCTAGGAGGAGGTGGTCAGGTCTGACGAGTCACCGTGTCTGAGGGACAGGGAGCACTTTCTCTCTGAAGGGCTTTGCATGGGAATCGTGGGAGACTTACTTGGTGCCACCGGACTGTGTGTTTCCAGGTCCATCCGTGTGGGATGGTTTGTCCGCAAACCCCAGTGGCAGCTGGCCTGTGAATTGTGTCAATAAAGGTGTCAAAAGGTCATGCGTGGTGTGGGTGTGAGAACTGGGGGTGGTGGGGGGTGATGACATGATCCTTTTACACTGTATACATGTTTCCTTGAAGGGTCCTCCTGTCACCTGGACAAGCCTGCCCCTGGGACTGTGCTCCTGATAAAGCCCCTGGCCTGCACCTGCCAGGGGGGGTGCAGCTTGGGGGCCTCAGATTCCCAGCAGGCATGCAGAGGTCATTAGGACTCCCCATCTTCAAAGATGTGTTTGCCATCATTTCTTCTCGTGTAGATGAGTTTCCTGCTGTTATCCTGAAAGTCCATAGTCCTCACTTTAGTAATGGCTATTTGTAGTTTGTCTGGAATGCCTCACAGAGCCAAGAACACACACACACACACACACACACACACACACACACACACACACACACACACACACACACACACACACACACACACATGATCCCCTGAACAGCAGACTTGCATTAGAATCTCAAGGAAATCTAATTAACGTATCAGGGATGACAGCTGCCAAAAGTTGAGTCTTGC